>NW_017728923.1:4227090-4267334 GCF_001723895.1 Crocodylus porosus
AATGACAGTTGCAGTTGGATCTGCGGATAAAAAACCCAAAAATCAAATGCCAAAATTTATAGGTATTTAACACTTATTTTATTATAACAGTTGAGGCACTGGCAGGCTTCCAAATTGATTTAAAATTGTAAATACATCAATAAAATAGTGTCCAACTGATACATCCATGTATGTAGCATTTCATTTTAATCATGGAAAAACTTGGATTTGGGAGTTTTTAAAACAGAGAATTTGCCAAAAATTTTTAAACAGAGATGTTGATATTTTAAACATAGAAAACAAAGACACCGGCTAATCACGGGTGCATGGATAAAGATTATTTATTATTTTTGGCAGATATGGATGGCTGATTATCAACCAGCCATAATCAGTCACTACTGATCTGATAGCCAATATACAGCCCCAAAGCTTGGAGAGCAGTGTCTGGCCAGTAAGCCTGTAGGGGGGATGGGACATAGGGGGACGGGCAGATTGAGGGGCCCCCCCAGCTAGGCAGTGCCTCCCCTGCATCTACCCACTCCCTCCCTCACCATGGGAACCTCAATCTGCTCCTCCCCCTCCACTCCCCTCCTTCCCCCAACAGATTTACTCATTGGAAGCTGCTCCCCGCGCTGCCAGGCTGCATTCCTGGCTGCTGCATACATGTGGCATTTATTGGCAACATCATCTGTTGCACTGGCCAAAAAAAGCTGGATTCCCAATAATGTCAATTTTCCTTTTAATCTGTGCTGATCCAATATGTACCAATATGTCAGTGCATTTCTACTCCTAATGACCCTGTTGACAATATTATCCTCCCTAATTTTCCCAAGACAGTCAATAAGGCAATAGGAATGGTCTCTAAAAGTCAAATTGAGTTTGATGGCTAATAACTATTTCTGAGAGCAAAGGAAGTGTGTGCACGCTTGGGGTGGGAGGGAGGGGAGAGGGAAAGGAGAAAATTCTACTTCCTCTTTAGCTTTTCTGATCAGAGAAAAATGATCAAGGAAATTTTTTTTTGTTTTCCTCCACTCTTTCCTATTCATTAGAGAATGTTCAGCCAAAAAAAGGTGTCCCCATTAAGAGTTTTACTTTGGCTTTGTTTTTCAATTTAAAAGAAGTTTTCCAAAGACTTGTTCTTACCTGTAAGATATTTGTGAAGAAGTCATGGTAGAACATAGGCCAATCTTGTCGGCCAATGTCTACAATGACTTTGCAGAGCTTGTTCCTGATGAAGTAAGGCAGAGTTTTGTGATGGGCTAGAAGGAGCTTGGGCAAGCAGCTACGGATTTCCATTTTATCTTGAGATGGGACCCCGAGCCACATCTTATTGATCAGGTTCTGAAAGAAAAGAAAAGGCACACTGAAACTTAGCAGACTGTAAGAAGAAAAAGGACTGGTTTTAGTACATCATTATGGTTAGTAATTAGACATGATGTTTGAAGCCCTGGATGAATAGGCATTACCAGATGCACAGTCCTAGGAAACATATTTAGCATTTGAATATATTCTTTTTGAGAGTTTTACAACCACAAAACACATTTATCCTCAACTAGTGCATGGGTGACAGACTACACCTAGTTCAGGAAGGGGGGCGCATTCCAAATGTAGCCACTTTAATTTATTGCCAAAATAGGTAATTATTAGATAGGTGTTAGGAGAAAAACCGTGGCTGAACATACTATTTAATCTAGGCCTGACAGCTATTCTCTTTGTGGTCCTCAAGAGATTTATAAAGGAAGAAACAGAGGAAGATGTTTGAGAAATAGGTCCACACACAACAGGAGGATGTACTGCTTCCTGTTCATAAAATGCTTTGAACATAAGCAGCAGAGCATTTATATAGTATGTGTGGTTAAAGATAAGCATGTTAATTGAACATATCCCAAAAATAAAACCCAAATCTCAAATTTGTGAAGTTCTTCCTTTTTTTTCCCTCCTTTACTTCTACACGTGTTGCTATATGACAGCATAGATCTAAATGCTCTCCACTTATCCAATAACCCTTTTCAGCAACATGGCTTGAATGAACTAGAATTTTTGTAAAAATGTCATCGACTGACAAGTCACAACATAAAACAATTCAGACTGGAGCAGAGCCGATTTCTGTATCTGTAAATACATACATACATACAGCCATCTCACAGCTCTTCTTTAACCTTGGGACAGACAGATTTCCCCTTTTGCTTTTTAAGTTTTGCTTTTCTTTCAAGCTGTGCTTTAGCTGAAACTGGTGAAGTACAGGCCTTCTAAAGTCTGAATCCAGAAAGTCATGTTTCAAGGCAACAAGCTTCTAGAGAAAGAGTGCTACTTTAAGAGAAGAGCTTTTAGTCCCCTTAATAATGAGAAAAATCCATGAGGTGGCAGAGTTGCAAATGACTTTTTCTGCAATACTATAACCCATTTAAAGACTCTGGAGCTTCAGTGGCAGAGCCTCTTTAATAGGTCAGAGGATAAAAGATTCAGGAGGCCTGCTTTTGAGATAATAGTTTTACCCAGCCTTAGGCACATAACAAGGAGCAATTAAAGACTAAAAGCCTAGTCCCTAGGCCAGATTCAGCTCAGAGAGCCATGACATCTGACCCACAGGGCTTCCCAAGGGCCTGGAAATTTGGTGGTAGGAAAGCAGTGGCAAAATTAATTGTTGCTGCCCTGCTGCCATATGTTCTGACCCACAGGTAGCCCTGCAAGCTAGATAGTGGTCCTACATGCCACTGTGTGGCTCAATCCACGCACGTAGGGCTGGGCCAGCGTGCAGCTGGATCTGGGCACAGTAGGCTAAGTCCATGGACTGATGCCACAGGCTAACCCTGTGCCACTCATCTGGATTCATGCAGCTGGAAGCCCAGGGGCCACTGGCTAACACCATCAGGAAAATCATAGAAGATGGAAAGCAAGCATAGTACTTGGGCTCCATTGCTATTTACACAAAAAAACTACCATGAAGTCTCTCAAAGAGGTCAGCATGTTATGGCAGGGAAGCTAATACCAGAGGTATACCTCTAACAAGAATTTTCTTACAGGAAAAATATGGGGCATAAGCAAAAACAAACAAAACAGTACACGAATACCCTTCTAATAAACGGTTTTTAAAGTAATTTCAGATTTTTTCCTGTGCCAGTAAAATATGGGAAACACTTTTTAAGAATTCCATCTTCAAGGCTAGTATAACTGAATTTTCACACTTATTTTTGAGCTTTTTAAGTGGTAGCCCTCATCCACCTGCTTACTGCTTTGGATTACAAGCTCCTCTTCACTAAAGGCAACTGGCGGTTCTGGTTTGGAGGGAGCAAATGAAAAAACAATTCATTAAATTTCTGCTGTTCTCTTTCCAGCTATCCCAAAAAATAAGCACTGAAGAACTTCTTGAATTTACTGACCTTCTTTTACTGATAAATTCACTGTTGACATATAGCTGATCAGACAGCATTAGAATAGTTGGAATCCATTTCAGGAATTCCAAGAACTAAAAACTGAGATGGATTCTAATCTCTGAGCTGCTGAGTTATTTCTTCAGAGTTTATATACAGGACAGTAATTTCTTTATTCTGCTAGTTTCTGGGCACAATCATTTTTAACAGCTAAATTTTTCAAAAAGACAGAAAGAGACAGGAATCAAACTTGTTTTTCCTGCCTCATGAAAATCAGTCCAACTGGAGCATGTAGCTTTAAAATCTTTTCTTCGACAACAGTATGGTCTCTTATTTCTGTTCTAGTTAGCCATCTAATAGGAATGATAGTCTAGTGCTTAAGGTGCTAGCCAGCCTGTGACTTCAGAAACCAGATTCAGTTCCCAGCTCCACTACAGACCCTATGCTTTCTTCTGGCAATCTGTTTTAATTTGTCATCTGTATAACGGTAATAAAGAGCACTGCCGTACCCAAAATATGAGGACAAATGTATTAGATACTTGTGAACTGCCTGTGGCTGGACGTCAGGGAGGGAGGGGTGCTCGCACAAAGTGGGGGGGGGGACACACGACACGCAGCACCACCACCCACCACCCCACACTGCTGCTGCCTCCCGGCGGGAGGGGGAGCTTGTATGCAGTGTGTAGCTGCTGCCGCCGCTCCGCATCCGGCCATGCACAGTGCCCCTCCCTGAACATCTGGTCCTGTGTGCCCCCCCGCCCAGTGCGGGGCAGTGGGTGGCCGTTGCCACCCACCATTCAACATTGCCGCTGCTCCACATCCAGCACTGTGCCCCCCACCACTGCTCCGCATCTGGCCGCATGCCACACCCTCCTTCCCCGCTTCACATCTGGCCCCACGCCACCCTCCCCGCCCTCATTCTGCACTCGCCTGGCCCGCTCTGCTGGAGCCACAACCCACCTGTCATTCTTAACACAACACTGGCTGGAACCATGCCCTGCTGGGAGCCACAACCCCCCCAAGAGTGTCATGGACAGATGCACAGACTAAACCCCCCTTTTTTTTTTTATATTATATATATATATATAAAAAAAATACACAGACACACACAGAATTGAGGTACTCGGGACACTACAGCAATGGAGGTATTATATATACATAAGACAGCCCTGAGTGAGTTTGTCAGTCAAGGAGTCAGCACTAAATCATATTTATAAGCCAATTTGCTTCATATTTAGCCCTGTAGTCAGGGGAGGCCAAATGTGATCATAGCCACATCGCTGCCTTACATGCCATTAGTGTGCTAATCAGGTGTGTTAATCATGCTAATCTGAAGAGTCATCCAGATTATTGACAGACATGTAGCCTCAGTAAATATCATCAAGTCAGGGTGTAGCTTACTACCCCTCTGATTTTCATGCCTTGCCTACATCTTGACAACATTTGGTAATATCTGAGAGAAGCACAAAAATGAATTTTTAATGTAGCACAAAATATTTGTTCCTCTACCACCATTCTTCTACCATGAATGTTAGTTAAAAAAACAAAAAAAGAACAACACACACCACTATGTAGAGTTACAAGGAAATTTCTTTTTATTTACAGTCAAGTTGCAAGCCAATGTTATGCACATGCTACTTATGGCAGAGTAGAGGCCAGAAGGGCACTCTCTATTTACCAGCTGAGAAGCAGCTTTGCCTTACTCTCAGCTGCATCTCAAATTCCCAAAAGTGAGAAGTGCATCTCTGAAATGAGTAGCAGCTTCCAGGCGATAAACACAGCTAAGAGAGTGACACAGACGTATAGCAAAGCTTGCTACCTATTACATTTAATAGGTCCATTGCATTAACGATTCCACAGAAGTTCAGGCAATCCTTTCATACCTTGTAAGCAACTAGCAATTCCTTCAAATCTTTGCATGTGAGGCTTCACATTCTTCGTTCTTTTCTAAAACTATTTTTTAAAAATATCCCTTCATGAGAGCACTACAGAAGCTGTGTCCATGATGCACTTTAGACTTACAACCTTTATAGTTAAAATTAAACCTTTAGAAATTGTGCTAAACAAGAGTTATCACAGAAAAATCCACTAGTCAGGCAGAAATAAGGTTCCAGAAAAGTTACCTTAATTTTCCAACTTACCTCAAACACAGTCAAACTGTACATCATTACATAGTCATTTCTTGTGCTTGACAGGAAATACAGGCAAAACCTCCAGGCTCCTATCTGCTGGGCAAAGTTATTCAGAAGCTCCTCTGGAAAAATATCAGCAAAAAACATGTGCATTACACAGCACAGCAGCATGGTATACCACCACCATAATATTCCCATGGCATTAGAAATGTGAATAGAAATTAATACATTCATTATCAAATCTGAGTTAAAGTAGCACAGCTTAATAATGTTCACACAACCAAGTTATTTCAAAAGCAACTGCAAAACCTACCCTCTACAGCCTTCAATGTAAGGTACTTAGTATTGAAACATGCACAGTTTTAATACTGATGCTCTACAGCAGAGGTGAACACGTGACTGGGAAATTTTAGGCATGGAGGATCCTGACTTGAGCAGGTGGTTGAAGTAAGTGACCTCCTGAGGTACATTTCAGCCTTACTGTTTTATGATTCTATGAAACAGCTTGGTAGGTTTCAAGGTTAAAGTTCCCGTACTATCACAGCAGAAAGGGACCAAGAGTCAGATTCTATTTAAACTTCCTGTTGCCTCCCAACTTAAAATTTCCTGCTGGTGGCACCAGGGCATAGAAGTTAGCAACATACCTAATGCACAGTACTTGACAATTTTCCATTTAAGGAGGGTATAATTTAAGATTTACTGAAGAAACAAACTTTGACCTTCTATATTAAATAAGTGTCTTACTACAAGAAAAGAGAGAGAATAGAAATCAGAGGCGGCCTGTCAAGTTCTTTGCCTAGTCAGGCCTATCAACCATTATTCTGGGAACCAACTTATATCTTGCAAGTGATCTCCACTGGTCTTTTTACTCAGATGCACAAGTACAGAACACTGAAGTTTGCTTGTAATCGCAGATACAGCAAGATACTCCAGATGAGTCAGACTGTACAGCAATAGCTCTTCTTTTGGATTTGCATGGCCATATCATTTCCCTTTTATTTCTTAGTATTAAGTAAGCATGGGGCATGAGACACTTGGCACAGTGGTTCTCTATCAAGTACAGCAGTTCACAGGTATGGAAGAGGGCATTTTCTTAAAAAACGACCAATTTTCCACCAGCCTTGAAACCAGTTGATTCTCACATCTGCTACACTGGGCTGTAGCAAAACCCAAGGCATTATTTTTATACAGCAGGAGTTTCAACCACATAGCCTGTGAAGCAGTGTCATCAGGCCCACAGGGCTCCTAGAGGGGCTGGGAATTCAGGAGTCGAGCCCACCACCAAAATCCAGAGTATAAAGCCCCACCAGGGATGCGTAAAGCCAGCAGTAAGGTAAGCAATGGCAACATAAACCCCCTGCCTCTCCCTAATGTGGCCTAGTCCATGGCTCCTGAGAAGCCCAGCAAGTTTAACACCCTTTCTGTACAAAGATCTTTGAAGCCACAGATACAAAGTGTGCAAGCTATTCTAGTTTTTCTCTGGGACTGAAAGGTTATACCTGCATCACACACAGATAAAACAACTGAATTATGGAATTTGTTCTTGCTGTTTGGAGGTCCTATGTTTAACCAATAATGTATGACTGTAGACAGCAGGAAAGTAAACAAGACTTTTCCTTACCTATCTCGCGTTTCCGTTCGTTGGTTGTGCAGTTATGGAAAAACTCTGTCATTAGACTCTCCAAAGCTCGCAGCGAGGCCTCTTCAGATGCCTGACAATGACATTTAAAAAGAAAAACAGTAAGGAACTGCATCTTTAGCTCTGGCTCATTTAGCAGCAAGTAGAACTAATTTCCACGTAAGACAAAAGGCTCAGAGGTCAATAGACTGCATACTGGATATGCACTCTCACTATAACAGAAGAGCAGCATGAGTTTATACACTGCAGAACAAAGTCAGATACAGACACACAGAGTTTGCCCACAACAAGGAAAAAGCTTCAAATGTTGTTTTAGAATCTAATTTGTTCGGCCTCCTTAAATAATAGGAGCAAACACTTTATAAAGCAAGTTTCATCCCCTTTCAGTTACAGACACTTGTACTCAATACAAATTAGTTCCTCCATTTGAAATAACTTGGTCTTGTGTGAGAATTAAGATTAACAAACCTCAGAAATTCAGAGGAAACAAGGCATAGCAGATTGAGCACAAGACTGGAAGCCCCAAATCCTGGCACCTATTCCTCCCTCTAATACACTGAGTGGCTATCTGTATTGTAAAGCAATCAGCAACACCATTTGGTTCAGGGTGGGAGGGTAGTTTGAAGGATTAATTTCTGTATGGAGCTATGACAGAGTGCTAAATAAATGCTTAGTAATTTAATTCTTTTGAAAATAGTTCAATTTTTTGCAAGCATAAATCAGCTGTCACTTGGGGTTTAGAAGCCCTTAAAAAGCAAGGATCTGCAAGAAGCAGCTGCAAGACAGTAACAGTTTTATATCTCCCCAAAGTATTTTTGCTGCTTATGGCAAATCAGACTAATGCCTTCATTTTATTGTCTGGAGATGGAATGATTTTGTAGAGCTACAGCTAGGATGCTACCCAATCAACTATTATGGCTGCATTGTCCTTGCCTTTCTCATCTAACGCCTGTAACGGATACCTTTAGTCTGTTTATTATTAATGGCTTTGTTATGGAAGAGATATGCCATTAGTCATTCCTCCAGTATTTTGAGCTAATGCATTGCTCTTTCAGGAATAAAGTGCATTAAGCTTTGAAGCCCAGACCTTCCTCTGCACTAAGGAGGCATTTGTATAGGAAGGCTGGAGTCTCAGTCCTCTTGGACATAAAAAGAAAAATCTAAAATGAAGCACACTAGAACTAACAGGTAGCCTTTTTGGAAAATGAGGCTCTTCTTGCCCACAGAAGCAGCATGAGCTCCACTACTACTAATCCCAAAAAAACTGGTATCCAGGTTTTCCAGAGCTCTGCTGCAGAGCCAACTGAGGAAGGATATTTTTATCTTCCTCCAATTAACTTGGACTTCGATTTTATACCTGAGGAGAACCAAGATCTTAACATCAGAGAGGGAGAAGATAAGTAGAGCTCTGCTCTCCTAGTAACCAAGAGGATGCTTGACAGGATTGGGTGCATTTTCTGCTACTTAGCAGGAGAATGCACCATTTTCATCATGTTTTTTTTTTTTTTTTTTTTGAAAGAAAGAAGAAGAGAAATTCTGGAGAATGTCACCATATAAGTTAAAAATAGATTTAAAAAAAAGCCACAGTCAATAGAGGCCTAGATCATCTTTTGTCTTAAAGAACTGCCAGAAGTCTATTATAGTTTTTTTTAAATCGATATAGATCTACTTCTTTACAAACAAGTAGCCACATGCCTAATAAAGTTTGTTCTCAAGTTGTTCCTCTCAACTACTGCCTATTTCTTCCAATTTGTTCACCCCTTCCTGGATGACGGCAGTATTATACATAGTTATTTTTGAGAACTTTTAAAAAAATTCAGCGTATCACTTCCAAACCTATAACACAGCCATTATGATATATCCACACACTCCTTTCTGTAGTGTGGCATGCATACCATTTCAAATTCTTTCCTACAATATTAGCTACCCAATTAGACCTGAATGTACAAATCTAACATTTTAGTGTATACTCTCGCTGCCAAAGGGCAAACTTTAAATCATAACATTGGCTTCAGGTGCCAGAAACGGAAGAATGAATTGCAAGTAGCCAAACTTCGGAAAGTAGCCAGTTTAATCTGTAATAAAAGCATTTTCTTTCAACCCCATTCTTTACGTGACTAAGGAAGGCCTCACAAAAATGATAATTCATTGACAAAAATTATTCATCCAGTAGCACTAGAACTTGCATTTTTTTTGACCAGATATTTTTTGATCAAGATTATAGCAATTTTACTAAAACTTTATAGGCGTTTTCTTGGCATAAGTATGATTTTACATTGCTTTTGACACATTTCTTAATGAAAATTTGTGCTTTTCCTGTGGATTATTTGGACTCAATGCCTTTTTCTTTGTTTTCTTAAATACAATTTTTGACCAGTCATTTGACTGAACTTTATTTAATTAGTCAAATACCCAACCCTAATTCTACCCTTCTCAAAACTGCTTCCATGTTTTTCCTATCTAAAGAACTGTTAAAGTACAAAAGGGGGAGGGGAGAAGACAAAATGATAGAACTAATAAGTGATCCAATTTCTGAAGTGTTAGGCCCTTGACAGCTCCTCATACAACTTTCACAGGAGTCACTGTTTAAAATTTTTGAAAACCAGGTCACTTACTCTCTTCACGAACCTGCTTTTTCTAATCCAACTCAACCAACCACAAACAAAGATTCGATTCCTAAGTTGAAAAAATACATAGAAAAAAAAGAAAATAGAAATTGCTATTATGTCCTGATCACACAGCCAATTATTAAATAGATATGGATCAAGAACATAGATAAAGCTTTTAAAACTTTTTTTTAAAGTTGGGAACTGCAACATCCTCATTTAGCTTCCCTTCCTGCAAATGCCAGAGACATGAAAACCCAATGGAAAAACCTTAAAAGATGCATTTGAAAGTACACACTGAAGTTGGCTAGGCTTCAACTAAGTTAGATTGGGAGCAATAGCAAAATACTACCCCTACAATATCATATTCCCCACATTTCAAGATGTAGAGAACTCAATAGCTGGTACCAAATGAAGATGGCAGGGGAGAAATTGCCCGAACTAACTGGAACCTAGAGCAGAGGTACTCAACCCACAGGCTAGATCTGACCTGCAGCACTGTGTCATCTGGCCTACAGGGATCCCCACAGGTCCATTGAAGGAGTGATGGTACCATTTCCTTGCTGCCAAATTTCTAGACCCATGGGGAGTCCTGGGCACTGCACATTGGATTAAGCACCTGATCCCAGTGCATAGGGCTGGGTGAGGACAGCACTTGGCCCCTGGGTCCCATCTGGGTATGCAGGGGCAATGCTGAGCCCCAGGACCCCATCTCGATGTTGGGGGTTAGGAATAGGCAGTGCCACATCCCCAGAAGGGTAAACGCCAGGCTCCCAGGGTCCAATCCTGGCATGTGGGATGGTGTTCAGCCCAAGTCCAACCATGGTGAATAGGGCTTGATCTGGCCCGTAGACTGGCCCTATACCATTCATCTGACCCACAGGGCCAAAAGCTTGAGCACTCCTGACCTACTCTAGTTCAGTCTTTAGAGACAGAAAAGAACCTCCTCTGTTTACTCCAAAAGGTAAATTGTCAGTCAGCAAACAATAAAAAGTTACTTTGTAGCCCATCAGCTTCACTCAAAAGATGCGCAGAAGCATTCTTCATGCTTCTTAGATTCTCCAAGTTAATTCCAAAGGGAGTGTATTAACAGTAAGAATACCACAGCTAGATCGCTATGTCAGAGAAACAGATGTACATACATGATTAGCATTATGTAAAAGGTTACTCCAGACTATTGAGGTCTTTGAGAAGAAATGAACATAGCAAGACCACAAAATATTTCCAAAATACACCCTGGACTGACAGTTATGCACACTTACTGATGTCAACCAGCATTATCTTCTAGTTATCTGATTAATAAGTAATATTTTTTCCCTTTTAGAGCCCTTCTCAGACATTGTGGTAAAGTGGAGATAGAGAAGGAGTACAGCTGGTGTCAGCAGAACAAGAAAGTATTAACATTAGTACATTTCTAAAGTGCCCATCACCATGACACATTAAATGACAGGCTTTTAGTGCCTCTCCGTCTCAGAAAGGACCTCACAAAGAGACAAGAAGAATGATAAGAGTAAATCCTGGGAAATGTCAAAGCTTAACCAACAACCCCTTGCTCTGTCCAGAGACGAGCAGCAGTCTCTTTCAGGAACAATTCTGCCCACCACTCTGATTCTTGACCTATACATGGTATAGAAAGCTGATGATTGTTCTGGTCATTTCACATGGAATTTGGAGCATTGCCCAAAGGAGACTGACTGCTTAAACTAGTATTTTCTTGACCTTAACAACAGACCTCTAACTATGAGACGCCATCATTATTATGACATTCCTTACAAATATTTAAGACTGGGCTCTGCTTGGCAAGACTATACATATACTGAACACGGGATGGAAGTGTGCCCTGTCCTGGGAGTAGCATGAAAAATTTCTAATCAGTAAAAGTGTAAAGTACTCCCATTATCTTCACTAACTCAAAAGGTACAAAAGCTCTACAAGAAGGACCTTGTAAGGAGGTGTTTATCCTGAGATCCAGCTGCAGGTAGTCAGCAGCTAACAGTCTGCCTGACTGGAAGGCCGACAGCAGCTGTAACTGATGATGAAATTGAGGCCACGCCACAAAGAGGCTTAAAAGCAGAGCAGAGTAGAAACAGAGGAGTGGTGGTGTGGTACTTGGGGAGAAGTACTGAGCCCAGGTTATTCCTCCCAGAGTCTGAGAAAAGACCATGGGTTTTGGGTTCTGTTTGTTCATGTGTTTGCTGTTCACTTACTTGCTTGTTCTGTTGCTTTTCTTTTATTGTGGGAACAAAGTTGCCATGTCAAAATAACCAGCCTGTAAACCTGACCAAGGAGCTGACTCGCTTCAGTAAGGAGGCTGGACAAGTGACCACTTACAGACTTCAAATTGAAAGGCTGGTGAGAACTTTCAGGAAAGACTCTTTGCTCTCTCCTGCCAACACAACTCCAGAAAAAGGGGGTCAAAATTCAAACCAATTGTGTTTCCGATGCAAAGAGATCTTTCTACATTGATAAATATGCAACTGTGCAACCCAGTGAAGCTGACATGCTACAACTGAGAGTAGTTTCACTGACTGACACTTCCCAGACACTGTGACCAGAGTGAGTCAACACATTATAAGATCATAAAAGTTCTATACAAGGAGGGCTGGATTAACGCACAGGCAAACTAGGCACATGCCTAGGGCCCTAAGTGAAGAAGAGGCCCAGATGTAATTATTTTACATATAATTGAGTGAAAAAAGTAATATAAATATACAGTATTAAGTAGGGGCCCACAAGTTTGTTTGCCTAGGGCCCACTCAGGGGTTAATCTGGTCATGTATACAAGGCAGTCTGATTCAGCACTAAACTTTTTATCAAAGACACTATTCCTCTTACCCAAAACACCTGCACTTGCTCCACAAAGGGAAGCTGACCAGTTAAATGAGGCTAATAGATGCAAAAGTATGCAGGAACTGGAGTACTGCTGGTAATGGACAGTGGTGTGTTCCACCAGGACATCCAGCCCTATCATCTATAAGAATGTTCTCATCCATCAGGATCCCTGTCCCCTGGCAAGGATCACATCTAGCCCACCACAAGATAGTCCTGATTTCTTTTGGGAGGGGTTAGTAAAATCGGACTCCAGATTCGAGCAACAACTCAACTATAATCCATTTGTTTAATTACTGATCTTAGACATTTTTATGTGGGACTTTTCAAAATAAAAAGTTTGCAGACACTTACTCTTAGTGATCTGCTAATCAAAAACCTTCAACCCTCATACAGGTGACTGGAAAATAACCGTTTCAGTTATGATAGCACAGCTCCCTTGATCACTTATAAATACAAAAGGTGCTTGGCAGCAACCTAGAAGTGCATTCTAAGATACTGGCTTGCCATAAAAATCTCTGCAAGAGAACAGGATACATCCAAATAAATCAAGTCTGTAGGCTGATTTCAGACTTCTCATTCTTTGAACTGTATACTTTAAAGAAACAGCACTAAGTAATTGTTTAAACAATTTCTGAGATCAAAAGAAGATTAAGTTTTCAATACTGCTGTTATCTTAGGTTTTGGGGTGTTTTTAAATAAATTATTATTTACTGTACCTTATAATGAGCAAGTTCCTTGTATTTTCTTACTAGCAAAAGCAAAATTCCATGTTGCCCTATAATACAGTTTTAATAATAAAATAAACGATTATAGGCTAAAACAAAAGCTACTTAGCATGGACTAACTCACCTGATTCTGGATTAGGAATCAGTTAAAATGTTTATAGTAAGATACATTTTTGGGCAAGGGGACTTCTAAAGAAAGAAACCAAACCCCTTTCCCAGATGCTTCCTTTTCTATTTCCCCAAGTAGAGAATATACAACAGGTCAGAAAAAAATTCAGATAGGGCATACTTCATGTCTTTCTGGGAAGTCTCATTTTAAAAGTTGTGGATTTTTTGTTGTTGTTACTGCTGCTGCTTTGTGCAACATCACCTTTTTTACTTTCATATTCTAAAAAGCTTACCTAAATCAAAATATTAGAATTGTCAAATTTTCCCTATAAAACAGCAATTCCTATACGACTAATTGAATAATTTAAATTTTGCTCTTAAGATTAAATGTTTCTAAAAGGAAGAAAGATCTTTAAAAGCTTTTCTCTACTGATTTTCCATGCAAACACAAGCTGTTAACCTTTTAATGTTTGCTATTAACAGCTCAGTACAGAATATTGATCATAACAAGAACTATGCTCTAAATATGGTGCCTACAAGCTGATGCCAAAACATTTAAGAGGGAGCTAGCTTCTCCTGATGCTTTAAGTTATACATTTGCAGACATGCACATCCCCTATTAAGACAAAATACAGATAAATCCACTAAAAGCTAAAGGCTTTTATGAAATGTTGTCTGCAGCTGCAGTCACCAACTGTGACCTCATCTGTACCTCAGAGAGCACAAGAACAGTTTCCTCTGACATTTAAGAATAGCTTCTATATCCCACAAGTTGTACACATGCTAAATATAAGGCAACCATCTAGTGGGGAGTAGTATAATACCAATGAAGGGACTTTTAAGCCTCTGTCATGGGCCAGAAGCCCACTGTGGTATCTCCCCTCTTCAGTTTCTGCAGACAAACAGAAACAGCCTGTCCGTCTGCTCTTCTGCTACATATGCATTCAAGTATATAAAATAGATTTTCTATAAAACAGTTTGGTAAACCACTACCCTCTCCCCTCTTCAAAACCCCTTCAACAGCTACTTCTGCAATGCTAGCAGACAAGAAAAGTTGCCAATAAGAATGGCCAATATTTTAAAAGTTACTCAGAACTATCAAACAATATATTCCAAGCTTGTGTGTCACAGACCCAGTAAACACGCTTGCTAGGCTGTTGTGCCTGGACCTCATCCAATGGGCCTCTGAGCACTGGGTGTATTAAGCATCCCAAGTCACAGCAGGATCCAATATGCTTTCCTTGACTTCTCAAGTAAGAGTTCACTATGAAGTCCAGTATGCCACTTCCTGCACATGGCTTCTCTGAATACCGAAGTCTCTCCCTCTCCAGTGTAGGGAGTTTCCTCCTCTTCTTGCTAGTCCTACAGGTAAAAAAGGACCTCTGCTACAAGGAAACTTTTATCCTCTCCTGCCCAAGCTCTTTTCCACTGCAGGCCGCTCTAAGTTTTTTAAACCCTGGGTCTAAGGAGCTGGTCTCTGCTTTCTGTGGAAATGTATTCCTTCAAATGCTAGCTATGTCCCTCAAAATCCTTTGCAAAGCAGCTAGAGAAACTTGCTTTATCTAGGATGCTGTTACTCCTTTTGTTCTCTAGAAACAAAACCTATTCAGGTGCTGCAAGTCTTAAAAAAACTTCTTGGGTAGAAGATAGGGTAGACTTCTTAGGTAGATATACTAGTTCCACTCTCACAACCTAGTGGCCAAAAAAAGACGACCAGCTCAGATCTCTCCGGGCTTTAGGGAGTAATTACTACCAGATTAACAGCCCCATTTGTTTCTCTTTATCAAATCTTAAGGGTCTTTTAAACCTTGCAGATCATTATTTAGAACATGCAGCTGAAGGAAAAATTACAATGTATGAATTTATTCAAATATTATGAAAATTAATTATTTACAACAGTTTAACACTAAGAATCTGTAGCAAATCTTCAAAAGGACTCTTCAGAACCAGAAGGCAACACAAAGATATGAACTAAAGACATTATTAAAATGAGCAAATAATAATTTCAAGCAAGTCTTTTGAAAAAAAAAAAAAAACTTTCCTCAGGTGACTTTCAACAGTGTCAGGATTTGTTATCAATCCATCTAAACTCTTACAAGAGAGTTTTGTTTTTAGATGCACAATATATAGAGGTTGATGGTAGTAATTTTAAGAGCAACTTGTGAAGCAGTTGTGGCACAGCATTCACTCATGCACCATTTGATGATTTAAGGTAGGGCTGTGAAACTAAAAATGCAAGATGCTACAGCACCTAATTAGCCCTCCCCTAGAGCAGTGGTCTCCAACTTTTTTTTATGGTGAAGATCACTTTTTGTAAGCAAAGGGTACCCCAGGATCTACTGCCTCCGCCACCCCTCCACCCTGTCTCCCTCCTGCATTCCAGACAAGGCACCCGGGGTCTGATCCCACTCACCCAGCCCGGCCCAGGCAGCAGGGGACGTGGCTCAGCCCAGCCATATGCATCCTGCCACTCCCAATCGTGGAGAGTGACAGACTGACTGACTGATAGAGGCTCCACAAATCAACCAGTTGATCAAGATCGACTGGTTGGTGACCACTGCCTTAGAGAAATAAAGGCAGGCCAACCTGCATTTGTAAAGGACACAGGCCAGTATTAGAACCATCTAAGTCACTACCTTTTAGTCCTTTTAATTAACCTCCCCCCCAAATGCTGCAAAGTTATTATGCAACCCCACATAAACACCATCATCCTTGCTGATGCCAGTGTTGCCAGCATTGAGTTGGTGATCCTCAAACATCAACTTTACTGGACTAGACACTGTATGTGGATGCTCAACTGCTGACTCCCAAAACAAGTGGTCTGCTCCTCGCTTAGTAATGGCATAAGATATCATGGCAGCCACAGGAATGCAACAAGGACACATTGAAGGCATACTTCAAGTAAATGGATGCCAACATGTAGAATTGGGAGAAACTGGCTGCCAACCAACTCCACTGCTAACCTCAAGCAAGCAGTAGCCTGTTAAAAGGTAAAGCATCTTTCCTTTGAAGCAGAGGAGAGAGAGAAGGAAGAAAAAGGAAAGCAGTTCCAACCCGCAGCCTACTCTCCCCTACAAAAAGAACTGCAACTTCTGCAGATGGATCTGTGGCTCTAGGATTGCATTCCTAAGTCACCTTAAGGCCCATTAAGAGCTGTGGCAGAGATCATCCTTGAATCGAGGGATTCCTGCTGGCACATCTGGCACTAAAGGATCTCCTTATCTGCAGTGCTCAAGGTAAAATCTGTATCTGCAACTGTGCACACACCAAGAAGCAAATAATCCCTATATTATACATATTGATATACTACTGGCAAATCAAGGGAGTTCAAGCTTCGCACTCAATCTCCTTATTGCACGTAAAACACGTAGTTTGTGGTTTAATGAAATGAAACTGGATGCTGTTTCATTCTGCATTCAGAAACAGATCATTTTCTTGGTGCCATTTCAAGAGTTTTTGCCTGAATGCAAAAAAAAATAAATAAAAATCAAGTGATCTGCTTCATTCCCATGTTAAAGCCATGGATTTATAAGATGTGAATTTATAAGACCTCAGTGAATTGTTAACTGCCTTATCTACTGCCCTGCTAATAAGCCAAAACTCACTGTAGGTCTCAAAGTAACAGAGATCATAAATGTATCAAGTGAGGACCAGAAGCAGGTAATGAAGCAACTAGAGCTACTTTCTCATCCTTCCCTGCCCTGTGATACAACAGATGGTTAGGCCTGTAGGCTACTGAGCAGTTAAACAAGAGAAGGGCCAGCAGTTGCTCAGAGTGCTCCCAGATCACATCAGAACTGCACTTAAAACTGCAGGCAAAACAGTAAGAGGCTGTATTTCCTACCTTCTGCCTATAAATGGCTCTTCAGTTTAAAGATCCCCAGAGTGCAGCTCAGGGAGCATATTTCCTATACAATATTAAATATACTTTTCTTAGCAGTCACCCAAGGGCTAAGAATGACTCCTGGTTAGACACTACTGGAGTGGAATGTGCAAAGGAAACAACTTACACGCAAGAAATCAGGTTGTCACTTATGAGAAAAAAAGTCATCCAACCCATAAGTACTCTGATCAAGGATGGTAAGTTTTTAGAATACTTAAGTAATCAAATTTTTCAAATGTTCCCATAAAGGCAGAATTTGAAAGGCTAATTAAACTTAAGGATGTATTTTAATAAACAAGAATTGGACCATGAACACTGGAGCCATCTCAGCTGATAAGCAGCAAATACAACCAACCCAGACAGCTTGCAGGTAGTGTATGTTCCACCTTCACCTGAACCCAGTGGATACAACCCACATCTATTCTCTTCCAGAAGACAGTCAAATGAAATGACAAATGAAGATGGCTACAACATGAGCTGAATAAGCTTTTTCCACAGCATCTTGCAAACACTAAGCAGTTCCTCACTTAAGTGAATGTTATACCAGCCATTCTCAAACTGATTTGTAGGCTGCTGGCAATCCGGGGGTGCTGGCTGTCAAATGATATCGACTTGAATCCAGCTGCCAACCTGAATTAAAAATCCAGGGAAGTAAATGTGATAGCTATCACCAGGTTTTATGCAATCACAAATGTGAAAGAAAGAAAACCAAACAATGTATTTAGATGCTTTCTACAGTCAAAGAACATGAGAAACTGCACCATAACATTTTATAGACAGGTAGTTATGTCCAAGGTTAGAACTGTGGTCTTAACTCAATCACAAGAAACTTCCTTTGAGCAACTGTCCTTTGAGAAAAGGCTCTTTGTCTTGTAAAACCACGTCAATACAGAAGCCAAAGCATAAAATTGTTTGCCTTTTATCTAGATAAGCACATCTAAAACTTGCACAAATAAGATCATGGGAACAGGTGCATAGCCTGGTGCCCCATTTCTTGCTGCCAGTTCCACTGGCATTCTGGGTGAATAAAGGAATGTTATCAGGGAAGAAAAACATGTTTAAAAGAAAGCGGTGGAAATTGTTCAAACACTTCAACAGAAGTGTTAGGATTTTGAAGCCTGAGCTCACAATATAAATGCAATTTTGTAGAAGCCGTATTCACCTGGTACAGAAGACATGAAGAATGTTTCGTGGCAGTATGCAACATGAATTAAGAAAGGAATTAGTGGTTAAACTCTTCCATCTTTTTACTAGGAGTGAGATTTTTGTGGAGAGATTTTGACTTACCTTTCAAAACAAAACAGTGCTCCTCTTGCTCACTAGGACAAAGGCATGGTATTTGAAAGTACTTTGGAGATGACTCCCTAATGCAGTGCTCTGTTGTAGCTGCATCCCTCAGTCATAATCTGGAGGTGGCAGAAGAGCTCTAAAACTGTCATATTTACCTACCTCTGCCAAACTGTACAATCTGCCTTAGTGTATTTAAGAAGCTCATGCTCTTGAAAAATCTTTTACTGATTACAGTTCTGCAAACACACAAAACAGAGCTACAGATGAAAGCAAATCATCCAAATTGTATAAACAGTCCTCAAAGTAACATACAAACAAGCATCTATTTTGCATTAGATTGTAATCCTAATCTATGGAGCCCTAAAAAATACACTTATTTGCTAATCATAACACTTACCATTAATTTAAATAAGAAACTGAATGGAAGAAAACTGACTGTGCAGCGTATTTCCCTCCAGAGAACTGCTATTGTAAGCATAATCCAGTATCTTAACTGTCTGCCAGAGACTGCCAATGCTGGAGCTGCAATTGCATTGGGGAAATCCCAGTGTCAGGTTTTCTAGGTAGTTCTCTGGCATCCACTCCTGTTAACAATCACATCTGCCTTGAGCAGAAGTTCTTCCCACACTGTCCTAGTAAAACACTAATCAGCACAGAAACGTTTACACTGAAAGAGCTTTAGGGTAAAAACTGCAAGCTCTGTATCTTGTAGAGCAGGGGTTGTCAACCAGGAGAATGTGTACCCCTAGGGGTACTTAAAAAGTTCTTCAGAGGTATACCCAGGCGGTTGATGGAGGGACAGGGTGCATTCACCTCTTACCTGGGGGAGGGGAGCGCTGGGCACCGCCAGGCCCACATGACACATTGCAGCGCCTCCCCACGCTCTAACCCCCCACCCCAGCTTGCTTTCCTGTTTGGCAGCTGGGTCGCTGCCCTCAGCCAATAGCCGCTGGCGGCAGCTTCTGCCGCTTGCAAGCTCTCTCCCTGTTTGGCCCACTCTCCCAGCACCACCGCTACGCGTACCCTGGGAGGGCATGTGGGGTGCGTGCCCTCAGATCTGTTTGCGGGGAGGGCTGGGGCTGTGCCAGGCTCTTCCCCACAGGGGGCTGGGCCGGCCTGTGGCGGTGCTGGGAGAGGGACTGTGGGGGCCAGGGCAAATTCAACAGTGGTTGCAGCCCACCCGTAGCCCTCTCCCAGCACTGCCGCCAACACCCTCCCCAAGCACAGCCCCACCAAACCCCACCACTAGGAAGAGCCCAGCATTGCCCCAACCTCAACCCACCCTGTGCACAGATCCAGGGGCACATACTCGCCATGCCCTCTCAGGGTGCGAGCAGCTCAGTCCCAGGCTCTGCCCAGCTGCATAGAACCTACCCCTGTCCCACTCCCCGCCCTACCGCGGGAGCGGGGCTGTGGGGTGGGGTGGGGGGGGCTGCAGCCACTCCAGAATTTGCTGTAGCTCCCCCATCCCCCTGCCCAGCACTGCTGCCACCCACCCTGAGTGCAGCCCAGCCCAGCCCCTGCTGGGAAGAGCCCAGTGCCAGCTTGGTAGCAGCCTGCCCTCCCCACACAGATCCAGGGGCACATGCCCCTATGCCAGGGGCGGGCAATTATTTTGGGTTTTGGCAAGCCATTGAGGGCCGCATGCTAAGCAGCCAGGGGCAGATAAATAGTAATTTTCTAGATTTTTTAAGGGTCCCATGGGCCAGATAGAATGGCCTGGTGGGTTGCATATGGCCCCTGTGCCACATTTTGCCCACCCCTGCTCTATGCCCTCCCAGGGTTGGGTGCATCAGCAGGAGCCCCTCCCCTGCAGCTCAGTCCTGTGCCCTGGCCTGGCTGGGTAACCCCTGCCCCAGCCCTACTGCCTCCCTCACCACTGGGGCAGCCCAGTCCACCCTACCCTGCATAGAACCGCCCCCATGCCCTCCTGGGGTGCATGCAGCAGTGGGAGCCACCACCCCCACCCCAGACGAACCACTCACAGCTCTGTCCTGCACCTGCTGTGCAGTATCTGACCCAGCCCCACTCTCCCCCACACCAGGGGAGACTCAATCTGCCCCCCACCCTTGAAAACAATATAATGGGGAACAGGATCTGAAACTCTGAGTCCAAAGGGGTATTAAAGGTTGAAAACCCCTGTTGTAGAGCAAATGCACTGACTGAACGTAATTTTTTTCTACAGTGGCTGGTTCAGGAAAAGCGAGGGAAAAAAAAATGGTGTTGGAAACAAAGCATCAGAGGACTGTTTTGTTTAACTCCTGACCCAAATACAACAACTAGATGTGGGTGCCAGAGGGTTATTCCCAAACCCAAAGACAGCCTCAAACTTACATGAAGAATTCTACCAAGGAAAATGAATAACCTTTCCTCTTTTTCAAAAATTTACACAAGGAACAGCAAACTATGAATAAAATACCTCATCTACAGAGGATGGGGAGTGGGGAAAAAAAGCTATCATTTGAATGCACCTTGAAGTGTCAAGGCATCACACATTTCAGGATGCAAGTAAGCCTCTTTGTTCCTCCCATCTTGCAGCTACAAATGGGACCCCATATGTGTATACTACAGTGAACAGCAGAGGGTTGACCTCTTGCAGGAACTGAAGGAATGAAAGGAGCCAACATAACTAGACCAGGGTCATCCCGACCTGGTCCTTTCCAAACCATGCAACAATCATAACCAGTGCCTTTGGGTAAAGCTGAATAAAGAAAAGAAAAGAAACTTCCACTATGGAGGAAGCTACTCTAAAGGTCTGGAAAGGCTAATCTAAAGTCCCTTCTCAGAGCCCAATACTTAAAGTCCATTTCCTCTGAATTTTGTCTTGAATTGCCTTCAGTCTACAAGTAACAAGACATAAAACAATGAATACAAGCTTCCTCTGTTTTACAGTTTAAACTATTATTTTGAGAAAGACTTAAAAACAAGTACTACTTAAAGACAAAAACATTGAAAGCTTTTTCCTTTAAAAAGGCAGAAGTCACCTATAATATTGAATACAGTTCCCTGGCAAAAATAAAAACAGAAACACACATAGGCAGGTCCTTTCCATTACAAAGAACACAAAAGAAGTTGGTCTTCAACTGAAAGCCACGAAAGCCAATATCCTTAAAAAAGAAATAGCTGATTAACTTACCAAAAAATGAATGCCTGCAGCCTTTGTGGCTATATCTGCCCAGTCATAAAACAGAGGCAGAAACAAACGGAAGACAACTAACTGGATGCCATGGAAAGCTGCTGGAAACGGAGGCCAAAATAAAAGTCTACTATGACCCCAGGAAAGAGTCGCTGATGTGTGGTGAATCTGTTCAGACTGGTTATAAATGAGACTTGGTTCAGGGAAGAGAAGAAGAAAAAAAAAAATCTTCCTCACTGTCTCTTACGGATGGGTAACGGGATTCAAACCTGCATATTTAATAAAGCAATAAAAGGAAGAAAAACACTGCTACTTTCTCAGCACCTGAAAGAGAAAATAGTTGGAAATAAATCTGCCATACAAGTAGGCTCCAGTTTCATAAGATATGTAACGTGTTTATCTAACCAAGGGGAGAGTATCTGCATCCCTGCATTTATTTTCACAGGGCAGAGCCTCCTGTCAGAAGGAACTGCTCACATTGACTACAAGGTTCCAGAAAAACATAAAAGAATGCTCAGTAGATCAAGTTAGTTCTTCGATGATATCACCTGTAGGACAGTTTCTTTTCCCCACCCCCCTCGTTAGTCCAACTGCCAACTCCAAACATATCAGTAGTTGGACTGATCAGCTTGAATGTTTAATAAAAACATATAAAGCAAAAAATCCTTAGCACAAGACCTGCAATTGACATTTCAGTTTGTTCAGCAGATAAGGTCAGTGGATGACATAATAAACAGTTGAACTAATGTTGCTAAAGTAGAACAATGCTGAATTAACACCCAAAATATATTAGAGACCATGGGCATATTTACACATACTCTGGGGTGGGATGGGAGGCATTTTAATTAGAGCAGCTCTCAAGAGCCACTCTAATTAAAATGCCGGCAGCACTCTCATGTATTATTTGATAAGCTTTAGTTAAAGAGCCCCTGCCACCATTTTGAAACATGGGTATGCTGAATACACAAGACCCTGCAACATGCTGGAGTGTTCTGATTAGAGTCTGATTAATTGAATCTGCTCCAACGTGTCCTACTCAGGACATGTTGGAACATGTACAGGTGCCCCAAGAGGGCCAGGAATCAAGTTTAGGTTAATTTGCAGGGATCAGTGCTGATATTACAAGGTATCTATTGGCTGAGCAAGGACAGAGACTTTAAGAAATTTAATTTGATATTACTCTTAGGTAAAAATTGAAGTTTCTTTCAATATAAGGAATGTTTCGTTTTAATTATGTAATAAGCGTACATTTCTTTCTCCCTAATATGCCAAGCTTAAATAAGTTTTCATGAATTAACATGAAAAATTAAGACTTGAAGGATTTTGTTCATAAAGCATATTGGCTTTGATCATTAAGCACCTTATTATGTACTCTCAGTTTAGAGTATTTTCCCCCAAATTTTTGCCCATGTCACCTTCTCTGTGTACCAAACCTTAACTTCCATGCGAACTGAAATTGATTCTATCTACAGTAGTTTGATGCCTCTCAAAGTTTTCCAGCTACATAAACCAAGTTCTCTATCAGCTAAGGACCCCGATCTTGAAAAGTCCTTACCCACTTTCAACACTGTTCACTAATTTACTGGCACACAGGCAACTTAAATGGCAACTTAATTGCACTAAAATGGCTTTTTGGAGCAGATGAAAACAAATAACAAGTTTAATTTGGGTTCTTAGAGACATGGAGTATATGTTTATATAAATTCTGCAAAACAGTGCCACAGGCATACGTGGTGAAGAAACGGCCACCTATTTTGGAAACCTGGGCTTTATCAGAGATGCTAATTTCTCAGTAGTTACGGCTGAAACTTATTTTCTACTGTAAGATCAATTTTGATCCTCTTTTTCCTTAAATGTTGCCAAAATTTACTTGTAAGCCAGTAAATTTATGCGCCTTATCCTATTACGGGGTTGAATTTTGACAAAGCCTGTTTTATAGCAAACAGCCAGGCTAGCCAGCTCTACTAACATCATAGAATGATGCATTCTGGGACACAACTACAAGTAAACCTTATTGCAGCACTGAATTGGCATTATAAGAGTTCTACAAATTCCACTTGCCTATAGAAAACTTTACAACCATTAAACCTCAATCTTCACTTCCTAATCTGTTAGAACAAGGATGATATTCCATGGAGGGAGGAAAAGTTAAATGACTTGTTAGAAGAAAAAAGGAAGCCAAATTTTGGACTGCACCAGAACTGTAAACTTCTTAGGTCTTTACTTGCACAACCTACTAGGCCGCAGTTTCAGAAAGATTTTACAAAAGATCTTTTTTGTCAAAGTGTCTTAAACCATCTAAAGTTAAGGAAATAATGTAAGAAAGTCAAACCCTTTTGCTTATGTAAGAGTTGTATGCTACCTCAACAGTGAAACAATCTGTTTCCTCGGCAGTTGTCAAGAGAGACAGACTTAAGCCAGTCAATTTCTTCACAGGAAGCTTTTCACTTAAATGCTATCATTTCCCTTTTTTATCATTGCAAAAATAGTTTGACTGATTCTAAGTTCCCACTACTAAAAGAACTGATCCGGTTTTAAAAAGCTTAGGAAAAAAAGATCCATAACGCCACATGCAAATACTATTCTAATTCCATTTTTGCAAGCTCTGGTATATTTGCCTACATAAAACAGGCATGAACAGGCTTTTTTTGTTAATCTGCACGGAGTTGCTACTTGCATTGTATACCTTCCTTAACTGGATGGGGCCTAGTTACTGTAAAGTGCTGCAGCAGGCAGCCTTTTAGGGCCATGGACCAGACTGACCCAGTTTGGGTCAATGGTGGATGGATGGTTACTAGGACCCTGGCACTGCCAGCAATCTTCCCTGCAGTGGGAAGGAAAAGTGCCACTAGCTGAGACTCCCCTCTGGCAAATGCCACAGAAGTCTCATGTGTACTAGCTGGACCAAATGGCTCTGCAGGCCATAGGTTGTTGACCCCTTGTTTAGAACCCAGTTCTCTCCTCAGAGGAAGGTGCACCACCTGTCCCTCTAAAGCAGGGGTGGGCAATTATTTTGGGCAGAGGGCCGCTTACTGAGTTTTGGCAAGCCATTGAGGGCCACATGACAGGCAGGCAGGGGCAGATAAATATTAATTTTCTTAATTTTGGGGGGCTCCCGCAGGCCAGATAGAATGGCCTGGCAGGCCAACTAGGTCTCCACCAATGAATTTGTGAACAGTCTGCTTCCCACCCTCTTTGACTGAAGAGGCAGGTCTTTCAAGGAAGAGGTGATGCAAGAAAAAATTAACCTTCCTAAGGGAAACCCCCTTCCCCGTATTGTTCTCAAAACATTTATTTCAATTATACTGCTTCTTGGACAGAAGACAGTGTGGGTACCAACAGATGTGCAGCTCCCTGCTGTAATTCAGGGTGCTTTACAGGAAGTGCCACGAGTTACAGCAATCCCCTATACCCAAAGCACATTCACTGTTGGGTCTAGGGGGTTGAGGGACCCTGCTCCAGTTTGGAGCGGCTGCGTGTCTGCAGTCACTCTCCCCTCCCAGCTCCAGTGCTGTCTTCAGAATGAGAAGGGGGAGAAGAGAAGGGAGGGAGCTCAGGCTGGGGTTTGTCCAGCCAATGTGTAATGTGTCCTGCCCCACCATCCAGTGCAGGCTGGGAAAACCCCAGCGCTAGCTCCCTCCTCTCCCATCCCAAAGACAGCCCCAGGGTCAGGGCTTAGCTGTATCAGCCCAGCCCTGCTCTGCTCCCAGCAGGGACTGGCAGAATGTAATGAAGGTGTTCCACTTTGGAGGGCCTTTATCTGAAACTTCATTTAATGTTGTGCAATCAGGCACTTTTAAAGCATTCTGCACGTACACTTCTATCAGGGCATGGCTGTAGAGTTCAGGGAGGCGATTATGCAATAAAAATGTAACTTCTGTCAGCGCCCTGTTATACCTAGTGTTTCGCATTTTCAGTTTTTATTTTTACAAAGTTCCGGGAATTTTTCAGGGTTTATCTTCCAAACAAAAACCCGGTTGAAACTGGCATAAAAGGAAGAAAAGAAAGAAAATTGGTTTAAATCGGAGAAAATAATAAAGGGGGGGAGGGGAGGGGGCGCGGCAGATGAGCATGCATACGCCCCCCCGGGCAGAGAAGTCTGCAGGGAGGGGAACCCACCATACCGCAGCTTGGCCCCAGCTGCCTCCCTGCACTAGCCCTGACCCCAGCCCACACCACCTGAGGGCCCTAGAGGCAGCGGTATGGGGGGCATGTGAAAAATGGATGTAAGTTAGTAAAGCCCGAATAACTTCAATTTAAAAAAAAAAAAAAAAAAAATCAGGTAATTTAGTGGTGAAATTCAGTAAAAAAAAAAAAATGAAAATGCGGAACACTAGTTATACCATAAAGTTGCTTTCAGCTCTGCACTTGTACACAAACAGATAGAGGTCCAAGAAGGGGACTTAAGTACTTTCTGGGATAGTAACTAGCCCAGACCATTTAGCCAATCAAGTAGAATATACTGAAACACAGTGAAGTGCTACAGTGATAGATATATAAATCCTACAAAAACATTTGCATATTTACTAAGAGAAGTATACTTAGAGCTTGTGCCAAATCTAATCTTCTGTGGGAGCTAAAGCTATATTATCCAGGGTCAAAAATTATCTAATTCTGGTTTTAGTCTCAGTTCAGCTGGCTGTTGTGTAATGTTGAATACAAGTCACTTTTGATGTAGCTGATCTTTAACTGTTGTTTTAGTGACAAATTAATTCTGCTAGCACAGGGGTAAGCAAAAACATGGCCCAAGGGTTGGATTTGGCCCGCCAAGCCATTCTATCCAGTCCGTGGGGCCCCTAAATATTTATTTTCTCAATTTTTTTTATCTACCTAGGTTGCCTGTCAAAGACGACAAGAGCCAGGGGCAGTAGCACCCAAGGGAAGCCACGGCAGGAACCTGAACAGCAAGGCCTGCCCGGACCAACACCCCAGCCAGAAGCGCATTCCCAGCAGGGACTTTTGGCCAGGGACCATGAGGCTGTCTATGCCTGCTTACAGTGGAGCAGGAAATTCAGGTAAGTAGGTGATCACCCTGGTCCTTGGGGCCAAGTCCTGCGCTCTGGCCACGCAGCCAGGAGCCACGTGGTACAGAGCGGCTGGAGGGCAGGCAGGAAAGCGGCAGTGGGGGTAGGGGAGGTGGAAGCAAGCAGTGTGTGGGAGTGCAGGGCCTATGCTGGAGTCCCAGGGCCAGTGCTGGCAGGAGTGCAGGCTGGCAGGGGTGTGTGGAGCCAAGCTGGGCTGCACCAGCAGGGAGAGGGGGTAGCAGGTCCAGTTCCATAGAGCCCCTGCCAGCTGGGACCCCGCACTCCTGCTGCCCCACCCTTGGCCCCACTGGCACGGGCTCCAGGACACTGATGCAAACCCTGTGCGCCTGTCCAGCTATCACTGACTCCTGTGCTCCCGCTCGCTTCCAGTCTCCACCCCCCCGGTACAGGTGTGGACCAGCGTGCACAGCCCCGATCCCATACTCGCCCGTCTAGGCTGAGCAGTAATGGCAGGGAACAAACCAATGTTCAGCATGGGCAAAAAGCGCTCCCCTTCCTCCCCGCTGTGGCCAGTGCTTCCTGATGCAGCCTCCTGGAGCCCACGTGGGGCTTTCCTGCATCTCCATTGCCTCTGGGCTGCCCTGCAATGCAGCAGTGGCAGTACAGAGCAGGCACAGGCAACCCCATGTGGGCTCTGAGCACCTGAACCAGTGAGTGTGGCAGTGGGAGGGGGAGAGAGGATCTATAGAATTGGACCAGCTACCTCCTCTCCCTGCTGGTGCAGCCCAGCCTGGCTCCATACACCCCTGCCAGCTTGCGCTCCTGCTGGCACTGGCCCTAGGACTCCAGTGTGGGCTCTGGACTCCCACACGCTGCTCGCTTCCACCTCCCCTACCCCCACTGCTGCTTTCCTGCCTGCCCTCGTTTGTCCCGTGCTGCCACTGCTGAGCCTGGGCCCCGCGTTGGTACTGGGCTCACCCACCTGGGCTGAGCAGGAGCAGCTGGGTGGAAGCTGCTCAGTCTGGGGGGAAGTGGCCCCTCTCCCTTACTGTCGCTGGGCAGGTTTTGCTGCAGCCCCCGGGAGCCCGCACCAGGCTAGCCTGCAGTGTGGCTCCTTCACTACTGCTTGTGAGCTGTCCAGTGCAGATGCTGTGGCACTGGCAGATGTAGAAGTGGTAGAAGGGCAGTGGTGGCAAACAGGGGGAAAGGGGCAGCAAGCAGGAACACAGGGCCTGCACTGGTGCCCTGGAACCAGGAACAGCAAGAATGTGGAGCCTGGGCTTGTAGGCACACTTGGTGGGGGCTCTGCCTGCTGTGGGGGGTGGGCTGTGGGCAAATCCTCCCCTCTCCATAAAAGCCACAAGCCTCCCCAGCTGGCCCTCCGCACACTCACAGCCCCCTACAAAATCCACACACCCACATCCCTATCCACCTCCCACAAATCCTACACAGACACCCACACCCCAAATACCTATACCAACACTCCCACAATATACAAGAGTCATTTTAAGGTACTATACTATCACCTCTATGTACACAGCACAAAGACATGTAAATCAGGACAAAATTTTTTTTTAAATGAAATTAATGAATGTTGTAGTACGTTTGATTTTTAGAATATAATTTGGTGTTTTTCTGGTTCCAAGATGGCAAACCCCCTTGCTGAAAGGAGTACTTATGGGTGGCAAATCTCAGAGGTTGGGGACGGGACTTCTGGTCCCAAGATGGCAACCAGGGGCAGGGCACCTGTCAAGGTACAGGGCTTAATGACTTGCCAAACTCAGTAAGTGGACCTCCACCCAAAATATTTGCCGGCCCCTGTGCCAGCATAACTGGAAAGACTATCACAATCAACTGGCAGCATCAAAGAGTTGTGTGTGAATGGCAGAGGATCTGAAACATTTTCAGCATTCAAGAACTGAACCTATATAGGTTGAACCAAACAGATATAAAGCTTCTGCCCAAGATCAGTGAAGGATACTGAAGTATCATTAACATGTTACACTATATTTTGAGGCCTGTGCTAGAAGAAGAATGCTTGATACTGCCATCTAAACATGTAGGAAGAAAGAGAGCTTCCCTGTGCTTAAGAGATTTTTCTAGACCCTGGCAAATTAACTTATTTTATATGGTGAATGGTATCTATCTCTGAAAGACATCAAAATTCTATCAATTTTCATCATGCCCCTTCAGATACAGGGAGGAGAACATGGGATATGGATACAGGATAAGACTTATTTACTAGTTGTATGATTTATATTAGCTATTTATCATGTGACAAATTCACAAAAAGAAACGCATGCTTATGACTGAAAGAGCTGACCTTGTTTTTCCTTAGAACTAGCTCTATTGAAAGCTCGAACATCGCTTGCAGCTCAAAACAGGACAGTGTGGCTATTTCCTGCCTTTAGTTAACTATGAAACAGCAGAATAATTTTAAAATTGATACTATTAATTATTAGAGCCAAAAACAAAATTGAGGTAGGTTGCATCCAAGTCTGTTTCATGAGATTGGATAAGACATTTCTGAACAGACTGCATAAGAGCATGGTTTCCCTTAGTATCCTTCAGAGGCAACAACACAAAGAAACTTGCACTAAAACCTAGTATTATTCTTCCCAATTTTTAAAAAAAAACTTGTGTTCCCAAACCTGATCTAGAATGACCACTGTTGGCCCGGTTGCTTAACCTCTTTGGTTTCAAACCCAGTTAAGTAATGCTTGCTCTCACAAGTCGAATCATACGATTTGTATTTCTATCATACTGTAGAGATCCTCTCGCCCATGCTCCTCCCAAGTACATCTTCTGAAGGAGGGAGATGACACACAAGTAATTGAAGGGTCACCACAGAAGCCATTAAGATTTTTCTTGTAATCAGGAGTTTTATTCAAGTTATTCAAAGAAAGAAATGAGTCTATTGTTATAAATAGGATTTACCATTGTATGATGTGCCTTGACTCTTACAGCCAGTATTCTGGCTACTAACAAAAGCAAACATTTGAGGCTTCAGAAGGAGGAAGACAAAAGTTGTACTACATCTGTACTACATATAACACCTATGTGGAAGGGGAAATTCCTGGCATCTGGGGTGATCAATTTATATCCAGGAGCACGAAGCCCAAGTATTTCTCTTGACTGTTTGCTAATATTCATAAGTCAAACAACTTTTCAAATATAGCTATACGTCTTTGGCTTTCTGAAACAGTGATTCTATCAGGTTAAGGACCCACAGTAGGAAATGTCACTTTTTGTTCTAGATTAATTTAGCTACTAATTTAATGGAGAATATCTTTGCGCCCATGCATCTGCTCATATATAACACCCCCCCCAATAAAACACCTTGTTTTTGGAAGGGAGACTGTAAAGAAAAAGTTTTTTCCAGTTATGACCAATCGTGCAACAGAATAAGTCCTCCTGGAAACACAGATGCTGGATCCAGATGTACAGGCACGTTGTGGCACCACAAACCTCTTTCCAGTGCCATAAACTGCATGTGTTGCATGTTAAACTGTTTTCACGTGCATGACATAGCATGACATCCTGTGGCACCCTTGAAAGGAGATCAAGACACCCCAGAGCGATGCATCACCCTGGTTGAGAAATACTGTCTGTCATGGGGTGGGGGCCGTGAGCTCGCTAGAGCCCCCTTGCCATGCCAATTAGGGTGATCTGGCACCCCCTACTCGCCCGCCACATCTTTGATGTTGAGGTTCAGAATGGGAGGCTGCCTACTTACACCTATGACACCTTGCTGGTATCACCTCCGTTCCAAAGTGGAGTACTCTCACCCCAGCCTTATGGGCCAATGCGTGCCTCCAAACCTCCCCTTTAGCACGCCCCAAGCCTCGCAGTTGTTTGTGGACGATATCCGGTCCTTGTGTCCCTATGCCCTGTCTGGTGCCTCTGGGCCTGTCTCCCCACCAGCGCCCCTAGCCTGGCGCCCCTGGGCTTGCCTCGCCCAGGTACTCTTTCCATGCCTCGCCTCCTCAGGGCCTTTCGCCCACCTCTGGGCTTTCTCGCCCCTCTCCGGGTCTCTGCCGCGCCTCTAGCGCCTGCCGCCCCTCTCCGGGTCTTCGCCCGCTCTGGGGCCTATACCGTGCCCCTCGCGCTTCGCCCACTCTGGGGCCTATACCACGCCTCTCGCGCCGCGCGTTTCCCGTGATTGGGGCTCAGGTGGCCGTAGCCGTGCCTGGCCCCTTGACTCTTTCTTGGGTCGTTTGCCCCACTGGGCAAACTGCCGCCCTCGTGGGCTGGGGTCCAAACCCTGTACACCGCGCCTCTCCGGCGCAAACAGCAGTGCCCCGCTGGAACCGCTCAGTGTGCCACTACTAGGCATGCGGGGCCCCCCAAATTATTGGGGAGCTCCCGTGAGGCCTCCTCACACCCCTACAGCCTCACCCGGTCCTCTGGTGTAACTGTAACACAAGCCAAGCCCAAACGGCTGTAACAAAACCAACAAAGAGCTACCCGCTCGTAATGCAAACTCCGAGTCCCCTCTAGGGCTCCCAACCCTACCTCTCTTCAGGGTTCACTCCTCCCTCGCATCATTGCGGCCGGTCAGAAAGGTACGGCTGCGACCACCAACTCTGGCCGCTCAGCTCAGCCACAGAACTCCTCCTGCTCCTGCTCCTGCTCCTGCCAGAAGGGAACTGCTAGCTAGGCTTTGTCCTCTCTGTTTATAAGGGCCCAGCCCTGCCCCCTCCTGGCCACATGACCTGCCTGGTTGCCCTAGCAACCCCCATCTGTGTTTCCAGGGCGCTTCAGCAGCCCTATTTCTCCTGCTAGCAGCAGGCACCCTGGTGCCCTGCTACACTGTCCAAGGCATATGAAAGTGCTACCCCTATAATTTTGTTATTGTCATACAGCTAACCCTGTGTTTGGCTCAGGTTCAGGTCATGCGTGGAGTTTAGCTGAGTGAAGTTAAACTCAATCAAAGTTGAAATTGTGGTGTCTGGTGGGAAAAAACTCAGATGCGTGCAGCCCTGGAATTGCGTGGTTGGCTGAAAATGCACCCTCACAACTAGCCTAATCAATATGCAGTTTAGAAGGGCTCCTGGTTTCCTCACTTATGCTAAGCTCTAACCAAACTATGTAAGGTACTACTATCTATTTATTGCCAACTAGAAGACTACATTCCACCCTGGTTGTGGATGAGTAGAAAGGATACATATTAGCAAGGCCACTTCCCAACTCATCTACAGAATTCAATCGACATGGGCATGGAGCAAATCAGCCCCCATAAATTACAGAATACGATACTATGATGATTCAACAAACCCTGTTACACTAACAACCTCCTTTCTGTCCTGAGCTGATCTAAGCTGGCTACCTGAAATTTTTCCTTGCCATGTATTTAAAAAATCCACATGTAACTTTTCCTCAAGGACAGGAAGGAAGAAGGAATCATCAGCCTGACAAAGGGTATTTATACCCAAAAGCTTGCCAAGGAGAATTTATCCAGCTATTTAAGTTGGTCTAATAAAAGTTATCAGATTTACCTAAAGAACCTTGTCTGCCTAGGTCATTAGACCAACACGGCTACAACCTATACCCCATGAGCTGATAGTCATGCTATTTAACGTACTCTTGGAATACATTCCAATATCACAATGACAGATGTCATGTTAAAACTTGAATACATTATTTTTCCCAGCAAGCCCTGCAAATCTATTGAGGACTGAGAATCCATCTGGATTATCATCTTTTTGTCCATTGTCACCAGGGACAAAGGTTCTATAGACCACATTAAATCACCTCTTTGCAGCAGTATTGAATTATATATATGTAACAACAACAACAACAAATCTCAAAGACTAGAGAGACTAATTGAAGACTAGTTAATGTCATGATGTTCAGAAAGAACAGGATCCAATCATTCTTCAGGAGCTCTATTGACACTCTAGAGCTAACTGGTACAAAGAATGGGGAAAATTCATTGTTGTCACTAGAGGAAGTGCATGATTCTGCATACACACAAGAAAATATGCTGAGTAAGAAGAATCCATTTTTACGGAATTGCTTTTGAAAGTAAAAGCTACGCTTTAAATTTTGTAAACAACTGGAGGCAAACTTTGTAGGCCGTCATCCTACAACAGGATCTTCATGGATGGACTCCTAGAACCAGCCTCTGGGAGGTCATGTTAATTCACCAACATGGATGTCACTGCACATTCTAGCCAAATATTCTGTGCTTAGGAAGTGATTTTTATTTGGGAATCAGTATATTCCAATTCTTTGGTGGGTGAACTTGAGAAACTAGTATTATTTTTTATCTAAGGGCACAATCACTCAAGAAGCATCATTCCACAGACATGGACTGACATGTATTAGCACCAGCTGATCGGTAACAAGAGGGGCATTCCTGTATAAAGCAGTCACTGCTTTAACACTCTTTGTTACAGGTTACCACTTTGGTTGCATTAGATTTCCATTACAAACCCCTACGTTATCAAAAGCATTTTTTTTTAAACACACAACTTTGTATATCTAGAACATCCTTAATGAAAGTGTGTTATATTAATACTCACCCTTTGCAAAACGAGCAATCTACTAGCAAATCATCAGTTATATCCCAGGCAGACAAATGTACATCCCCACAGAAAGACACATACCATCCTCCACATGGCCCATATCGACTACCACATGCAGCAAACTGTGCAGCACCACCAAACCCACCCACAACTCACAAGGTGAGAAACAGTCACACCCTCCCCTGGTGCCTACAGGCCAGTGTGGCTGTTGCTTACCATGGTGGCTTAGGAGGGGTCTCCGCTGATTTCCTTCCTGGGTCTGGCGTCTCACCCAGCTCACATCATGGGCGGAGGCAGCTTTACTGGGACTTCCCCACCCATCCAGCTAGAAAACCTGCCATCGGTCCCCTCTATGAACAACTGTCCTGCCTCCTCCCAGGCCCAGCCTCAGGACCCCATCGGCTCTGCCTCAGCTTTGACAAGTCTTAACAGTGCACCACCTGCAAAGGCTGCAAGAGGGGAAGGCCAGAGATGGTGCCCAGACCCTGGGAGGAATGGGGACAAGCTGGGGGGGTAGGGGGGACAAAAGAGCAGGCCAGAGACGCCACCCTCTCCAGGGGACAGGGGTGGGGAAGCGTTGGGAGCCCGAGTCGTGGGGGAGCCTGGTGTCCGAGCCCTCTATTGTGTGTGGGGGGGCGGGGGAAACTCTTGTGCGCCCCTGGGGCTGGGGCTGCAATGCGGTGCAAGAAAGGGAGGCCCGAAAGAGCACTGCATATACCTGGGGAGAGGCCTACACTGCGCGGCAGGGCTCAGAGCCCCTCGCTGGCGGCCCGCGCTTCCCCCTCAGCGCCCTGCCCTGCCCTGCCCTACGAGCGGTTGCCCTCGCCTCGCCCCACGCCGTCAACGCCGGCCCCACGGACGCATCCTTCCCCGCCGCTTCCTCTCGGGCTCCGCGCGATGGGGGAGGGGAGCGACACCACCCCTCCCCTCCAACCGCCCCTCCCGCCGGAAGCAACCTCTGCCGGCCCCGCCCACGACAGGGCGGTGCCGGAGCCGCGAGGAGGCGGGCCAATCCAAGAAGCCGAGAGGCGGCCACCTGCCACATAACGCAACGCGTATGCAAATGACGCTTCGGGCCACGGCCGCGAGCTTGGGAAAAAGGGGGGCGAGGGGAGGGCGCTGCTCTGGAGTGCGCAGGCGCGGAGTGCGCGGGGGCGGAGTCTGACCAGTCTGGCCCCACCCCTCTGCCCTGCAGGCTGCGGAGCCGCGCCGCGCCAGGGGCGGGGCCACAAGGGCTCAGGTCCGTGGGAGCACCGGGCTTGGGGCGTGGCAGAGGGGCGGCAGCGCGCTGCGGTTCCCTCCCCGCCGCTCCTGGCGCTTCTGTTCTGCCGCGCCCAGTCTGCGACCCCTGGTTAAAGCCCTGAACTGAATCTGAGCCCTGCTCGTCGGGGCGAGTTCGCGGCTTAATCCAGAGCATGGGGAAACCCGTCTGGGCCGGGAAACGTGGTTTTGCCTCGTCTCCCTGACGCATAGAGCCAGCACGCTGCGCTGAGCGTAATTCACAGGCCCAGCTTCAAGTGGTCCCGGAGACCAATGGGTTTCCACACCTGTCGTTTTGGGTCTGGGCCTTGATACCTTGAAATGGTGCTGGGAAGAGCAGACGCCAGGTTATTTCACCTCCTCGAATGCAGGACTGCAGAGGGTCACCGCAGTTGTGACCTGGTCACTGGAGGTGACCACAACTTGTCTGGCTCAGTGGCGGCCAACCTTTTTGAGTGCCAAAATCAGCCCTGCACCTTCCCTGAATGCCACAGGGATCCCCTTCCCTGCCAGGTCTGCTTTCTGCCTTGTGTTCCCTACTCCATCTGCCGCTCTGCTTTCTGCTCCCTCCCCTATGTGGCAGTCTGCCTGTCCCCTCCATGGTCTGCTGCATGCCATGTGCACACAAGCTGCCTGTGGCACAAATGTTATGGGCTGGCCAGGCCTGGACTAGCTGTTTGCAAAAGTTCTTCAGTGCTTTCAAAAGGATGAATGTAAGTATTGCATGGCAGAATATGATCCCCTATTAAGATGTGTTAAATATGAGGCTGAACTGAGCTGCAAAGCATGTTAGCAAGAGAATTTACGCAGATTGAATTGCCTCAAGCTGCTGTTTATTTCAGTGATGATTAAATCAAGATATTACAGCTGCATTTTCAGAGAATGGGTTACCATGGCAACCATTAGACGGATAATCTTATTACCACAGTTTGTTATTCTAACGAGTTGTTTGCTTACACGCAGTGCAGAGTACGTATTTTGGTCCACAGAAAATGCTTCTTCCCGAAACAAATCTGTTTCCTTCACAGCTCAGCTTCTGTCTGCATGCTACCCTTTGAAGCCATGGAAACCCAGTTGTTTTGGAATCTGCTATACCAAGGGGCTTCATTTCTAATTTCACAAACCAAAATCAAATCCAGCCTAGCTGGATCAAATTCTGTGTGCTGAAGACAGGAAGTCATCAAGTGCCAAAAGATGATTTAATAGATTTCATAGACATTAGGGCTGGAAGGGATCTTGGAAGATCATTGGGTCCAGCCCCCTGCCCAGGGGGAAGAAAGTCAGCTAGGGTCAAAGGATCCCAGCAAGATAAGCATCCAAATGTTTCTTGAAAGTGCCCAGAATAGGTGCTTGCACCACCTCTCGGGGGAGTCTATTCCAGGCCTTGGGGGTTCGGACAGTAAAGTTTTTCCTTATGTCCAGCCTAAAATGGTCTTGCAGGCATTTGTGACCGTTGGACCTTGTCATCCCCTGGGGTGTTCTGGTGAACAGACATTCCCCCAGATCCTGATGTACGCTCTTCTTGTACTTACAGGCTGCCACCAAGTCACCCCTGAGCCTGCGCTTCTCCAGGCTGAAAAGTCCCATAGCTTGCAGCCTCTATTCATAAGGCCTGCTCTCTTGCCCTCTGCTCGTGTGCATGGCTCTCCACTGACTCTTTCAAGTTTCTCCATGTCCTTCCTGAATTGTGGAGCCCAGAATTGGATGCAGTACTCCAGCTGTGGCCTCACCAAGGCTGAGTACATTGCGAGGATAACATTTTGGCTCTTGCTTGAGAAGTATCTATGGATACAAGTCAGAGTTTTGTTTGCTTTGCCGGCTGCAGTATCACATTGGTGGCTCATGTTCATCTTGTGGTTAGTCATGACCCCCAAGTCTCTTTTGGTTGTGGTGTTAGTGAGTGTAGCATTGCTGAGCCTGCAAGTGTGATGGGTTGTTTTTTTTTCCCCCCCAAGGTGGAACACCTTGCATTTTTCTGTATTGAATGCCATCAGGTTTTCATCCGCCCACCTTGCAAGCCTGTTGAGATTGGCCTGGATCACTAGCCTGTCCTCAAGTATGGATACTCCTCCCCAAAGTTTGATGTCATCAGCAAACTTGGCCAGTCCGCTTCTGACACCAGAGTCCAGATTGTTTATACAGATATTGAAGAGTACAGGTCTGAGAACGGAGCCCTGGGGGACACCACTGGTCACTTAGTGCCCTATTGATTTGGTTCCATCAACTACCACTCTCTGGGTAACAATCTCAGAGCCAGTTCCCCAGCCATCGGATTGTAGTGTAGTTGAGGCCACAGTTGCCCAATTTTTTTCTGTGAGGACACCAATTGGCCCCCCTGTTTCCCTGCCGCACCGGGCTAGGTCAGCACCTCCCTCCCCTGGCCCACAGCAGCTCCTGAAACTCCATAAGTGGCCCTCCAGACCAAACAATTCCCACCCCTGCTGCTCTAAGGCCACCTGCTCAGAGAAGCTCTGACTTGAAGTCGGTGATAGGAGGAAGAATCAGACCCTTAGTTTTTGAATTAAATGGTTGCAAACAAATAAGAAAAACATAATATTAAAGCAATTTGATTCCAAATAACTGCCTTTTATTCCTTTTCCTTATGCTTTTCAATCACCCACAAGATACTTTTCGTGAACTCAACTTAATTTTTTCATGGAAAATACAAATAAAAGAAAAATCCATTTAATTTCTCACTGTACAAGAGGCGAGGATTTTTTTGTGATATCTTTTAATGGAACAACTGCATAGTTGGGAGGGCTGTAGGACAAGCTTTTAGGAATCAAGTGCCCATGCTCAGGTTTTGTAGTCCAATAAAAGATATCACAAAAATTTCTCACCTCTTGTGTATTTCTACTTTTATTCCTTTATATATCCCAAAGAAACCCAAATGGGCAAACCTCTGGACTCTCCATCAATGAAGGTGTTTAAGAGAGATTGGACAGCCATTGGTTAGGAATTATCTAGGCAGAACTATGCCTATATTTCTACTACGGGTAGTTCCCCCCCTACCCTTTCTGCTACATGTGACGAGGTGTTTTTAAGCCGTCTTCAAGACATTGGGTGTTGGTTACAGGCAAAGCTGTAGACTTTGACTGGGGTGTGCCAGTGCTCCTGTTGGGTCTTGTCTTGCTCCTCTGCTCAGGATTGGGTTGATCACCAAATTTTAGGTCAGTAAGGCATTTTACCCCATGGTCAGGTTGGTATGGACTGTGGGGGTTTTTGCCGCCTTCTTTAGTGGTGGACACATGGTCCTCTATCTGAGATCTCTTGAGCATATATTGACAATATTTCATAGAAGTAGAATGATGGCTGCTGTAGTTTCCGTTTTACTTGTGGCAGGTTAGGGTATTATGTCTGTTGTATCAGGGTCAATGGTAGTCTTATGCAGAGTTTACATTATGGTTTGTATAGGATGGTTTGGATAGGGATGACCCTGACTCAGGCAGGGGTGTGGGTGAGATGATCTCTGGAGGTAACTTCCAGCTCATTCTTTATGGGCATTTGTAGATGACATGGGAGTTTAAATTGAAGCAGTGGTTTTTTAAAAACACCGCTTCAATTTAGAGCGAAGTAAACCCCCTTGTTGTGTACTCCCATGTCAGAGTGCGATCCTCACCTGCCTCTCTGGCACTGAGGAGGGGAGAGTGAGCTGCCAGTGAGCCAATCAGTCCCTGAGCTGCTGGGCGGCAGGGGCTGGTGTTTCCCTCCATGGCAGTGGCGGCCCACCCAGGTAGCATCTGCCCACAGGCACCCAGCTTGGGCAGTCCTGCGGGGCACCACATCTGTGGAGGGAAACACCAGGCCCCCGCACAGCTCAGGCAAGCAGGCAGACTCCCCACTTTTTTTTCCTTCAGTGCAGCCTGGCTTACTGGGCTGCTGCTGGGATGCCTGCTGGGGCTGTCCGCACAGCTCCCTAGTCACACAGAGCCCAGTGATTCCCTCCATGGCTGCAAGGTAGCAAACTAAAATTCCTCAGAGATGTTTTAGTTTGCTGCACCCCAAAGTCATTTGCTGTGCTCCAAAGTCATTTGAGGCGCATTATCCCCAAATTTGCTAGTGGCTGGAATTAGCGCACAATACGCTGTCGAATTTGCAAACTTGTGGAAACAGCAACACCATTAAAGCAGTGCAAAAGGGCATTTAACCCACTTTAATATGTTGTCTACAAATGCCCCATGACTTTGTTTTGCATTGGCCTGAGGAAAGAATTCTTGTGGATGATATCTTTTATTGGACAAAATCAGTTATTGGAATAGACATATGCAAGCTTTCAGGTATCAAAGAACTCTTCCTCAGGCTTCTGTTTTTCATTGGCATATCACTTTTAAGTATGTGGGATTACATTCATTCCAATCCAAAGAGCAAGCATGGCCATAAAAAACTTTAGTGACTCACAGGTTCTGCCTGACATCTCAGTATGTGTATTTGAGAGCCAGGTGACTCACTGAAGAAAGCTGACCCCTTCAGGTTCTGTCCATAGTGTTTGCTCTGTAAATACCATAATGAACACTGGTACCAAATAAATATTAGCCACAACATTCCAATAAAACAATGCATGAATAATTGTACAGAATATTTTAAGCAATCTAAGCATTTATTGGATAGAATTAATTAGCAAAACCTATCTAACATTAGTTAAAGAAAATAGAAGGGGAACAAATACAAAAGGTGAGGGAATACAGCTAAGTTGTGAGACTATCTGTTATGATACTTATGATGGTGATTTTGTAAAAACTGTAGTTTACCAGCCCACTGTTTCCTTAAGCATATTAGTTGTTCATATAACTTTTACTACATCTTGGAGGTTGTAGCCTTGAGATAAGTCTAAATTAGCTTTCTTAGTTATAGCTTAAAGACAAAAGAAAAGGGTTTTTTCATATTAAAAATAGTCTGTCATAGTAATACCTGGATAAAACATCTATAACATATCCATAACTGTAATTATGAACATTAGAAAACAAAGGACCCTGCAAAACCAGCAACTCTCACCATTACAGACACCTGAAACTGCATATCCCTGCATGGAGCACACATACTCAGTATGCCAGGGGCTGACCCTTGCCTGGGCATGCCTCCTGTCACTAGGGTCACACACGGTCTGCCCCTAAAAGGGGGGCAGTGAAGACAGACCCAGTGGGAACATTATTTCCATCAGGACCAGACCAGCTTCACGTCACCTATCCACCCCAGAGGACCTGCTGGCGACCCCCTCTGGACAACATCTACTGGACAGGTAGATATTACCTGCATACCTCCCCCTACAATTTGGACTCTCTCTCTCTCTCTCTTTTCCTGGACTTCACTGGACTTCAGCCCTTGCACCAAGCCTCTTTAACCCCTGCTGCCATTGTGTGTGTGTACGTGCGTGCGCAAAGGAACCAATTTGGCATTGTGTCACCATCTCCCCTGTTCAATAAAACCACTGTCATTTGCAACTCTGAGTTGGGTCATGTTTTACTGAATCCCAGTCCCTTCCCTATCTTAAATTCCAGCCTCATTCTCTCTTAGCTCCAGTTCCCACCCTCTCTGCTAGTTTCCCCATCTCCTCCCAATTCCATCTCCCCTTTTCTGCCACCTCTCAGCCTGTCCTTGCTTTCCTGCTGTCCCTGCTGCTTTTCCTGTGACTTTCTGCTGCCTCTCTCTCTATTTTCAGGCTCCCCCCTCCAAGCTTCCCAGCTCCTATTAGCTGTTTTGCAGTTCTCTCCAGCTTCCAGCACCTACTGCTGTTCTCTGCAACTTCTCTAGCTGCCCCAGAGCCATCCTCT
>NW_017728923.1:4267854-4274833 GCF_001723895.1 Crocodylus porosus
GTAATCCATATATGTGTATTGAATGTACAGGTGTTGGTAACTGGTAACTGATTCTGTCTAAATTTGGTGTGTGTAATGTGCGTGAACCTAGACTAATTATTTTGAACATATGTGCCTGAGCTGGTAGTGTGAGTGTGTATGCATAATAGGGGTGTATGCACCTAGTAAGCGTGTGCTTAATTGATTTTTATGTGTGCATGTCCAGTTGTACACCACGCCCTCCTGTCTAACAGCGCAATATTGAGATCTTGAGCATTGGCCTGACCCCTCAGGGCAACAAAGGCATCCTTGAGAAAAATGCCAACTCTTAGTTTTCGCTCATTTTTTACTATGAAACAATAATAAAGCCATTTATCTAATGCAAAGAACACAGAAAGAACATGAAAGTTTCAGTCTTCTTTAATGCTATGGATTCTTATTTGAAATATTTGGGTTTATCTTGTAAATCACATTTGCACACCTAACAGTGCTAACATTATGTGGCATCCTGCAGCACCCCTGAAAGAATCTCAAGGGACAGCAGGGTGTTGAGGCAGCCTGGCTGAGAATAACTGACATATACCCACAAGCAGAAGCAATTTTATCAATTTTGCAAATGCATACAAGGCCTACAAGGATGTGGCATAGAAACAGCATGAATACTCACCATTTGAAACATGGAAAGTTAGAAGTACGTGCAGAAGAACAGAAAAATGCCATTTCAGATGTATAAGGTGTCACAGCCCCATTGAAGCTCCCCATCACACTGCTGCATTTGGGCCCCATACACCCAGCCCATATGTTTTAAGTCTCCCATCATCTGAGTAGGCTGCAGCACTACTCTGTCCTTGCCTTTTCTGGCACACTTCCTGGACATGGGGTCTCTGTTACTCTGCCTTCACAGAAATGCAGTTTCAATGTCAGTTGCCTTAGGCTCCCAGGCTGAGCCACAAGACTTCCCAGTAGCTCAGGCACAATCTTTCCCAGAACTCTGTCCTTGTGGATGCTCTGATTGCATAATTCACTGCTTTGGGCACTCTACAAACAGAGAGGCCTTGAAGCATTTAAGAGCAAGCATAGTGCATTGAATTTGGTTGGTACTACTACCACTGCAGGCCTAGTTGAGAGCATCTCATGTGTCACATGACCTAGTTAGAAAAAGCCTCATGCAGCTGTCAGAGGTGCCTAGAGCCAGCCCTGCTCATTTCTACAATGAACTCCTTGCTGACCTATTTACATATTTCTGTTTATCAGTTGATACCTGATTTTTCTGTAGTCAGCTGGATATTAAGGAGATTCCTCTTTCCTTGGCTTTTGCAGTCTTTCTCTCATGTTATCAGATGGGTCAGAAGGAGGTGGACTCAGATTCTTTTGTTACTATTAAGAGTACTATAGGGCTTTGTTTTCCACAGACTCCTTGGTCCATTCTACTGTGTTGCTTCATGAAGTGAGTCCATAAGGGCACTTGTTGGCACTGCCCATTATCAGAGGAAGCCAGCCAAGGTACTTCTGTGCATTAGGATATAAAGATGATGAATAAAAACAGCACAGACAAAGAAAGAAGAAATGAAGTCTACAGAGTAATGATTCTCAAAGGCAGCATCTTATCCTTCCTACATCAGTAGCAATACTACACATCTATATAGCCTCCATTTTCCAGAAAGATCCCAAAACAATTTACAGACTAAGTGCAAGAGTTCCTTCACTCCACTCATTGAAATGCAGCCATTTCTAGAGCGGAGGAGGACAGCAATGCATAGCAACTCCATAAACAGTATCTGCGGAATAATACACAGAACCCCACTGATAAAGTAGGTGAATTTCAGATAGGACAATAATAATTACTCACTTTGGAGTTTCAGGTCTGTTGGCTCCACTACTTTTACAGGAAGACACTTCACATTTGCTTTATGCTCTTTCAGGCAATCTCAGCACCTGTATATGGAGGGTGAATAGGGAATCAATTTTAGCCCAGTCTTAAAGAGATCCATTAATTAACTTGTGGGGAGGGAAAAAGCAGCAGGGAGGGATAAGGAACAATTTGGGGAAGAATCTAGGAGGGAGGGCGAAAATATTAAAAGGAAAATGAGAAGAGGAGAAAGAGCAGATCCCCAAAAGAAAAGATCTTGAACAGTGAAAAAAAAGAGTTTTTTAAAACCAGCCAGTTTAACACAGATAAAACAGTATGGAAAAATATGTTTGTCCCCAGATCCAGAATGAGATGCACAAGCAGAAGCCTGTTGTGTCCTTGTGAGCCGTGGGACCCCCAAGAGGCCCCTGGCAGACCCCAACCCCAACCCTCAGCGTAGCCGGGAGGTAGGTGGGGCCTGTGGTTGGAGGAAAGAAGCACAGCTGTGGGCATCTGAGAGGAGCTGAGGCGGGTCATCCCCCACCACCCCACCTCCTGCTTGGCCCAGCCCCCAAGGGAGCCAAGCAACCGGAGCCTTGTGAACAGAACGTGTAAACAGATGCACTTCTAGGCATGGCATACAAACTAGCGCAGGAGTTCGTGCAGGTGGACAGGCAGGAGGGCCATGAGGCTCCAGGTGGGGAGCCTGAGGGAAAGGGTCTGCACAGTAGTAGCCAGACTACTACGAGGACCATGGTGGGAGGGACACATTGTGCCCTGAAGCTCCTCCCTCCACCTGGACCCCCCTGCTCTGGTACCACTGGGGTCTCCGTTCAAACAGAGCCCATGGTTCCAGCCTCTACCCAAACAGAGCCTGCTGGACCCACGCCTCCGGCCACCACTCAGACAGAGTCCCTGGCTTCCTGTGGAGGCTGCCTGGCATGGACTCAGGCAATTGGGTCTGGGAGCACTGACACATCCCCTTGTGGGATGTGCTCAACAGTGAAGGCCCTGAAGTGCCAGATTAGGGAACTCCAGGCAACGTTGCAATGGGCTGCAAGCCGTTAGAGATGCAGAGCAAGAACTGGACACCTACTGGAAGGCGCTCCACCTGACGACTGATGTCACCTTGGCAGAAATAAAGAGCCACCATGAGGTCCAGCCAGGGGTTGCCTGGATGGAGTTAGTCTCTGGCCCTAGGAGGCACTGCACCACGGTGACTGTTCCCCTGGAGCTGCACAACCATTTCAGACCCCTCACATCAGCTGAGTCAGCCAAACTCCCGGCCCCAACATGCAAGGAAGGAGGGCCACCAGCAACTGCACCCAGAAGGAGACGTAGAGTAATCGTGATGGGTGATTCCCTCCTGAGGCGGACAGAGGGTCCAGTCTGTAGCCCCAACCACGTAGCCTGTGAGATTTGTTGCCTTTCTGGGGCTCATGTCTGTGATGCGACTGAGAGGATCCTCAGACTCATCCAGCCCTTGGACCACCATCCTATTCTAATCATTCATGTGGGCACAAATGACATGGCTCAGAGCAATCCTGGTCAGGTCATGTGTGGCTACTGAGCACTGGGGGCTGGGCTCAAGGGTCTGGGGACTCAAGTAGTTTTTTCCTTGATTCTCCCAGTCATGGGTCATGGGCCCCAGAGGGATAGATGCATTGGTGAGGTGAACAGAACACTCTGGTGATGGTGCCATTGTGAGGGGTTTGGCTTTGACCACACTCCACACTTCAGTGAGAGAGGTAGCAGATTGTTTGAAGGGATGGCCTCCACCTCACCTGGAAAGGGAAGAAGCTCTTCTTGACCAGAAGGGCTGACCTACTTGACAGGGCTTTAAACTAAGATCACTTGGGGATGGGCAGTCAATCAACAGTTCTAGCCCTGGTCATGCCAATCACAGTAGTAACAGCTTAGGTAGCCCAAGGGAATCCACTCTGGTGAGAGCCCAAGAAAGCTCACATCCCATCACATAAGGAAGCCTAGGGCTTCCCATGGCAGACTGAATTGCCTGTACATTAATGCCAGGAGCTTAGATAACAAGCAAGAGAAGCTGGTCATTCTGACTGATAAAGACCTTGTAGGGATAACAGAGATCTGGTGGGACTCCTCCTATGACTGGCTGATAGGTATAGAGGCTATACCCTCTATAGGGGTGATTGTGTTGGGAAGAAGGATGAGGGTATAGCTCTCTATGTCAAGGAGCAGTACACTTCCCTTCAAACTAAGTTCACTAACCATGGAAGGCATCCTGAGACCCTCTGGATTAAAATACCGGGGGAGCATGCGGAAGGAGATGTACTCATACGAGTCTATTACAGACCTCCTAACCAAGAAGAACTGGATCTCGAATTCAATAGGGAATTGCGGCTGAGGCCACATATTCCCAATGTATGATCATCATGGGAGACTTCAACCTCCCAAACGTCTTGTGGGAAGAGCACACGGCCAAGTCTGACTGGTCACATAACTTTCTTGCCTGCATTGACGACCTGTACCTGACACAAGAGGTCTACAGGCCAATTAGGGAAGAGGCACTGCTAGATCTAGTTCTGCTCAAAGGGGATGATCTGCTGAGTGAGGATCAAGGACAAGCTTGGTGACAATGACCATGATCTGATTACTTTCTCTGTCCAATGCAGGGTGGGCAAATCCCTCAGTAAAACAGAAATTCTCAACTTTGGGAAGGCTGACTTTCACAAACTCAGGAGACTGGTCAGTCGGGCACTAAGGGAACATTACCCCCTAGGAAGGAGAATCCATGAGGAATGGTTGTTCCTACAGAACTCAGTCCTTAAAGTACAAGAGAAGTTCATCGTATCCCACAGGAAATGCAGTCAGAAGGCAGGGAAGGCCCCGTGGCTCAACAGGGAATTTCTGGGTCTCCTGAAACTGAAAAGAAAAGCCTACACCAGATGGAAAACTAGAATCATCACTAAGAAGGACTACTCAGCACTAGCCTGTACCTGTAGGGAGTGGTCCAGAACAGTCAAAGCAGTAACCGAACTCAGGCTAGCCACCGGAATCAAGGATAACAAAAAGTTGTTTTTCAGATATGTGGGAAGTCAGAGGAAGAAAAAAAGCAACATTGGTCCCCTGAGAGATCAAATGGGGCAGCTGACATCTGACACCCAAGAAAAGGCCAATCTCCTAAACAATTACTTTGTGTCAGTTTTCCACCCACTCAAGGGAGTCATGCTGTCAGACAGGATGCAAAGCACCTGGGGCTTGGGAGATGGGCCCACAATTGACGTAGATCAAGTGAAAGAACACTTCAAGAGACTTGACATCCGTAAGTCCGTGGGCACCTGAGAATCTTAAAAGAACTGGTGGATATCATAGCATACCCTATGGCCAAGATATTTGAAAGCTTGTGGGACTTGGGTGATGTACTGGAACACTGGAAAAGAGCCAACGTGGTCCTAATCTTCAAGAAACGGAGGAAGGAAGATCCAGGGAATTACTGACCTATCAGTCTGACATCCATCCCTGGAAAGATCTTGGAGAAAATTATGAAGGGATCCATCTACAACAGGCTAATGGAAGGCAACCTACTGAATGCCAGCCAACACAGTTTTATTACTGGAAGGTCTTGCCTCACCAACCTCATCTTCTATGGCCAGGTGACACATTGCCTGAACAAGGGTGATGAGGTTGATGTAATTTATCTGGATTTCGAGAAGGCCTTTGACTTGGTCTCCTATGATGTCCTCATGACCAAGCTGGGGAACTGTGGCCTCGACCATCTCATGGTTTGATGGCTGGGGAACTGGCTCTGGGGTCAGACCCAAAGGGTACTAGTTGATGGGAACAAATCAACATGATGCAGAGTTACCAGTGGAGTCCCCCAGGGCTCAGTGCTTGGGTTGGTACCTTAATTAATGATCTGGGTTTGGGTGTCAGATGCGGACTGGTAAAGTTTGTGCATGACGCTAAACTACAGGGGAAGGTGGTCATGCTAGAGGACAGGCTGGGTATACAGGCTGTCCTGGACATGCTTGCAAAGTGGGTGGACCAAAACCTGATGGCATTCAACATACAGAAATGCAGAGTACTTTACCTTGGGAGGAAAAAAAAAGCATCATTCTTAAAGTGCTACACTCTCTAGCACCGTGACTGAAAAAGACTCGGGGGTCTTGACTGACCACAAGATGAACATGAGCCACCAATGCGATGCTGTGGTCAGCAGAGCAAACCAAACTCTGGCATGTATCCACCAGTGCATCTCAAGGAAAACCAGGGATGTCATCCTCCCACTTTATTTGGCCTTGGTGAGGCTGCAGCTGGAGTACTGCATCCAATTTTGGGCCCCCCACTTCAGGAGGGATGTGAATAAGCTCAAGAGAGTCCAGAGGAGAGCCACTCATATGATCAAAGGCCAAGGGAGCAAGTCTTACAAGGAGAGGCTGAACTCTTCAGCCTGGCGAAGAGAAGGCTCAGGGGGCAATTGGTGGCAGACTACAAGTATATAAGGGGGGGTACATCAGGATCTGGGAGAACAAGGGAAAACTAGGTCTAATGGCCACAAACTTCTAGAAGGCTAATTCAGTCTCGAGATAAGGAAAATCTTCTTTACAGTCTAAGTGCCCAAGGTCTGAAGCAGACTAGCCCCAGAGGTGGTGCAAGCACTAGGCCAGCACAAAGTGGTTAGTATTCTCTTCGGATTCAGCCGATTCAGGGGACAGTGATTCAATTTGGTGATTCAAATTACTGTCCCAATCCTGATTCTCTGAATCAGCCATGCTCATCACCCACAGCCCACCAATGGCTGCCTTGCCTGCCCCAGCTCCCAGCTCTTTGGGGGAAAAAAGCCCTGACTCAGCGGGTGCTGCTGGACAGGGGGCGATCCCCACTGCCCCCCTACCATATAGGGGGCTCTGCGTGAGCCCCCCAACCCCCCCTTGCTCCCCCAGCCCCCACGGGTAACCTTCCCCAGGCCAGGTCCAGCCCTTTAAGAAAAAAAAAACCAAAAAAGGCCCTGGACTCACTGCTTCTGCTGGCAGGGGGCAATCCCCACTGGCCCCCATTGCCCTGCACCATTTGGGGGGCTCTGCATGAGCCCTCCAAAGCACTGAGGCCGCTGCAAAAGCGGTGAGTCCCAGGGCTTTTTTTTAAAGTACTGAGCTGGGGCGGGTGGGGGCAGCCATG
>NW_017728923.1:4274933-4282899 GCF_001723895.1 Crocodylus porosus
ACCCCAGTCCCCCCTCCCCACCCCTAGTACTTACCAGCTTGGAGTCCAGCTGCAACTCCCTGCTACAGCCACTGGGGACTGTCGGAATCATGGAAGCTCTCTCAATCTTTTCCGAAGATTCGGAGAGCTTTGAATCGATTTAGACCTTTAAATTGATTTCCTGATTTGATTTGGATTCGGAGATTCAGCCCCTCTGACTTGAATCACCACCTGAAACTTTGCACAGCCCTAGCAAGCACCTGCTCTGGATTCATTCAAAAGGTGTTTGGAAGTTTATCTTGCTGGGATCATGTGATCCCTGCAGACTTCCTGCTTCTGGCAGGGAGCTGGACTCAGTGATTTCACGATCCCTTCCAGCCCCTAATGTCTATGAAATCTATGTTAAAGGAAAAAAATGACCCCTCCTACCCCCAGTGCTCCTTCCTGCCCATGGCAGGGGGTCGGACTAGATGATCTGTCTAGGTCCCTTCCAACTCAGTGATTCTATGATTCTATGAATGAACTATAAAAATGCAAAGCAGGAAAAGTTGAAAATGCTACAGGGAAGAAAAATGAACAAAAACAACTGAGTTCCTGGTATGCCCTATCTGATCAAAAGTTTCTTTTTCTAACACTGTGACGTACTCAGTGTTGGTTTTGCCTGTTTCTAGCAAGAGCCTCAACATCTAAGCAAATATAAGCACCCAATACCATGCACTTCAATATCAGGGCTAGAGTTCCCCTAGTTTCTGTTTGAGAAGTTGACAAACAGATTGTTTTCCTAAGCAATTGGACACCTCGGGTAACACCACTGCTTTGGCTTACAAGTGCCATGGGATCATTGGCCAGAACTTTGGCTTATATCTGCTCAAAAAGATAATGCCTTCCTGAGTACAGCATCTCTTAGAGTACAGCATCTCTTAGCATTGCAGGGGACTGAGCTCAGCGCTGAATCAAGGGGAAGAGTATCACCTACTGCGTCACCAACACCACTTCCTGTAATGTCTCTAAGCTTCACATTTGGCAACTCCTGTCTAGCCCTGATCATGTTTCTCTGAAAGCTAGAAGTTGTGACAGTTTTTCGGCATTCCAGGAAAAGATGAAGAGGTGAATATTTGAAAGGGTTGGCTGTTGTTAATATACATTAGTAGACCTACCCTGGCAACCCCTGATAGTGGGCAAACAAACTATGCTGGCAAGGTGTCCTTTCTGATATATAATTGTATCTTTATGAGGACCTTTGCCCACATGATTCTCAGTTAATGGAGGGGGCAGGAGGGGAAATCACCCCTGACCATCATAGGCATGGCAGCAAAGTTTCTAAAAATGGAGCAGGTCACCAAGTCTAATTCAACTCCACACACTTTCTAGTCAGCAATGACAGGCAATGTCATAGTGAATGATATCCACATACTGGATAACTGAGGCTGTGGGATAAAGAAAAGTCTCAAGGTTTGATTCTGATTCTCAGCCCCCTTACCTTAATGGAAAGACTCCCACTGATTTCCATGGATTTCTTACCCTGTCATTCACACTCACCATTGCTGGTTCCCAGACCTTCTAGTTAATTTTCCATCAGCATGATGACATTTCTGTGGAGACAACCAGCAGAGAAGTTAGTATTGGGAGAGGCTGAAGGATTTGGGGTTCAGTTTATAGACTGGAAATTGGACAAGGGTTTCTAACAAGCAGAGGAGTGATATTCTGGAACAGCCTCTCAATAGGGAGCAAAAACCAAATTAGTTTAAGGGGAACCTGGTCAGTTTATTAAAGGTATCATATTGCATGGTTGCTTGTAACAGAGGGGATAAGACTCAGCTTCCCAGGATGACCTTTCTGGTCCTATGTTATGAGGCTGGATTTATTGAGCTCCTGACTCAACACTGCAGTATAAGCATCAGGAGTACAGAAAAAACTAGTATGCACCTCTGCTAATGCAGCTGGGGTAGGGGAACATCCAGCCATTTCTCTCCCTCCTTTGGTGGGTTCTTGCAGTGCAGCACAGAACAATGCATGTCATAGTGACACCATGCAAACTTCTGCTGAGCTCCGTCTGCAGTGTTGGCTTTGGGTCTTCAACAGTGGTTTGCAAATGAAAATGCCTTGGTTACTATTCAATAAGCTCATCATTTGCGTAAGTCCTTCATGGTGTTTGACATATAGTAGCCTGACAGGAAGCTCCAGTAAGGCAAAGTAGGTCATCAGATTTACACATATGCTTCTGAAAAATATTCAGCAAGAAAGGATGAGTCTGACTCAGTTTGGCAGCAAGTTGGGGCATCATAAACCCTGCCTTCCATTCTCCTTCCAAGCTGATATTCACCAACCTGGACCTCATGCCCTATCACCTGTTCCTGGGGCATGAGGTCACACCTCGTCCTGGTGGGCACTTGATCTCGGTGAGAGAAGCCAAAGGAGTTCAGGCCTGATTGTACCAAGTGACTCATCAGCAGGATCAGTAGATGCAAGCAGGTATGCATCAGGTAGATGTGGTAGGAGTTGGTTCATTTCCTGTGGGCAATCCTGTGCTTGGATTATCTTTGTTTTTTACTGGGTTTTCTCAATCTTTTTGCCCACCAGCACCTACTGCATCAGCCACAATAGAGCACATGTAACATTTGCCTTAGAGGCTACAGAGATACTGGAGTCAACTAATTGAGGGTAGTATGTACCTAACCCATGCGCTTTAGGCAAACCACCAACCACAAGCATACCAAAAAGTGGAAAACTGTTCCTGCTGGTCAGAAAACACAGAGTTTGACTGCTTGAAGTAAAGGTTTCTCCTGAAGCTGTCAGCAGCAGTAGATCCTTTATCTTCTCTGTGAGCCAATCATAGACACACAGACACACACACACACACACACAGGTTCATTATGGTCAAAGTGAAAGCTTCTTCCACTCTAGCTAAAAGGGCTCAACTTTTTTTTCTTTGCAAAAATATTTATTTCTATATATAGAAATAAGTATATATATATGAAAAACGCCACCTTCAACACTCTGCCAAATGGCCCTTATGGTTCAAAGCATGCTAAAAACCTGTTACACAGTTCTCACCACGCAACCACGCACCTATCCCTATACCCATACCCCCACCCGCTGCCCTCCTCAGAGATGCTAATCCTGAAAATGTCTATGCCAGACCCTCTCGACCAGATGAGGTCTGCCATTTCTTTCCTGTCGTCCTCTTCTGTCTTTCTGTACTACTAGTACATTTCACTTAGTCCCATTTTAATACAGTCCTCAACTGTAGGGTCTGAGTGTCTGTTTATGAGCAGGTTCCTAGTTTTCCACAGTGCAGACCTGAAGCAGGAGATGAACTGGTCTAAGTGAGCTGTCCCCATGCTGTCTGGTCAGGTGCCCATAGAGAATGGCTTCCCTGGTCAGGTTTCTGACACCTGTCACCACCAGGAGGAGCTATAAGGGCTTAATTGGTAAGATGCCTAAAGCTCCACTTTTTTGTTACTGGGTGTAACAGGGTAAAGACAGCTCTGTTCTTTGATGTTACTAAATTGAGTGTGCGGGGGAGAGTCCAGTCAGAGACAGGGCAAAGTTAATTACTTAGTAGACACAGTTGAGACAGGGATTGCACCCAGAGTGACTGTTGACTGATGAGGAGCCAGCAGTTATTTAAGTCCATGGCAGGGGGTTTTCCTTTGCCCCTTGGGGCATGGCATGAAGAGATTCAGCAGGGACACCAGGAGTGACAAACCCAGTGCTGGAACAGATTGCTGATAAGACCGGCTAACCGGGTGAAGGTAACCATGGTGACTGGCTAAGCAAGGAAGTGAGGGAGAAAGGAGAGACTCATTGGACAGGTCCTCTGGCCGAGAGAAGGTCCCACAGAGAAAGGATCTGCTGGTACCTGCAAGAGAGAGAAAGAAAGTGGGACTGGAGTCGAGCTGACTGACTCAGGGAAGACTGCAGCACTGGTGTCATAGGGAAGGCTTTGGCTTCCATGACCACAGCCTGCTCTTTGGCGAGGGAGGCAGTGAGCTGCTGGGAAGAGATGGCCTGCACCTTTCTCCCCTTGGTAGGAGGCTCTTCTCAGCCAGACTGGCTGACCTGCTCCATTGGGCTTTAAACTAAGCCTGCTAGGGGATGGGCAGCACAGGACCCAGACAAAGACCTGAGTCTGAGTGGTGGCTGTGGTACCCCAGGCTTGAGAGTGTGCTCCAGGAAGGGGGTTGGCCATAAGTTGGTGCCCCTGGGGAGGCATCTGAAGCTTGGTTTTTGGCCAGGTGCAGTGAGCACTCCCAACTGGCCTGCCACACCTGGTGGTAGGTGTGGGATCCCACTGTCTACTGTCTAGAAGGCATAATTTGGGGAAGGAAGTAGAGACACTGAAAACCCTTGAGCAAACAAATCTTTAATTTGGTATTGGGCAACTGGATAGAGATAGAGTAGCTAACTAGGATGCCTGAAAAATAATACTACCTGTCCGTGGATGAGCTGGTGAAGGCCTCCAAATACCACTGGGGTGAAAAAGAAGGGGCCTGTTGAGTGCCCTGCAGGATGATGACCAGGACCCAAAATCTCCACCAACTCTCATCTGGGAGACAGAGGAGCAGTCTCTCTGCCAGACCCAAGGGCTGGATGCTGAGATTCACAAGATGGAGATGGAAATCTGTCTACTGAAGGCCAAAGAGGCACAGCACCAGCACAAGGAGCATTAGCTCAGGCTTGAGCTCGAGATGCTTAAGGATCAAGTGCAAACACAAGCTTGCAGTACAACTGAGGCAGCAAGATGCTGGAACCATGGTTGTTTTGCCCCAGCAGGCACCAGCTGCACTCCCCAGAGTGGACACCCTGATCTTCACCCCATACAAGGACAGAGAGGATTCTGAAGTTTTCCTGAGTAACTTCAAAAACTAAGTGCATTGATGGAAATTGGGAAAAGAGGAGTTCATGAAATATATTGCTGGGCTGGTAACAGGCAACATGGCTGTTGTCCTGAACAGCCTGCCCTCTGGGTCAGCAAATGACTATGACGCCTTTAAAAAGGTTGTGCATAAGAGGTATAGGCTGGGTCCAGATCACTTCTGGAAAAAGTTCCGTGATTATACCCCACAGCTGGGAAAGTCTATGACCAAGTTTGGAGCCCAGCTGTGGGATTCATACCATAAATGGTTGGAGGGAGACAAAGCTAACACCAAAGAGGAGATGGTAGAACTTATGGTGCTAGCCCAATTCTATTTCATATGCCCTAGGGAGATTAAACACCTAGTCAAGGATAGGGACCCCAAAACAGTCAAGGCAGCCACCAAAATTGTGGATCAGCTGTTGCTAGATCAAGAGTGGTTGGACAGAAGGCCTCCCCACTTTTGGAAGGAACTGACGGGGTTCCAAAAAGGGGGGAAGGGAGGGCTAGTCCCAAAACAGGAGGGTGGGTCTCCCCCTGCAGAGAGCAGGGCAGCTCTAGATTTGATAAAGCTATCCAAATCAGAGAGGAAGGGTTGTTTTAACTGTGGGGAGTCTGGCCACTTCAAGTCCAACTACCCAAAGCAAAGCAACACCAATAAGCCTATCAATCATGCAAAGCTGTAAGTAGTGAGGAGGGAGCACCAAGCCACTCTGAGGGGTGTACCTGTTGCTAGAGGATTACAAACCTAAAGGAGGTGACGGCTTCCCATGGGACAGAGATAATCGTAAACGGGAGAACCATCATCAGGGAACTGGACACAGGGGCCAGTGTGTTATTGATTAATACCAACCTCATTTCACCCTTGGATATAGTCCAGGGAAGGACCCTTACCATAGAAGGGGTGGGGTGCCAGGTATTGGAGGTACTGGTTGCCTGTCTCCCCACCAAGTGGAGAGGCTGCGGGATGTGCATGGAACTAGGAGTGATGAAAGAGGCTCCTGCCCCCATATTGGTAGGGAGGGATATTCTGGGACTTGAGTATCTGAGAGTGGTGTGGGGAGCTTCTTAGAACCCTACCGCATTAATGTGGTGACTCACCAACAGAGCAGGAAGGCGAAGGCAGGGAAACCTCCCAGGGCCCAGTAACCCAGTTGGCTGCGGAGGCAGAGGGGGAGAAGGGAGAGACTCCTGGCTGTGACCACCTGCCAGCCACTGAAGAAACTGGCAACCTCGGGGTTAAGTTAAGTGACCACCCCAAGGAAGAGCCCAGTCAATCAGCGGCAGAGGAAACCGAGACTCTCAGGTGGGAGTTAGATGACATCCCTATGGGGAAGGGTGCACCCCTTGCCAAAGCATTGGAACTCCTAGCTGATTGCCTAGCTGGGAAGAAGGAGTTCAGACAGGAGGTTCTAGTGGGCTCCAGCTCGGAGGGACTCCGGCAGATGGCCCAGGAGCAGGAGGCAAAGTTCACCTTGGACAAGAGGGAACAGGTGATCTGAGATAAGGGACTCCTTTATTGGTTATGGGTGACTAAGAACCATGCTGAGTCCTGGGAGCTCGTGGTACCTCTTAAGTTCAGGCAGCAGTTACCTATGGCTCATGATTTGCCTCTTAAGTTCAGGCAATAGTAAATCTATGGCTCATGATTTACCTTGTGCTGGCCACATGGGTAAGGGTTGGACTCACTAGCGGCTGCTGGCAAACATTTATTGGCCCAAGATATCTCAGAATGTGATGGACTATTGCAGATCTTGTAAGACTTGCCAGTGGATGGGCAAGTGTGGGGACAAGGGAATGTTTCATTGTTTCATAGTTGGTTTGGTTGGAAGGGACCGAAGTAGATCACAAATCCGACCCCCTGCCATAGGCAGGAAAGAATGCTAGGGTCAAACAACCTCGGCTAGGTGATTATCCAACCTCCTTCTGAAGATCCCCAGGGTAGGAGCAAGCACCACTTCCCTTGGAAGTTGGTTTCAGATCCTAGCTGCCCTGACTGTGAAGTAGTGCCTCCTGATATCTAGCCTGAATCTACTCTCAGTCAACTTATGGCCATTATTCCTTGTTACTCCCGGTAGGGCTCATGGGAATAGGGACTCTCCCATAGCCTGCTCGTCCCCCTTAGCCAGTTTGTAGACAGCCACCAGATCCCCCCTCAGCCTTCTTTTGTGGAGGTTGAACAGGTTCAGGTTCTATAGCCTCCACTCGTAGGGCCTGCCCTGCTGCCCCCGATCATGCCAGTGGCCCTCCTCTGGACTCTCTCCATGTTGTCCACATCCCTCCTGAAGTGCGGCGCCCAGAACTGGACGCAATACTCCAGCTGCAGCCTGACCAGTGCTGCACAAAGGGGAGGATCACCTCCTTGGACCTGCTCGTGATGCATCTGTGGATGCATGACAAGGTGTGGTTAGCCTTCCTGACTGCATCCCCACGCTGCCGGCCCATGTTGATAAAGCTATCCAAATCAGAGAGGAAGGGTTGTTTTAACCTTGGGGAGTCTGGCCACTTCAAGTCCAACACACACGTGTGCCCCCACACACACATGTGCCCCCTTACCTGACCCGGAGCAGAGGCGAGAGCAGCAGAAGCGAACAGAGCAGCAGCTGGGGCAGCAGCAGCTGATCCCCCTAAGGTAAGTGGGGCAGAGGGACCGACGCAGCTGAGCCAGATCCAGAGGGGAAGCCCCCCGGATCCCTCAGCTGAGCCGGTAGGGAGCCACACTCCGGAGCCGTACAAACAGGCGCGGTCTGTAAGAGCGTGCTGGTGTTTGCACCAGCGTTTGCGCTGGAGGGGGAGCAGGAGGAGCCCAGAGGCTGACTCCTGTTAGCACGGGGCAGAGGACCAGAACTCAGCTAGAAACGCAGCGACTCCTTCCCGAGGCTTGTCTGAGGCCTCCACCCACGGGGGGGCTGGCGTCCCCCAACCCCCTGGCCTGTGGGAGCTGCCCAGCAAGGCCTGGGGGGGCAGAGACTGGAGACCCCACACCTGTCCTGCAGGCACCTGCCTTAGGGCCCTGGAGGCGCAGGTGAGGGAGCTCCAGGAGGAGGTTAGCAGGCTGAGGGGAATCAGGGAGGCAGAAGAGGAAATTGACAGATATTTTCTTTCCCTGCAGGGTTGTACGACCAAGGA
>NW_017728923.1:4282910-4296920 GCF_001723895.1 Crocodylus porosus
GACCTCTGATCATGCGCGTGGCTCTCCTCTGGACTCTCTCAAGCTTCTCCACATCCTTTTTGAATTGCGGAGCCCAAAACTGGACACAGTACTCCAGCTGCAGCCTCACCAAGGCCAAGTACAATGGGAGAGTGACGTCCTAGGATTTGCTTGAGAAGCATCTCTGGATGCAAGCCAGCATTTTGGTCACTTTAGTAGCCGCAGCATTGCATTGCAGGCTCATGTTCATCTTGTGGTCAGTGATGACCCCCAAGTCTCTTTCTTCTGTAGTGCTAACCAGTGTAGCATTGCCGAGTCTATAAGGATGCTGCAGGTTTTTCTTCCCAAGGTGGAGAGCCTTGCATTTTACGGTGTTAAACACCATCAGGTTCTCATCTGCCCATTTGCTGAGCCTGTCCAGGTCAGCCTGGATCACCCGCCTGTCCTCAGGTGTGGATGCTTTGCCCCAAAGTTTGGTGTCATCAGCGAACTTGGCTAGTCCATTTTTGACACCAATGTCCACATCATTAATGAAGATGTTGAACAATATGCGTCCAAGGACAGAGCCTTGGGGGACCCCACTGGTCACAGGACACCATGATGAGTGACTGCCATCAATTACTACCCTCTGGGTCCGACCACGGAGCCAATTTCGCAGCCAGTGGATCATGGTGGACCCAAGGCCACAATTGGCCAGTTTCACCAAGAGGTGATCATGGGATACCAGATCGAAGGCTTTTTTGAAGTCAATATATATATATGACATCAATCTCTTCTCTTTTGTCCAGGTGATAGGTCACCTGGTCATAGAAGGAAATGAGATCAGTCAAGCAAGACCTACCTGCAACAAACCCATGCTGGCTATCCCTTAGGATGTTGGTGTCGACCAGTCCATTAAGGATGGCCTCTTTAATAATCTTTTCTAAGATCTTTCCTGAAAAAGAAGTCAGGCTGATGGGCCTATAGTTAGCCAGATCCACTTTCCTCCCTTTCTTGAAGACAGGCACCACATTGGCCTTCTTCCAGTCTTCGGGCACTACACCAGAGCACCAGGAGTTTTCAAAGATCCATGCCAGGGGCTGCGCTATGATGCTTGCCAGCTCCTTGAGTACCCTGGGGTGCAGACTGTCAGGGCCGGCTGACTTGAAGGTATCCAGCTTCATGAGGTCAGCATTAATTGAGGGCAGGGGATCTCCCTCACCCAGACCTTCCTGTCCTGCAGCGGGCATGGGTGTCCCATGGGACTGATGAAAGACCGATGTAAAATACCCATTTAATAGGTTGGCTTTTTCCTGGGAGTTAGTTGTTAGTTGCCCCATCTGGTTCAGCAGGGGTCCAATGTTGCCCTTGCTTTTTCTCCAGCTCCCCACATATCTGAAAAAGGACTTTTTATTCTTCTTGATGCTTGAAGCTAGTTGGAGTTCAGTTGCAGCCTTGGCTTTCCTGGTTTGCTCCCTGCATGACCAGACCAGTGCAAAATAATCCTCCTTGGAGGTGAATTCCATCTCCATCCTTTGTAGGCCTTTCCTTGTAGGCCTTTCTTTTTAGCCTTAGGAGGTCTGCAAGGTCCCTGGAGAGCCAGGGGGGCTGTTGTGTCTTCTTGCTGCCTTTCCTCTGAGATGGAATAGACTTAGCTTGTGTATTGAGGATCGCTCCCTTGAGGAGCAACCACTCGTCTTGAACTACCCTCTCCCTGGGGTCATGGTCCCTTAGGGTCTCACTGACCAGCCTCTTGAGCTTGTTAAAGTTGGCTTTTCTGAAGTCAAGGACTTCTGTGTTGCTGACTGACTTGCCAGCTTTACGGCAGATGGTGAAGTGATCAGCTCATGGTCACTGTCACCCAGCTTCCCATCGATCACTAGGTCACCGATTAGGTCATCCCCCGTAGCCAGTACCAGGTCGAGCAGTGCTTTGCCTCGCGTCGGCCCATAGACTTCTTGAGTCAGGTAGGGGTCATCCACATACCTCTTAATGTTTTTGAAGGTAGTTTGAAGATGGAGTGCTCTATGTAAATGTGGAGTTGTTGTTATTCTTCACTCTATGCATGACCCACAGCCTGCATTCTTCAGGCTGACAGCCCCAGTGACTGTGGGAAAAAGGCAAAGGGGAGGGATTGCTAAGCTGCTCGGAACTGAGCTCCACTTTAATTGCTCTAAATGAGCTGCTTGAATCCGTAACCAAGAATTAGCCATATCCTGGAAATATCCTGGTGCGCAAGAAAGACAGCCTGCCAGGCCTTTGTCTTCTGAGAGTTGGGAGGTGAACATGTCATTCAGCACTGAGGTTAGCCAGCAGTAGTGTAACTGTGATAAGGAAGGAGTTGGGGGCGCCTGGAGAGGGGATGATGGCCAGGACAGTAGTCCTGGGTGATGCCTTTGTGGGGTGATGCAAAAGCAGCCACTGCCACAGCTGTGGTTGACTGCAATGCTGCAACCGGCATGGCAAGAGCCAGTGGTGCCCCAGATGCTGTAAAGTGGCCCTAGGTACAGAACTGCACTGTTATGCCTCTTGGTCACTAGGATGGGAGGGGCCAGGAGGGGCCTGTGTCAAACCCTCCTTCTCTCAGGTTCAGTGTCCTGTGTCTCGCTGGGACACTGCTCCAAGGAAGCACCTAGCCAACTGCACAGGCCTGTATGTGAAGAAGGACATTTTCCTGTCCCTTGGGGAGTAGCATATATCTATGATTGCTCTTCTCATTGATCTGCTTAATATTACCCCAGCATCTACAAGCTGCATCCTATATTGAGGGCCCATAGTGCTTTCTGCTATAAATAGTAAAGTCAATTAAAGCCTTGGAGAATTACAATCTGAGTAGATAAGGGGTTGGGAAGGAGACTCAGAAAAATTACACCTTGCCCAAGGTCACACAAGTGCAGGCAGAGCAAGAGCTTGAGCCCAGCCTTCCTGAAGCACAGCCATGTACTGTCACCACAAACCATTTTGAGCCCTAGGTCTGACTGAGCTCCTCTTGTTTGGACCCTGCTGTTGTGTTGGGCACCACACACTGAATCACACTAGTGTGCTTTAAGCCTCTAGAGTCTGGGCAGAGTCCAAGCACTACCCCTGGCTCACTCAGGATTTCTAGACATGGCCTCCAGAGGCCTTGCTTCCAGAGAATTGGTACATGCAGTCAACTGCACATCTCCCTGGGGTCCTCAGATTCTCCCTGACCTAAACACCCCATCTTCCAGAACTCCAGCTGATCAGGGCTCTGTTTAACTCTTCAGGGAAACATGACAAGAATAAGCATAGTGCCCATGGATAGGACTCGTACACCATGTTCTTGACTTAGCAGCATGAGAAATAGAGATATAGACACAATGGTTGATACAGACATTAAAAAACAAAACACACTTTACTGGAAGAATCAGTGACTTAGTTCAACCCAGCTCTGCAGCATCTGTGTAGATGGGATGCTTCAGCAGAAGTTTTTGGTGCTTTTATTTAAAGCTGATTCAATCTGCTAATAGATAAAAGTGACAAAAGAGCCCCACTAAGGCACCCAACCTGTACAGACATTGGATGAGCTGGGTCCAACTAATGCAATGCCTCTTCTGAGCATGCACTTGGCTTAATGTGAGAGCATGCCACATTTAAAGCTTAGTGCCATTTTTTTTAAACATCTGTAAGCAGCCACTGTGGATACCCTGAATTAGTGTCCCTGCCTCAGTGTCCTCCCCACTCTGGGGCACTCCTTGAGCTGGAGTCAGGCCTTATGTGAAGGTCCAGGGCCCTTCTGTGTGACTCATAGTTTGTCACCAGTGCCATGGAGCCTTCTCATCCCAGCGCATCCTCTCAGACCATGGCTGATCCCACAGCCAAATTAGACTCAAGAGATACAGAAACCTGTTTATTATCCCTTCTGCTCGCCTCAGTGCCCCTCATGTCTCTCTGGGAAGTTTCTCCTTTTGCCCTTTCTGTGAGTCCAATTTGAAATTCTCTTTTGTTCTTTCCACCTCTTTGTCCTGCTAAGGGAAATGGCTACTCTCTGATAAACCAGTTCTAACATAAGCCACTTTTTGGTCCAAGTTTTTACCTCTCAATAGCAAGCATTAAGATTTAAGCAGTGGCTGTTTTCCTTGGTCTGGGACATAAATGCTGGTAACCTTGTCAGTAAAAGTGGACACACATTCAGAAGTGCAATATCATACCTCTGGAGCAGCCACCTAAGTTGGATGCATACAGATTCTCCAGATCATGACAGCTTATATCCACCACAACTCATACCTGACCTAGAAACAGCCAAAAGCTATAAATAGGGACATCTGAAGAAAAGATCAGAGACACAGCTTGAAACATACAGGAGTAGGAGGCCTATGGAGTCATAAAAGAGAAAACAATGAGACAGACAGGACTAAAAAAAAAAGAAAAAAGAAAAGAAAAGGCGGCCTCACCCCTGCTAACTTTGGGCACCAGGTATGCCATGTGCTAGCTGTAAAATGATCTGCTCTTACCACCTCCCCTCAAGAATGAGTTTACCTTCCTCATGGCAGAAGGGATAATCTAGGTTAAAGTGGGTTGCTGGGGCGGTAGGGGGAGGGTGGCAGATTGGCTATTAGTGGAATGATTATTTTAAGCTAGGTCAAATGCTTCTGTTTGTTGTAAATGCACCCAGAATCGAGCGTGGGGGGTGTCACAAAAGCTGGTGTGACTTTACAAGCCTTATCTTGTTTATATTCAAGTGCAGAGAGTGTCTTCAAGACCAAACTGCCTCCCAATTTTCCCTATTCTCTACAGAGGAATCAAAATGAGCAGTTGATCGGGAGAGTGACACAGGCTCATGCATTTGCATCACCTTCTTTTGGATGTGCCCAGTCATTTTCCCACTTTCTGATCCCGCTACTCTCCCCTTCCATAGCCAGGCACCAAGCAGGACTTCCCCTCTTTGGAGATGAAGTTGCCGTGAGTTTCACTGTGGGATGCGGTGACACAAGATGTGGATTTAAAATGCAAACTTGAGGAGTGATATCCCATGTATAAATATCTTGAACAGAGCTAGGGAGAGGCCAGCCCTGCCCACAACAGCAGCTCCAACAGGAAACTCACAGTTTTGCAAGCTCTGACAGCAAACTTAGTTTTGCAGGCTAAATCCTCAGTGGAGGTAAAACACATTGATGCACTGACTTCAGGGGAGCTCTGCTTCTTTGCACCAGCTGGGGATTGGTCCTGGATGTTTATGCACACAAACCTGTGCTAGCACAATGTGGCTGCCCTCCCACTCTAGTGGCTAGACTATGTGTAGATGCTTGTAAGCCTCCTCTTGCCTTTGAACTAATGGAACAGCTCAAAGTAACAGAAGTGCATGCTGTCAGACATAGAGCTGCCAGGCTGTAGTTTAAGCCATCAAGCCATCTGGATCTGCAGCACAGAGGTAGTAACACGGTTCAGCTGGAACCAGTCCCCAGTGCTGCTGAACACAGGTCACTGGGCCTGTCTTCATGTGTCCAGGGTACCTGTGCTAGAAGCATTGGGTTTACATTCAAGTCAATCAGCTACACTACATGCAGCAGCCTGTCTTAGCATGACATTATTTGTCTATACCCCGACCACTGTTTGCAGTGATTGTGGCCCTTTCTGGTTTCACTGGGAGCAGTGAGCAACTGGTGTGCCAAGAGCCTGGTCTGGCAGGAGTGGAAGGAAATCCCTTCTAAGAGATTAACTCTCTAGGCCCCTCTATGCAGTGCCTCCACAGACTGACCAGCTTGGCAGCCTACAGTGCAAGCAGGCTGGGTCCACCCTGTCACCTCCTCAGCAGGCGCAGAAGCAGCTTTGTGTTTCCTAAGTAAAACCCACAGAACACATTCTACCCTGACATCCTGTGCAATGGTGTCTGGTGGGAAGCAAGCAGGGGCTGAATACAGCACATTAGACCCCACAAAGAACAGCTATTCTGATCCCCTGATGAAGCATGGATATCCAGGAATGTCCCTGCATCCAGGCCATTATCCTTTGGCAGCAAGTGCCTTTCACATGGCTCTAGCCTGAGGCCATCCAAGTTTAAACCTTCCCTACCTGCTCACAGGTGATTGAGTCATACCATCTGCACCTTCATGCACGTTGGCCTAAACCTGCCAGGCATCTGTGGTTGTATCTGCAAGGACTCATGTGTGTCCTACAATAGAGAGACACCCATGTCCCACTCCCTGCTGGAGAAGCAGCTGCTATTTAGTGTTCCATTGAAATGCAGCTCGCAATGCAGGAGATGCACACACACTACTCTCTGGCTTTTGTTCCCTTTTCTTTTGTTCTTTTAATAGAGAAGTAATTCTGATGGAAAGTCTATAGTGGCTTTGTGCATGGGAAAACATAACTGGCCCTTATGAAAAAAACCTGAATAAGGATGAGACGCTTTAGAAATTAATCGAAGGAGCTGAAAGAACTGAGTACAAAACCTACCTCTCCTACAGGATTCCATAGGATGATGTAGGGAGGCTGTAGAAAATTATTACCCTTTGTTCAGTTCTATTGGCGTATCCATGAATGGAAACCTAGCTCTCTAGTTAACACACTGGATTAGGATTTACGACATCTGGAGTCAATTTCTTCCTTTGCTACAGAGTCTCCATGTGACCTTTGGTAAGTCACTCAACCATTCCTTTCCTCAGCTTCCCAGCTGTAGAAGGAAAGTAACATCTCCTTTGTCTCTTTAGCTTCTAAGCACTTGCAGACAGAGAACCGTCTCTCACTGTGTGGGCACCCAGTGCTGGGCACAATGGAGCCTTGAAGCCGGCTGGGGCTCCTGTGTGCTGAAGGATAAATAATAATGAGAGAGGCACATGACTATATCTCAGAGCAGAGGCTCATGGTTAATTGCACAGTGGACTGGAATTTGGGAAGGACTGGCTGGGTTAAAGCAAACATGAGATTCATGGTCTGTTACCTCCCATGGTGGCCAAACTAACCCAGCCCTCATCACCCCCAGGCCCTGGAGTTGGGCCATGTCTCGTGCACAGAGAAGGCTCCAAGCCTTTGATGCAGTGCTCTGTTGGCAGTGCCTCTTTTGCCAAGCACAAGTAGGGCCTTAGTGTCACAGCAGCATTTGGCAGTACATTCAAGAGGAACGTCAGAGCTAGACGCCTTCTCTTGGGTTAAAGTCATTCAGAAAGAGACTAATTGCTCTGTGCATTAAACGGGAATCTAATTTAAGCTGAGAGGATGGCAGAGAGTCACTAGAGAGTGCTCCTACAAGCAGCTTGTACCAATGTGTTCCCTATGTGAGAGAACCCATGCCCTTAGCGTGGAGGACAGGACAGGAAGTCCAGGCAGGAGAAAGCAGAGATACCAGCTTTTTGTCTCCACAGCCCAGATCTCTGCTGAGATACTATCACCAATCTACCTGTCATACGTTTTTGGGAGTCACAAAAGAGCCAGCAATCTGGAGCCAGACACTAATAGATGCTGAGTACACTGAACCAATCGATATATGATGGAGAGGTGTTGTTTTACTGATCGACTGCAACAGCAGTTTGTAAAGAAAGAACTCTTTAACTCTGGGTTAAAGAGAAGTAGCTCTGCTTCTCTCTACCTCTTCCTCCCCAGCTCAGGCTGCTTGCCTTAGCACAGATATATTTATGGTCATCACAAGTCTTGCAAACACATGTGGAATGTACCCAGCTGGGCTATGAGCTGGCAGGAGGACTAGGTGATTTGTGCTGCATGACAAAGGAATTGGCTTGCATTAATATACACACTGAGGTTGTCACTGGGATCCATCTGATCTTTATTCACAAGGTGCGGATAACAGCCAGCTGTTCACAAAATTGTTCCCAAACTTGGAAAGTGTCAATGGATTTCAGTGCTAGTGATGTATTTGGTATTCAGGCTAGGAAGTTTGTTATTCTATTAGTGTGTAGGTCTCTGGGTTAAATTGTTTCAATCATCCAATAAGGCACCAGAAACAACTCTGTGGAAATTCAGAGACCAATCAGATGATGTGAATAATGAATAGTAAATAGCTGGACTAAAGCATTTGCGACAACAGTTGGTGCACATTTTTCACTGAACTGGTCAAGCAAATCAAGATGAACTACGAAATGAATTGCAAAGCAGACACGGGGCTGTTTGTAGCAGGTCCCATGCCATGTTTTCAGCCTGTGTAAATGCACTAGCTTCCCTGACATCGAGACACTATGCTACTTTCCACTAGCTGGGGATTTGAGTATTTAATAGTTCAACCAGGTCTTTCAATCATACCAGAATGGCAGGGCAGGAAGGTTGTTAACATAAAGAAAGAAAGCTTTTGTCTAGGGCTGGTTCAAGGGGGAACATCTACCATAACCTACCAACCTGTTGATTACAGCTGTGTTACAGTTGCAGGCAGGGAAGTTGGGCTGCCTGTAGTTAAGACTGCCTGATGCTTTCCATGATAAGGGTGTATTGCCAGTTGCTTAAAACTTTAGCAAACTTCAACCAGGCTCAAACTTCCCATGCTGAGTGTGTGCCATAAGCTGAATGTACTTTGAAAATGGTAAAGCCGCTCCCAAGAACAAGTTGAAGGAAAAAATAACTTGTTTTGCATGTATTAAAATCTGGCCAGGTTAAGCCTCTGAGAAATCTCAGTAGGATGTCTACACATGCGTTTAATACACATTAGCCTATTCTGATATGCATTAAAGCAACACAAAAAGAAACCTGTGCATTTTTGCTAATGTGCCTTTTTCTAGTACAGGCAGTCCTCAGACTTATGACACAATTGGTTCCTGAAAACCATGGCTTAACTTGAAACATTGTAACTTGGAATCAATTTTGTCATAAGAAACAATGTTATAAATGGGGGCTTGGTTCCTGAACCAAGGTCCAGTACTCTATTTTCACTGAAAATACCCCAGAATTTTGTACTCGATCAATTATAGACGAGTAATATAGCTATACTAGAGTACTTATACTGTAAATAGCAATCATATTGATTTGGAAGGACTTCCTTGAGGTGACTTTGCTGGACTTTTTGAAAGGCTCTTGGTTGGATTTTTTGAAGGGTTCTTGGCTGGAGTCTTCTCAGGAGTCTTAGCTGCTGATTTTTCTGGAGTCTTGTCTGCTTTCTTAAAGAAAGTGTCAAAGGAAGTTTGGACGGTTGTTCTCCGGGGAGATGAACGATGCAGCAAACTTGTTTGCTGGCATGATGTCTCATCGGATCAAGCATTGTAAATAAAGTTGAAACAGGGTGTCAGTTTATAAATATTGTAACTGCGAAACGTTTTAACTCAAAATGTAAGTTGAGAACTGCCTGTACCTTGCAATGGAGGTACTGCATTTAATGCACATTAGCAAAAGTCCATTAATGAAAGTGTAGACATGCCCGGTGTGTATATGCTCGGCAGAATTATCAGAATGCATCAGCTAAATTCCCTGAATTTTCTATCGGCACAAGGTGCATGTTAGCCAAGATACATGGGCAGAGCAGGAATTTTCCTACAAGTTCTGTTCCCAACTGGTGGAGTTTACCATGGTGCCAGTCATCACAAGAGAACACTTCTCCTGCGTCTCTAGTGTCCATGCACATAAAGGAGGACTTATAGTCTAATGTGACAGAGATCTGTGCTAGGAACATAAAACTTCCAACCCTGCAATGATATATGTGGGTATTGCTATCATTTTGCATATGGAATTTTTGTTGTTTCAATTTACATTTTTTTTTAATCTAGGAAGTTTGTAGGATCAATACCAACAGATTATTATTAAGGTTGCAATCAAAAAAAGATAGAAAGCACCAAAACGAAGGATGCCAGTGAACCCTTAACTCTACCTCCTGTGTCTATGTGAATTATTTACTATCACCAATTGCATAAAAACATATTACAGTTTTTCACACTGGCCTTCTGCCCCATTTATTGCCCAGGATGGAGTGTGAATAAGTAGGGCTGTGTAGTGAAGGGTGTTGTTTGCAAGACCCTTGCTTTGCTTGTTACAGAAGTTGGAAAAGGTAGGATGAATGAGGCAGGGAGCTGCAGAAAGAATACGGATGGGCTCATGGTTTGCAATATTTAAATACTAAAGGGCTCGTAATAGATATGATGGTGATCAATTGTCTTCTGTGTCCACAGGGGACAAGACAAGCAGTATTGGCCTTAGTATGCAACAGGATAGGTTTAGATTAGATATTCAGAAGACCTTTCTCACCATAAGAGTGGTTAAACACTAGAACAGATTAACTAGAGAGGTTGTAGAAACTTTCTTCTTGCAAGTTTTTGAGTGCAAGTCAGATGGACCTGTCCCCAGTGTCATAACTAGGGTGGAGTGACTGGGATAGCTGCCAGGTGCCAACCTCAGGGAAAGGACAAAAAAATCAGCTGCCACAGCAGATGAAGACAGACAGAAGTGCAGCTCCCAGGTCTAATTCATGGTGCATCACAAAAAGCACTAAGAGTTAGACTGGTCCTCCTAACCCAGCAGATGTTAGCTATTGGGTCAGGAAGGTGGGAGGTTGAGCCCCAATTTGGAGCAGATTCAGGGACAGGGGCTGTCTCTTGGCAACCTCTTCCCTTAGCTCTGCCCCCCCGCCCAGTTCCTTCCTCCCATCCAGAGACAGAGTAGATCTGTTCTGGGGTTTCTCCAGCCACGCTGGAGTGAGGGGTGGGTGGATTAGAGCTCCCCACTTCAGGGAGGGAGGGGGACTCCAATCCACCCACCCCACCCTCTAGCACTGGTTGGGCAACCCCCAGAATGAGCTTCCCTCCATTCCCTTCCCCCACCTCCTATTCTGAAAATAGCACTGGGAGCAGACAGATGTTAATGAAGATATTCAGCTTTGGAGTACCTTCATCTGAACCCTCGTGTAATGACAATTCAGATTGTTGTGAGACTGCATCCTTTTATAAAGCTCTGTTAGCCATGCACTTGCGTTTGGTCATGGCTGTAGAGCCAGGGGTCCAGATCAGGATCAGGAGCAAACTGTCACTTCTGTTCTTGCCTGCAATCATGCCCATGGCCCGGCAGCAGCTCAAAACTTGAAGTTGCTGTTGCTCTGTATGTTGCAGCTGCCCCTGGCATCCAGCTGCCTTGTTACGCTTCTGCATGTCGGGGATAGTTTAGAAAAGGAGGATCCTCCCTTCAGCAGGCAGCTGGACTAGGTGTGACCTCCTGAGGTCCCTTCCAGCCTTTTCTCTGATTTTACAGTTAAGACCATTGACTGCTGCCCTAGGATCCTGGGTTCTAACCCTGCCAATCACAGACTTACATTGTGATCTTGGGCAAATCACATTTGCCAGATTTTCAGAGGTGATCACAGATTGTGTGTTCCTCATTGTCCAGATGACCAACTTGAGATCCTGGGGTCTGATTTGCAGAAATGCTCAGTACTCACAACCACAGCTAAAATCCATGAAAGTTGTACTTTGAACGTAGGAAGTACTGTTTAATGCAGAGGTCTCAAGTTGGGTAACTAAGGTTAGTAGACAGTTTTCCATCTGTAAAATGTGGATAACAATACCCCCTCACATCTCTGGGTGTTGTGAAAATAAATGAATCCATGTCTATGAAGCATACAGAACCTATGGTGAAAGCAACATTGAACAGTGAAAGCCCATGGGGAAATGAATAATGTTTTGTCTTCAAAGCAAGGTCTGGATAGTGTTCAGCCAATAATCCTGGATCAGATATTGAATGATAAAGATGAAACCAACCCCTGAATAACACAGTAAGCATAATGCCTCCTGAATACTATGCAAGGTACAAGTCCTGAGGAAACACAATACATGGTCAGGTAGTTAAAGACTGTACCACACTGCAGATGTCCTACCACACTGCAGATGTCCTAAAGGACTGAATTAGGATTGCTCAAAGGATCTTAATTCTGGAATTTCCTAATGTTTGATGTTGCAACCTTACCTGTACTCTTCTAATGCAATGTTTGTGTATAATTTAAAGGACAAGAGCCCAGATTTTCCAGTGGATTTTGGTGACTGACTTACTAGAATCAAGGAAAGTTAGGCACCTAATATCCTGTCCAAAGTTTTGATCAGCTGATGCAACAGTCACCTATGGAGGGTGTTCAGTTTCCTGAGCTGTTGAAAACTGATCTGGAGAAATCACTGGATGGCATACTGCATAGAATAAGTCTGCTGTGATGCCAGGGGCTGGACCCTAATGGGATGCTGTAGACATTTGTTGTTTCCCCCTATCTATAGGTTGTAGTTTTTTTAAATCTCACTCTTGGTGGACAAGGGAGGACACCAAACATTTACTAGCACCAGGCAAAGAGAAGCGGATAGGTACAACCAGCCACCAGTTGGGGCACAGTCTAGGTGAGAGAAGGAACCCCCATGGAAACACTGCATGGAAGAGCTTTACACATGGCACAGCAGTCTAAAGTGAAGCAGAAGGCAAGGTAGTTTTGTACCTTATAGACCAATTAAATTATAGCACAAGCTTTTGTGAGCTGGAGCTTACTTCATACACTAAAATGGTGCAAGTCCCTCCTGCAAAGACACACCCAATGCATAGCAAAGGGAAACTACCTCTCCCCTCCAAGGCCTTTCATGTGTAGCATCCATCAGGGATTAGAGCCCTCTCCCTGGTACTATTCAACATCTACCTGCAGCCACTAGGCGAGACAACCAAGTCTCAAGTGCCAGCAACATGCAGAAGACACACAGCCGTACCTGTCTTTCCTTGCATGCAATCATACTACTGCAGTACTTTCCATTTACGTGCATAGCCTTGGGGCTGGAAAAAGGCTATTATCCAGAGTATGCACTTACTCAGACTGGGTGTAAGCAATGCTCTTGAACAATAGAAACAGCTTGCCATAAGCTTTCTGTATCTCCTTAAGGTTCCTTAAATTGTTCCCTGCAGTGACCTACACTGCTAATTGCAGCCTTGAAGTTGAAAGGACCTAGTCAGTTCAAGGTTATTTTAGAAGCCTTGAAACTGAAGTTGGTTTCACCAGTTATGCACTTAAACTGAACACAATTTACTTTACCAAGTAGGCAGTGGGGCCAAGAGCACTCATGCACTTCAGTGGTTTGTGCATTTAATCGATATGCAGATGAGCAACATTTGCTACTGTGTAAGCAATGGGCAACAAACTAGGACTGCATTATGGGGATAAGTGAATTATGCACTTAGCTGGCATGTGAATGAGTGCTGTACATTGTAACACCAAGATGGTCCAGTGCTTAGATGAGATCAGGTCATACATGAATACCGGACAAACCCAAGCAAAACAGAAGTGTTGTTTATGGACAGGGGAAAGCATTCACTGTCCCCCACTGCTGTGCTGTCTCTGCCTAAAGGCACGTACCTGCAGCTGGTCTGTTCACTCTAGGGTTTACAAGTGCTCCTGGATTCCTTCCTGATGCTGAGGTCCTCCACAGCATCATTGACAGCTACCAATTTTCACTAACTTTAGCTGGTGAGGATCCTTTGTGCCATCCCAGGATTTGTTGACCTGGTCTCAGATCCCCCATCCCCTCAGCCGGACTACAGAGCAATGCCAGGTACCTGGGTATGAAGCCCTCAGCACTTAGGGAACACCAGCTAGTACAGATCATTGTACTAACTTGCCTTGTTACCAGCACATCCGTCTGTCTGGTCTACCCCCCAGCACAGATAGCAAATATACAAAATATGGAATGTGGTTCAAGGCCTCAGCCCTTATTTGCAAGGAGATCCATGGTCGGCACCCACAACATCAGCAAGATCCTCTAAAGCCCTGCAGTGAAGACTGCAGTCTACAGCTTGGAGCTCCCGACTCCGTGGCACTCCCTACAGGGAGGGGAAACCGTGTCCGCGTGAGGGCTAGCGCCTTCCCGGGGCCCAGCCCGAGACTGCAGCAACCCCTCGGGCACCAACGACCACCTCGCCCCTGCTACCCCTTCAGGTAGCAAGTGACCTTGCCTTGTGCAGCAGAAACCCCGAGTAAGGCGGGGCCCGAGCCCAGAGCACGGGCCGGGGACGCTCCCGCACGCGCCGGCCCAGGCAGCGCCGCGGGCGGGTCCCGGAGCACGAGACTCGCTCCGGGGGGACCCTGCGCCGGCTCCTTGTGCACAACACGCGCGTCCTGGAGCCAGGCTCCCGCCGCCGCCTGGCCGGGGC
>NW_017728923.1:4297310-4298748 GCF_001723895.1 Crocodylus porosus
CCGCCGCGGCTCGTCTGCAGGCCCTGCCCGAGGGGCTGCGCCTGTTGGGAGCAGTGACCCCCGGTCGCTTCCAGGAGCCCCCGAGCAGGGCCCGGGCTGCGCAGCCCCTCGGCGCCGGTCCCTGCCCGCAGGTGGGTCTGGGAGGGGCGCGCAGGGCCGGGGGGGGCGGTTTCCTCCCGCAGATGCAACGTGCCGTTGATTTCTGGCGCGGGAGCCAGCGAGGGAGCCACCGCCTGAGCTGGGGCGCCTCTGAGCAGGTCCCTTGGTGGGCAGGCGGCTGAGCTGCCCCTGGCGCCCTGCAGGACCTGCTCCCTGCCTCGACCCCTGCACAAAGACCTCGCAGCCCTTCTGCTGCTTGGGGCGGCGGGTGAGGCTGGCATGACACGCGAGGCTGTTCATTCTCGTTGCTGCCTCCTGGTCCTGTGGTCTCTGGAGACTCCTCTTCTAGCCTGGATTTGCTGCTGGTATCCTGGGGGCACAGGGTAGGTGTCCAGACCCCTCATGCCTGAATGGGCTGTGCTGTGATGGGTGAGCAGGGCTGACAAGTGACCAGCATGGGGGGACGAATCCCTGCCACTGGTGAGTCGTACTTATGAGCACTTGGAGCCTGTGCCTGTGCGGCAGTGGGGAGATCCAGGGGGAAGGGCAGGTGAGGAGCCTTAGGGAGCTCTAGTTTTTCAAATGTGCCTTTTGAATAGTTGCTCTGCAGCAGGATCCGGGTCGTGGCTGAAATGGCTTCTGAGGACACGAGACAGAAGGGATTGTGCTCTGGAGTGGCTGATTGAGGGCTGTGGAGGGAGGTGGCTCTGCTGACTTGATGAGACCGACTGGAGGGAGGGAACCGGTGGCCTGCGCTTGGAAAGGCAGGGAACAGTTTTAAAAAGAAAAGAGAGAGAAAGGGAAAGGAGAGGCCAGCTGGAGGGTGGGGGAGAGGGGGGGTGTTGGGCAGGTGCTGGTGGTGGAGTGAGCAGCCACTTGGACTGCGGCTAAGTGGACAGACAGGAGAGAGTGACCCTGAGCTGGGAGTTGAGGCTGGCTTGTTTTTTATCTTCGCTTTGTGCGATGCAGGGAAAGAACCAGCCGCGGAGCTCAAGCCTCACTGGAGAGTCAGATGCTGTGTAGAAAGGGTGAGCGTGACCCACTTTAATACTAGCATGTCTAGTGATTTACCATGTGGCCAAATTTTATCTGCAGGTAGGATAAGGAATTCCACTGCCCTCTGCCAGCCTTGGAGTTTTGATCCCAGTAGCAGGGTGCTGATTTATCTTCCCCTGGCTTGTGACCGAAAGGGCCACCCCCAGAGGTAGCTGCCTTGGACCTCCAGGCAGAGAAGCTGGCTTGATGATGGGGAATGTAAGCATTGCTCTTTTCTAGGGAGCTTTCTTCTAGCAGGACTTGAGGAGGAGAATGATTCTTTCTAGAGTGAGGAGGCCCTTCT
>NW_017728923.1:4298848-4350770 GCF_001723895.1 Crocodylus porosus
GTCACTTCTGGTGGCTGCAGAGTGGGTGGGTGGGAGGGTGCTGGATTTCATGAACTGGGTAGTGTGGCTTAGGGGAGTCTGGGGGCAGGGCTGGTCATGGAAGGGAAGGACAGATGGCAGGCATTTGTCAGACAGGGTTTGTGGGACCTGCTGTTATGTGACTGGGGTGTGGGTGGATTAATCCATCACTTAGGAACCAGAAAACAGAAGACAAGGCAGCAGAGGGCCAAAGCAGGATTGCTGGTGTCAAGTAGCCTCCAGCCCATCACCACAGGCAGGCTCAAGTAGGGCCCTGCTGCTCCCTTTAGCCAGTCAGATGGTGTGCAGGTGTCCCCAGCTGGTCAGTCAGACAGAGCAGGGCTGACTGTCAAGGGTCCCGACACCTTTGTGTTAGGTGGCTAAAAACAAGGCTCTGGTTGGGGTGCTTTTACTCTGAGATACTTCTAGTCCTGCTTGCAAGATCAGGAAGGCAGGGAGAATGGAAGAGCCCGAGTTCATGGCTGGGTGGAGGGTTCTGTCTGTGAAAATGAGAAGGCTTTGGAAGGCTGTTTGAAGTGAGAGCTGGGGAAAAAGCAGCTGGTGCTGAGGAGCATGCGGGGCAGATACTGGATGTCTGCTAGAGACATCAGAAATACAAGTGCATGCAGTACGTGCCCAATAGCATGGGCTAGGGCAGTGTTAGGATGGAAGCAAGGATGCGTGACCTGACAAGGTGTGACAGAGTTCCAGGCAAATGGGCTTCCTGTTGCAAATGAAACTACCAGCAGCTGCAGATCAGCATGAGACACTTCAGGCAAGTGTGCACAAGCAGGCATTGCTAGGACTAGGGGAAGATCTAGAAACTCTTGACCTGTCCAGGCTGGGAAAGGTGCAGTCTTTGACTCCTGACTTCATGGGAGGAACAGCACTATAGATAAAGAATCGCTGTCATCAGGACTGCTGGAGGGCCAGTCCCATAAGATAGGTCACATAATCCATCATTGGAAGAATGCTGGCGGAGTATCTGGGTCCTTAATGGAAGCAGAGGAGTGATCAAGGCTGTGCCTACTGTGACACTTCATCTAAGAAGATAATAGGCAGATACCTGTTGTGGGGTTACTCTTTACAGGTTGTGAAAGTGAGATGCTGCCAGAGATGATGGAACTGCTCAAATAATTAAGTTACCATAAATCACCACTGCTGGGTGGCATGTCTTGGAGAGTGCTGAAGGAGCTAAAGAATGAAGTAACTGAGTTACTAACAAAGAGATGCAATTTATCATTAAAAATCCTGGGAAGCCAGAAGACTGGAAGGCAGCCAATGTTGTATCATCTTTTTTTAAAAGGTGCTGTGATAAGGGTGAGCTGTATGATGAGCCAGAAAAAAAAGCAGATAAAACCTGCGGAAGAGAATTCTGTAGCTTGGAGATCGGTGTCACAGGATGGGAACAGAGTCCTTAAGAAAGGGCATGGGAAGGGGTTCTCTAGCTCTGGAGGGCCACTAGAAAGTATGATCAGTCTAATGGATAAAGCAGCAATGGTCAATCGACTTCCTTGTGTTTTTTTTCAGTGGGTTGTGACAAAAATTCTCTAAAGATGCTATTCAAGGAACCTCAGCCACAGGATGAAGGTGAAATTCTAGTAGGGGACTGAGATGGAGCGGGTTGGGGGGGGGGGAAGGGGTCTGTCATAGGGGTCCGTGCTTAATTTATTTAGTTGCCTATGAAGAGGATACCAGAGGGGGAAACTGTTCCCAGCTCCTGTTCCTAGGGGGGGCACCAGCGGCCGATCACTGACGGCCCAGTGGCTGATCGCTGCTGGCGGCAAACTCAGAAGCGCCACTGGCGCTTCTCTTGGCACCCCTACAATCTCAGGGGGGGCACCAGCCTCGCCCCCCCACTCCCCAGCTGGTGAGGGCCAATTTCAGGGTGGGCATGTGCCCCCCATTCATCCCTGATGCATCGGCTATGGTTCTCAGCATGTAGGGCATGACTGAGAATTCACACATGCCCTTATTGACTGCCAAGCATTTGTATCTGATATGCACTGATCTGTGAGCTGAATCAAGGCCTGTGTGATGTAGATCAGTCAAGGAGCATTCTGAGGGACTCAGAAAGAATTGAGGAAATTGAGCAACATGGTGGCAGGTGAAAATCAGTATAGAAAAATGGAAAAATTATTCCTGTGGGAACAGATCAATGAATCTGCTCTCTAGGGAGTTGAATTGGTTTAATTTTCTTAGGAAAATCATGTCAGCACTGTTGAGCAGACATCTTTGAGTCCTTCACCATGAGATCAGAGTCGTTAAGTGTTAGGAAGGCAGTAGAGAGTGGTAAGGAAAATATGCTGTTATGGTCTGCTTTAGTCTGGAAAGGGGAGTGCCACTCAGATGTTCCTACTCTCTGTCCCTATCAGAAAAGAACAAATAGGGCATTGAATATTAAAAGGAAGTATGCTTAAATGGATGGAAAAAGCTGCAGCTAAAGAGTAAGCTTGGAACTCTCTGATGCAGGGAATTACAAAGGTAAATAACTTAAGAAAAAAAAAGAATGGTCAGATAGTTGCACAGGCAATCCAGGTTCAGTTCTTGCCTTTGCCACAGGCTTCTTTTGTGACTGACCATGCCACTTGATTTGTTGCTACCTCACTTTCGCATATGCAAAATAGGTGTACTACTCTCGTGTCTTTTGCTGTGAAAAACCTTTAAAGTCTCTGTGATACTTGGGAACACGAATAATGAAAACCATGTACATCTCAAAGGAGAAAGAACAAAATTAGCATCTTCTGTGATCCTTTAGCAGGCTGCTCACTGACTTCAGCTTTCTGGTGTTATCTGGTCACCATCTGGGGTCATGTTGCCCCATGGGGTAGTTTTGCTTTGTTGGGGACACCTTTGGATAATGTGATGACCTCCTCCTCTGAGCCACATGGCAGTGGTTGATGGCTAGGTGAACCATTGACTGTTCTGGTATGGCACTTCTAGTGAAACTGCCCATGGACAGTCAGCCACTCAGCAGAGTTTTGCTCTTGGTCATTTAATCAATGTGTAACTTGACCTGTCCGGATGGGTCACTGCCATCCGCTGCATTGAGCATGTTCAGCCAAACTAGTAATAACATTTGTTATGCGTCATTGAGCAAGCTTTCATGCTTTCGTTATCACGACCTAAAGAGGGTTTTTCCCCACCTTATACTATACTTCTAATCAGGTAATTAACTGCAATACCCACGTAATGCCCATGCTTTATAGGGACTCTATTCCAGCTGCAGTGTTTATGGTTATGGCTCTGTTTGCACAGTGTATGCTTTAATCTTCAAGAGTCTGTTGTCTAGCTGTTAATTTTCACTTTGGGGTTGAGCCCTACAATACAAGGCTGGGTGGAAATGGCTTGTCTGACTTGGAGTGACATTTGCAAATAGTAGGAAGAACTCCTATAATTCAAGAGCAGGAGTGGATTAGAGTCTGGGGGTGATGATCCAGTGGTTGGGTTGCTTAGTTGCTGCCAGAAATTTCCTGTGAGACTTTGGGCAAGGTACTTAAGCCCAGATCCACAAGGGTGCCTAAATCAGTGAGGCTTCAATGGGAGTTAGGTGCCCCATTTACCTCTGTGGGCCTGGGCTTCCAACTGTCTGTGCCTCAGTTTTCTTCTGCAAATTGAGGATAAAGGCACTGCTCTGCCCCTCAGGGATGTGAGCCTACATATATTTAGAAATTGTGAGATGCTCAGATGTGATTGCAGTGGGTCAGTTGAGAACCACAGAGAGTTGGCAAGTGATAGCCAAAGGTGGCACAGAACAGAATTTTTGGTATCGGGCTTGGTGGTGGCCTGAGAGAGACCATCCTGGGGTGGGGGGTGGAGGGAGGTGAGCAGTCCTTGGCATGCTGAGATTCCGTGGCTCTGGGTTCTACTGAGGTCTCAATGTTGGGTGTCATTTTTGAATGACTTTCTTCCACACCCAAATGAGTTTTGCCTGTATGTAGTGATGCCTGAAGGTCTCTGCCAAGATCAGGGCCCCATTGCACTGGGTGTTGTACACACAAAGATTCAGAGATGATTCTTGTCCCATAGGAAGTCAGCTAGACGCAGGTTCGGAGGGAAGGAGCAGCCCTGAAAGGCACAGTGACTTATGTCAGAGGCTGCCTGGCAGGTCAGCAGGGATAGAGCCTGGGATCCTGACTGCAGGTCAGCCCTCAATTGCAAGCTGCATGGCCTCCCTGATAGACCTTTCCTCCTGCAGGATTTCTATCCATTTTTTACAAGGGTATTGAAGGTTCTAGCTGTAGCCATGAACAAGACAGGATTAAAGGAAAACACAAGGGAAACGGTACTAAGAACAAATACATCGGTGAGAGCTAAAGCAAAGCTTGCAGATGAGAATGGAGGAAGGTGGGGTGTTGTGTCAGGACTCCTGGGTTCTGCTGATGTCTCCCCTTGTGAATGGCTTTGCCTATCTCTGCCTCAGTTTCTCCATGTGTAAGGTGCCTGACTGTTGTGAGATTTAATTTCTCTGTTTGTGGAACGAGTTGTCAGATGTGTGTTGCTAAGGAAGGGCAAATATCAGGCATCTCAAGATGATACAAGGGAAAGGCATGCTGGTGATAAGGCTGTTTGTTTGTGTGAATAATATAAACCTATACATGAATTTACCACTGCTTGTCCTTTGCATCTGCAGCAAGGCCAGGAAAATCAATTGGCAAGAATATGTATAGATAGTATACAGGGAAATAATCAGTGGTAAAACAGCTGGTTTGAATCCAGTAAAGCCCCACTTGCCATGCTAAGGTGGGGATGGTTGTAAGGGCAGGACATGAGCCTGTGGTTTAGCCTGCATTTCTGTTCTTGGTACCCCTGCTGACCTGTTGTATTGCACTGTCACTTTGGCTGTTTCTAATTCCTCTCTTTGTCCTCAGAGATGAAGTTATCTGGATCAGGAGATGTGCATGACTCTTTTGGGGCAGTGTCAGCTGCAATGGGAAGACGAATGCATTTATAAATCTATATTTGTTAAGTGTATTGTTGTAGCTGTGGAGTGGGGGCCCACTGTGTGTGGTGCTGTACATGGAACACACCGGTGGTTCTTGCCCAACTCATTGAAAAATGTTTTGGTGTGGAATGCTTCCAGTTTTCCTCTCGTTTGGGCATTCCCTGGTTCCAGCCAAAACAGAATCTGGACTCTAATCTAATCTAATCTAATCCTGGATCTGTCTAAACTCTGTATGGACCAACTTCAGGGAATACAGGGATCTCCTGGGTCCATGAGTCCAGTCCTCTGCTGTCACAGGCAACCATGTCATACACTCCTTTCATACATGTACCCACATCCATCCTAAATAGGGTTTAGGTTCTTTGTCCCTACTTGGCAAGAGGCAGCTCCAAAACCTTGTTGTTCTAGAGGTAAGAAACAGCTTTCTGAATTCCAGCCCAAATTTCTGGTTCAATGGTTCTTGTCCTGTTCCATATAACAAAACCCCACCTCATTGTGATTGGTGCTGATGGGTGGCTTAGAGAGCATGGTGGCCTGTGGAAAATGATCCCTTCTCATCCCAGCTGGTCCCTGTAGTCAGGCCTGATGCCCCCTGGCAGGCTGGGACTGTGTGAAGCTTATCCTGCTGCACCTGCTTTTTGAATAAACAGACTCCAGCCCAGAGCTGTCGATCCAGCAGTTTTCCCGAGCATTAAATTCATACCAATGCACAAATTAAATACATATTTACACAACCCTGCTCCTTGTTACCCTGCAGGAAGAGGCCTCATGCTCAAGTAGATAATCAGTTTTATATACTTTCTTGGCTCTTTTTCATTTGAGTAGTGAATACAGGGAAAGTGCAAGGAGTCACCCTGCTTCCTGGGTGAGGAGCATCACCTGCTTCTCCTGTTGTTTATCTTGCTGTTGCACCTTGGGCACCAGGAGCTGTGCAGAAGAGTGAGAGATGGCCCTAATGAGTAGCAAAATGACTTGCCCAAGATCAAAATCCAAAGTTAATTCTCAACTCAGGAAGCTGTGTTCTTTTGTGAGACTTAGCTCTTTCCTCTGGGTATAAAATAGTGAAGTAAATACCACCCTGTGTTTAAGGAAGCCCCTGTAAGTGGTTACCCCTTCTGTGAGCAGTGCATGTGCTCCTGCTGTTAGGGATTCAGTACTACTATGGAGGGCAAAGGGAGGTTTGTGTTCTCCCACCTCAGCTTTGCCAGGGTGGGTGCGTTTCTTTACACAGTTCCCTGCCTTCCACTACCATGATGTCCAGGTGCAAATGTGGGCTGGGATAGCTGTTGATCAATAAGCTGAGAACTGTTACCCAGGCATGGCAGTGGTGCAGCGTGGTACTTGGCTGGTCTGGGACATTTGGCAGGTGCCTTGTTTAGCTTATCACCCATGTGGAAAAGTCAGATTGAGGCCTGTGCACTAGAGAACTACTCAGGTGTGGTCCACACTGCAAAGTTTTGCTGGCACAGCTGCGCTGGCTAGAGCTGACACAAGATCTCACCCCCTCACGGATATCGTGCTTCCTGAAGATGCCTGGAATGGCTTCTACCATGCTAATGGAAGAGGACTCCTGCTGTTTGGGGACACGATGCAAATTAAATAGCAGAAAAAAAACCCTTCTGCTGTCATGTGCTCTCTTTCTCCACTGTGGGACTCTGCAGATGGAGCTCAGCTGGCACTGTCGTACCAGTGCAACTCCATACTGTAGACAAGCAATCTAAAACACCATTGAGTACCGGAGGGGGCTGACTGCCCTCAGACAAGGGTCCATGGATGCTGCAGTTCCATAGTGGGACTTTCAAAGGCAGTAAGGAGTGGGAAGTGCCTCTGTCCTGCTGAAAGCCCATAGGACTTGGACACAGAGCACCTCATGCTCTTTGAGCCTGTGTACATGGGAAGCTGTTTTCTGATAAGCTAGGGGATGAATTTAAAGCCACCATATCTGATCTTTAATAGCTTGTTGTGATACTAGTGCCTTCAAAGTGGAGAAAAATGATGCTTTTAATGCAGAATCAACATATCCCCATGGGCAGCCATTATGGCTAGATAGAGCAAGCTGTTTCCCTGTATAGGGAAGCCTTTAGATCAGTGATTCTCAACCAGGGTGCTGCACAACTAGCTGTGCAAACAGGATTCACAGGATAAACCCAGGGAAGGAAGTGCAGCTGGGTAGCTTCATAATTGGGGCAGCTGCATGATGCCAGGGGCAGCACTGGCTATCACAATGCTGATCTCAGTGGCAGTGCTGTGGTCGCAGCTATTTTTGTACCTTCCCTTTTCCTCTTCCCTCCCATGTCCTCCCTCCCAAGGCAGCTCCTGGGGTTGCTGCTCTGGTCCCATTTGTGTGTTGTCCCCCCCTGTTATGCTACTGCTGAAACTTTTCAAATAGGAAACCACAGTGTCAAACATATTCTGACCTGTTGTGGTCTTTCCAGGATCTTTGCAACAGAAGAGTTGCTCTATTATTTTGCTGTAGTCAAAAACTGAGTGAAAACTAAGAGCTTCATTTTCTAAGGGCTGCTTCAAGTCTTTCAAGGGATGCTTTGAATCTAAAAATGTTGAGAACCACTGTTCACCCTGTGCTGGTAGTGGAGAGAACTTCAAAACCTTGAACTGAGTACAAAGTTGAGTCTTCAAAGGGCCTGAAACAAGAGCTCAGAGAGTTGTGAATGGTGCCACTCATCTTGGTCAGGGCTTCATGGACTCCTCAGTCCCACAGCCACAGAATTTAGCCTGTTTCTAGGATGCCAGTGAATTCAGGCATCTGGTCATGGGATTAGGCATTTTGCTGCAGCTGATGTCCAGTGTTTTGCTTTCTGTCCATCTCCTACTGTGACCTGACTACGGCTGTCTCTTGCTCTTCAGCTTTTCCTGTAGAGGAACGTTTTAAAGGATTATGGATTATATTGGAGTCCAGCTGGAAAGCAGCCTGGAGAATGGAACTGCAGCCAGTAATTGGCTTACAAGACACCTTCTTCCTGGGTATGTGATGGAAAAGGCAGTTCTGTGCTGGGTCACCTGGGCAGCATCACAAGCGCTAAAGGGGTGGAATAGTTTACAGGTGCCAATGAATGTTGGGATTATCATCCTGATGTCTGGTTCTGTTACAGTGATGGCAGGGCCTGTCAGCAGAGTAACCTAATGACACAACTCATTACACAGTATCCCAGGCTATGTTCTGGCTGACAGTCATTGTCTAAGATAACTAGGGATGCTGCTTATTCTCCATGAAGCTACAGGTGTTTTACTGGCGGCAGAGCTGTACTGCTACCCAGTGCATCCACAGGTGGCAGACAGAGGAATGACCTCTTTCTGGAGGGAAGGGTTAGCTACTAAATAAGCAGGTGCAACTCTGAATAAACAGTTGTGGACCAAGCAACAGCAGCACCACCAGGATGTGGTGGGGACATCAGATGGTAATGCTTTCCTTCCTGAAAAGCCACATATATCCTTTGACAGTGCTGTAACATGATGAGTACAGGTTGCTGCTATAATAAGCCTGCCCAGCCCTCAGCCATGGGTCTACAAGTCTTCAACAGTGGAGCAAGTGGAAGAAGATGTTAGGTCTCAATGGCTGCAAAGCAGGTGAAGGCTGCAGTGGAACAAGATCTCCGGTTGTCTTGGCCTGTTTGCCATTGGATTAAGGTTCTGTTCTGTCAGGAACTGTATGGAAGATGACGTGCAGCAGCTTCTCTGTGATAACAGAAATCACACACAGGTGTCTTCCATTAAAATGGCTTTTCCAGCATATTTTTTTCAAGCCCTTTGGTGACCAGCTACTGGCAACAAGAACAGGATTGTGATGTCTGGAAGCTCCTAGTCATGAACTGGAATGAAGGTGGCAGTTACAAGAATGTCATCTAGCACTTGGACAAGGACAGGCTTGCAGTTTGGCAGCTATAACTGTGATTGAGCTTTCCTCTTCAGGATCCACTCTGCTCACCCCACCTGGGGAGGGATTAGTAAAGGTGCCCTGAACATAGCTTGTCTTCTTTCTTCCTAACTGGATAACTGCATCCAGTGGAATCGCCTTTACTGCAGTCAGAATCAACAAAAACATTCAGCTTTGGGACCTGAAACATCAGGACCCTCATGGGAAATCCTAATAGTGAACTTCCAGAGCACTGCACTGCGATTGTGGCTTGAACTCAGGTGACACAACATCAATATCACTGAAGACTAAGATCCTCCATCAGCAAGCTCTCAATGAGCAGTCCTCGGCTCCGGTAATTCAGATTCATGATGAGATTCTGGAGAATGTTAAGTATTTCTTGTACCTCAGAAGCCATCTCTTGCAGAAGCTGGACATTGATGAAGAAATCCAGCATCTCAAATGTGCATTTGCAGCCTTCGGACATCTGAGGAAATGGGTATTCAAAGTTTGTGACATCAGATCTGAAACCAGGCTCATGGTTTATCAAGCAGTTCTGATTCCCATCTTACTGTATGGAGCTGAGACATGGACAGTGTACAGGAGTCACTTCAAATCATTGGAGAAGTACCATCAATGCTGCCTGCGGAAGATCCTTTGAATCCAGTGGGAAGATATTCACTGACGTTAGTGTCCTCTCACAAGCAAACATCACAAGCATTGAGGCCATGATCATCTGACATCAACTCCGCTGGGCTGGCTACATTATCTGAATGTCTGACTACAGCCTCCCAAAGCAAGTTTTATCGTCCCAGCTCAGTCAAGGCATACACTTAAGAGGAGGGCAGAGAAAATGCTTCAAGGCCAGCTCAGAAATGCAGCATTGACATCAAATGGTGGGAAACTATCACCCAAGACCACCCCAAATGGAGGAAGAGTCTGCTGCAAGGATCTCAGTACTTTGAAAACTTATGATCACAACAGGAGATGGAAAGGTGGAAGTGGTAGAAACAGTGTGTCACGGACCGAATCAAGAATCTGGAGCCACACACCCCACATAGAAATATTTGCCTGAGTTGCAACAGAGTTGATTCCTATATTGGTCTCATTGGCCATTTTTGGACCCGCAGATAAGACATGGAAGACAAGCATCCTCAATAGCAAGGGACTGCTGAAGAAAACAGGTGTTCTAGGGTCTGGTTATCTTGGGGCCCCAGACTCCACCTTTCCTCAGTCCCATATTTTTCTTTGTACAGGACAAATGTCATTCAGGTTTGTCCATGGGAGCATCATGTAAATGGGGTTCTAGGTAATGCCTGATGTTTTAGGTCTTGCCCACAGCAAATCTATTCAAAGTGGTGCTTAAACACCTATGGGCACCTGAAGAGAGGTAGTAGCAATCATGTCCTCACCTCTTCTGTCTCAGAAGCAACTAGCAGTGGTCCTTATGCTATTAGGTCCTGCAGGGGGACTTATAGCAGGGACTTCTTGTACTCTGGGACTTTTTCCTGCTGACATGCCACCACAGCTTCAGGCTTCTGGGCTGGTGCTAGCTGGGCAGTAGTAGTTGCCTGCAACAGAGAGCTTGGGAGGTGCTGATGCAGGTCCTGGGGTAGTATGTCTACCAAGGAGTGCAGGATCCCTAGAGCCAGCACCATGGTGCTGTATGCCAGGCATTATTGCCCCAGATTACAGCTGCTGCTATCCCTTGGGCCAAAGGACTCCTCCTAATCAGTACTTGCCTTACTTTTGAGTGGAAGGCAAGGGTATTATGCTGCTTGGGAAGGAGTTTTCTGCTCATGCCTAGATTGTTAGGGAACCAGCAGGGAGCCATACTGGATTTATAAATTAATTCCCCTGGAGAGAGAGACGCACACACACACGAGTGTGATCACAAAGCATAAGAAAGGGTAAAAAAGGATGCCTGGGTTCTATTCCTGGCTCTGACGCTGCCTCATCGTGTGACCTTGGGCTCCTTGCTTCCCCCCTCTGTGCCTCAATGTCTAGCTGGAAAATGATGATGATACTGTCCCCTTCCTCAGGGGTGTTCCAGCCCTGTCTATAAAGAACATTGAGATCCTCTGATGAACAGCCTAGAGAATCACAGAAAATGTTGTGGTGAATAATTGATAATTAATAGACAATATTACTTAGTCCATAATAGCTGTATCCATGTGTGAGGTGATAGACTGATTATAAATGTGTGTAAACCCAAGTCTTCACAAGTGTAAATCTGCCTGCACATGCCCCAGCCAGGGCCCTGGCTTAGCATTTTTTAGCATCAGTCTTCTCCTCATTCCAGAAATAACAAGCTCTAATTAACACTCCTGATACATGTTTGCTGATGGAGGGTTTTTTCCCCTCCTTTTTTAAGTCCTTTCCCACTGGAGCTCTCACCCAGAAGTGGCATCAGGTTTTAACAGATCTCTGCCTTTCCTCTGTTCTGTGGCTGGATTGACCAAGGCAAAGAGCATGCACACTTTGGCATTTGTTTTGTCCTTCCCAGGGCCCAGAATCACCTGGCCAGCAAGCACGCGGGGTCCTGCGGAGTTGATGCTTTCTTTTGTGCCCACAGCACTAGCACATCATCATCCTACATCCAGGACCTTTTTGGGACTTTTCCATGGCCCCACCATCTCTGGCTAATCACATATATTTCCATGTTAGATCCGGTCTGAACCCATTTACTGTTATTCCATTTAATAAGCAGGTTGTTTTCTGATCTATAATTTTTGTGGCTGTAGTTGAGGTGTCATCCCCCACCCCCTTATAATTCTCAAACCGGCACTGTCCCTCCCTGCTGGTGCCCTAGTGTGGCCTTCAGTGTTCTCAATGAGCTGTTAACAAGTTGCCAGTTACTTATTGGCAGGGCTGATATATGCCTGGAGGTGCAGCATACAGCCTGGCAAGGCTAGAGGATAAATCATTCTGTTGTAATACCCCTCTGTCTTCCTCCTGCACAGCAGTACTGTTATGGGAGCTGAGCAACTGTACCCAATAAACCTGCCAGAGGGGAATTCAAAGGGAGTTGAACAGAGGAAAAATGGAAAAGATGAATTAGGTTGCTTAGATAAATCTCACCCTGTGCCTCTCTAACCTATGCGGGGTTTGCCCTTGTGGAGGGCCAGGGGTCCTTAGTTCTCCCTGGATACCCCAGATTAAGCCCCTCATTCCCAGAGTGGTCCATGTCTAGCAACGCTGCTCCCATGCCGGCCTTTTCCCCATGGCTCTGGAAGGGGACTGAGGTGTGAAACATGCAGGCATGTGGTGTTATGCTCTGGTAAGTCAGCCCTGAGCAGAGAGCGAGGCTGGAGGCTCAGATGAGAACAAGCAGACCACCAGGCACCAGGGATAGGCTTGTGAGGCCTGAAGGCCTGGGCAACCAGAGATGACAGGAGCTCAGCTTATCAGTGCCAGCCAAAGGGGGATGGCAGAGGATGTTGAAGCCTAGGGCTGGAAGGACAGATTCTGCCAGTTGGGCACATGAAACTACACTTCACTAGGAGGAATGCAGCTCCAGACTCATGGAAACCAAAGTGATGACTCTGGCTCCCAGGGAAACTCCATTTGGGTCTGCGAGCCAGAGGCTTTTTGCTGCCCACGGAGTGGTGCTTCCTGGCAGCTCTGTCAGTTTGCAAGCCTGAGATCAACCAATATTCAGTGAGTCCTGTCCAGCTGTGCGTGCTCTGCCTTGCATGGGGCTTGTGCTGGGCAATTGGTTGGTGGCTGGTACAAGCCATGCCCTGGTTATGTGAGCGGGGGCAGTGCACTGTAGTGGAGCCATCATGGAGAGAAGGATGAAGGGAGGGACCCCAGGGACTTGGCTGCCTGTGTTGTACTCATCCTGGCCACCGGGTAAAAACACTGAGTGAGTTAATGCTGGTGGGAGGGAGGTCAACCATTTGATTGACCTGGCTGTCAGCAGCTGCTCCATTTGCCTCCCAGAGTTGGCCCAAACTATCTCATGAGTCCCCCAACCCTTGTCCAGTTTGTGAGGAGATCTAAGAGCCCTCCTGTCCACGCCTTGCAACAGAGCCAGGTTCCCTTCGTCCCTGCTGTGGTCTCTCTCCCTTCCACCAATACATGAAGCAAATGTCCAAGTGCAGCTCTAAAAGAGTGTAATGGCACTGCCAGCTGGCATCAATGGAGGCCTATTGTGGGGGTTTTGGGGGGGAGCTTTCCCTGTTGAGGCTGGGGCAGGGAGCCTCTCATGCCAGTTGGGCATCGTGCTGTGAGGATGGTCTGGAAAACCAGGGAAAGGGCAGGTTTGGGAAAGGAGAGAAGAGACGGCTGCTGACAGGAGACAGAATAACTGTCTATAAATATATGCCAGGGAGTAAGGAAGAAGTGGGCGGATTATCCTCCTCAGTCAATGAGATAAATGGTTCTGAAGCTTAAACAGACCAATTTTAGTCTGAATAGTAGGAAAAAATGTTTGGGACATGGACATGGTGAAGCAAGGTGCCACATAGGGGTTACAGGGTCACCATCACTAGAGACTCTTCAGGCAGTGAAAGGGGCAGAGCCAAGTAGCTCAGGCCCAGGTTTTAGCCCTGAGGGGTAAACATGCTGTGCAAAGCTCGCTGCTTGTCTTCTGCATACTTGCATCTTTAAATTATGGTCGTCTCCCATCTGTAGAGGCAGCTGCCATTTGGTGAGGTGGCCTCGGTGCAACATGACAAGGACACACGTGTGCCCCTGTGTGTTTTAGCATTCTTTGCTCTGGTTTGTGAGAGCTTTTAGCTGCAAATACAAATTCCATAGACTGGAAGAAGGCGGCTGCTCTTTGCCTGTGGAAAGCTTGAATGCGGGTGGCCTGGGGTAGAGATCTGAGGTCTCTGAGATTTGGGTTCTGTGCCTGGCTTCGTCATGGACTTCTCGGGTGTCCTTACAGACTGGAGCTCCCCATCTCCATAGTGAGGAGAGCACTGCCTCTGCCCATTTGGATTGTAGCCCTCAGTGGCAGCATTGTCCTTAACGTGAATGTGCAGCACTTAGCACAATGGAGCAATGATCTTGACTGGGGACTCCAGGCAGTAATATAAAACAATTAGATATTAATCATTATGTGATAACAAGCCAACATAGACCCATTATTCCTAAAGCTGAAGGGTGATGTGAGGACTGGCTTTCCACAAAGGGGTGAATTTCACCCAGATTGTAGCTAAAGTTTCCAAGAAGGGATTTTGTGGCTTTGTTAGTCTGGGCAGTCCCTCAGTTCTGTACCAGTCTGTGTGAAAGTGCCACCTCTTGGGTCTGATCCTGTGTTCTCTATGTAGGAACTGCTCCCAGGGAAGATAAAGATGAACACACTCCTTCAGCAGCTTGAGCTGTCTGCTTTGCCTCTACAAATGGGAAATCCTTCTGTTTTTTCAGTGGAATGTAGCTCATGTGACGCCAAGAGCGCTGGGGATGCTGAGCACTAGAACTGGCCGGCGGTTCTTTTGTTTTGATGATAAAAAATTCTGTCTTTGAAATGTCTCCCCCAGAGTTTGATTTTGATGAATTTTCAGCAAAAATATGTGAAAATAGAATTTTTTTTTTCACAATTTTTCATTTTGGAACATTTTAGAATTTCTTATTGGGGTGAGGGGGTTGGTTTGCAGAGTTTTATATGATTTCCCCCCCCCCCTTTTTTGCTATGATTCCTATAGTTTTTACATCATCTCGTGACGTGTTGGAGGCAGCAGTGCAAAGTATATTATCACATTACCATGAAACAGAAATTCCAGATTTTTGCCTGTTCTGCCACAAAGGCTGAGCTTACTGGGTGCTCAGCTTGAGATGCATTTTGGCCTTTCTGTGTGTTAAATGTTGTCTCCACTCAAACTCCCCAAAGCAGAATGAATAGAGGTGGCTGTTGAGTTTGCCACCAAGAGAGCCGAAGAAAAGGTGTCACAGGATGAGATGGTGCTGTATCAGGAAGACAGGGTAATAAGCAATATTTTCTGGATGCCCTGAGTCTCTCTTATTCTAGTGAGGTAGCATTGGTCTTGTCTCAAAATTCAGACTCCCGGGCTGCCTTAGTAAGTGGATTCTTTTCAGAATCTGGAAGAGTTTGTACATATTTCTAGCCTCTGGAAAGCTGATGCTTAAATAAGCAGCATATAGATAGGGAGGAATTCTGCCTTGAACGACTGTAGTGCCAGCCATTTCTGGCAAAAGGTGCTGCAGGGGATGGTGCAGGAGTGCTGCCACTGAGATGTTCCTAGATCTTGTGGTTCCAGGCTGTTCCACTGCGGGGGCTGTAGATTAGGACCAACCTGTTGGGCAGGCATGTTCACAGTTTAGCCCCACATCCTTCACGAGTGCCTCTCTGATTTTCTTTCTCTTTCTGATTTGCTGTTCTGATTTTTGCTCCCTGCCTGGTCTGCTTTCTGTTCCCTGCCTGATTAGTTGCTTTGTTGCCTGTACCCTTCCGGATCTGCCACGTGCCACTTACAAACGCTGCCCATGCCACTTGTGGGACTGCACCCATGCCACAGGTCACCTACCCCTGCTCTAGAGAATGGAGCAGAACAGAAATAGTTAAGAGCAGGAGTCAGTAGCCCATGAAAAGACTGGATTTGCTTATGGCAGCTCAGGGAATCAGCAGCATGGTCTGGCCACAGCAGCAAAGGAGGTGTCTCAGGGTCCTATTGCCTGCAAGTTCAGTTTCTTTGCTGCAGCAATGGAAGCATCCCCAGGCTTGTCTTTTTCTATCTAGTCCCTTCATTTAATTTGCTGAATGCTGGGAGGTGCAGGGCTGTGGCCAGCCCCTGCTTAAGAGGAGGCTTCTGGCCCCTGAGCTTGCATATTGTCCCCGCAGAAGGGGCTGCAGGGAGCATTGCTTCTTTAGAGTCTAGCCCTTAGCAGATGCAGCTGCTGTAGAAACATCCTCATTTGCTGTCTCAGGAAGCAAGGGCAGCAGGAAGGGTGAAGGAACAAGCAGGAGTGGAAGGAGCCTGTGCTATTTTTACTGAGTGGCTTGGGGACCTCAGACAGGTGCGAAGCTACAGGCAGCTGCTGGGACTGACATATCCAGAGCAGGGAGATGAATGGAGCTTGCTCATTCTGCTTCACATCGGGAACAGCCGACACCTTGATGTTCAGAAAGTCATTAATTGTGGTGCAGCACCATCACTGTGGCAGCCCCTTCCCTCCTATGCAGCAGGCTCAGGTAGAGCTGTTGGGTAGGCCTAGGTCAGACCAGACCAGACCAGCTGTATGTACAATGGGGTTGGTTTTATTTGGAAGATGCCTCCTCCTCCTGCTGGGCTGGCACTCTGGATTGCTTCCTGATTGTGCTCCTAGCCCTAATTTGCCTCTGCTTCCTAGGGTGCAGCCTGTTACTGTAGAGAGAAGATGAAGGGGGAAGGATGGGAAAACATTCTTCACACCTGTGGTGCACTGGCTGTATAACAAAAAGAGACGATGCTCACCTTGACCTGTGTAATATAGGCCATAGGACACCACTGAATTAATTCCTGCTTGAACCAGAACATAGTCACATATACCTATATCTGGGAGCGTGGCCTGATATTTAGACCAAGGACTTGAGTGCCAGGGTGCCTGGGTTCTGCTTCCAGGTTTATTGCTCTCACGATGCGATTTTGCACAGAGGGCTTCACCTCTGAGCCCCAGCAGGTCTTTCCTCTGTAAAGTGGAGATAACAAGACCTATTGTGCTGGAGGATTGCAAAGGTCTGGTAAGGCATGCACAGCATTATCACAGCCTGGGGTCCACACGGAGTCATGCCATGGGCTCTGTCATCTGGTTTTGCCACTGGGCAGTGGAGTTTAACACCATGCTGTAGTGTTGTTAGCAATGAATAACTTGCCAAGAATCTCACAGCAGTGAAGTGCCAGTCACTTATTTTATTACTTTCTCGTTTTCCCCCTAAGCAACTCTCCCTCAACTCAGTCAAGTGTAAGGCTTCAGCTGGGCATGAATAAAGCCTGAAAGGGAGCGTTCCTTTCACACGCAAACACAGGGCTTCCAAACTGTCTGCCAGCACCCCCATGCAGGCTCAGAGCCCCTCTCAGAAGTCCTGGGTTTAATCAGCACAGATGTACTTTGCAGAGCTGGGGTTTTTGGTGTCCAAGCCCTGTTCAGTGGTGCAGTGCATGGAGGAGACGATCAAAGCAGTAGTCCATGAAAGTGGTCATTCTTGGCCTTGAGATCCAGTGCTGCAGAACTGGGCTCACTAAAGTAGCATCACTGCTTCTTCCAAGACTACTGTGAGCAAGACATCCAGGAAGGGAATCCCACTCTATGGATGAAAAGGTACAGGGAGGAGAGGGGTTCAAAATTTGGCTTAAATTGGATCCAGAGGCAAAATACAACAGGATTTTGCTATTGAGCATTCTCTCAAGGTGCATTGTGTCCATGGAGCTCAGTGCTGGGCCCCAGCAGGATCCTGGGGGCTGCTCAAAGTAATAACTTTTTTGTACTCTACCGGGCCACCCATGTGCTATTGGCATACTTCCTCCCACTCCAGGCACTCTCCCTCATTTGATCTTTATGTGGGTATTGGGGAAGGGCAGATATAGGGTGTTTTGACTTGGGCACATCTCTCCCAGTCACGCGTGGGCTGTTTACCCATAGGCACTATGATAGGTGGTGGCATTTCTCCCAGCCCTGCTGAGGGACACTCCTGCAGAGTCCAGAAACTGTTACATAATTTATAGGAAGTGAGATAATATTTTGACTTCCTGGGGGAGGTAAAGTTCTCCCCAGCGTCCCTGTAACACTGATGCAACTGCTGTGTTCTTGTTTTCTCTTGTCACCAAACCCATGGTTTCCTGTGTCAGTTGGTGAGAGCTGAATTGTGTCCTGCCATCCCTTGTTGGTGAGTGCAGGTTTCCACACCTGGACACCCAGATCCCATTGAGCTTTGGTACCCATATTGCTCAACATGTCCCCCCATGCCAGAGGAGATCGCTGTGTTCTTAGGGTCAAGCAAAGTATGACAATCCCTCAGCTCTCCACATTGTTCTCAGTCAGACTTGCTGCCAGAAATACTTCTAAATACATTTCCATACAATTTCCTCTTTATTTTTTAGCTGAACTGACAGCACAGAGCAACAGGGTGCAGGAAACAGGTGCTTTCCCAGAGATTATTTTTAGGAAGATCCTACTGTGGTAGTGGTTAGAGGCCCCACAAAAGATCAGGACCTCACTGTTCTAGGGGCTGTACACACACATAATAAGAGAGAGTCCTTGCAACTAAGAATGTGCCCAACAGACCATAGCAAGGTTATGTTCTCCATTTATATGAGGGGACACTGAGGCAAAAAGTAGCGCAGTGACCTGCCAAGGTCCAGTGACAGAGTGAGGAATTGAGCCAGGCTCATATGAGTCCCAATCTAGTACCTGAACTGTCCTTTCCCTTAAATGAGAAAGACAAGTGCCAGGAGGGAAGGCTGGTAAAGATGTGTTAAAAAACAAACTCTGGAGAAATGTCTGGAAGGCATTGCTTTTTCAAGCTGCTCGTTCCAGCACAAGCTTGGAGTCTTTGCTGGAAGACTGTAGGAGAGTTTAAACACAGCTAAAGCAAGCAAACAATTTATATGTGGCATATTATTACTGGGCAAACTAAAGAGCAAGTGTGAAAGGTATTTCTGCATGAAGGTTCTTGTTTGTCACACCTGAACTCCAGTGCATGTGGGTTCCCAATGCTTATACCTCTGGGGCTGTGAATATGCTTGTAGACTTCCGTTCCTCCTCTAACCCCAAGGCCTGGCATTGCACCCAATTGCACCCTAAGGCCTGCCATGGTTCCACCCCAGTGGAGACTGTGCAGATTGTATTTAAATGTGTCATGGCCTCAATCTTGGCCAACATGCTAAGGATTAAGCCAGAGACCTACAGTGGTGAGGGGAGCTGCAGCTGACTCTCTCTGGCTGAGTGGTAGTGGGCTCCTGTCCTCTGTGGGCCAGGCTCAGAGTAAAGCTCTGCCACAACTCACTGGAGCAGTATGCCAGCACTACTCACCTGGAATAGCTGCTCAGCCAGCCTTTGTACCTCATGGGTGCCTCGGGCTTTCCCTGCACCTACCATCAGCACTGGGCAGGGAACAGTGGTGCCCCTCTCTGAGGGACATCTCATTTGAAACATAGACAAGAGCTGTAGAGATTCTCTGCAAAGCAGAAGTCTGATTTGGAAAAAAATCAAACCATTTTGTCTGAGGTAATTTCAAAATGAAATCCTGCCTGGAGAACTGAAGGGGAGCCAGGAACCCAGGCTGTGCTGGGGACCTCCATGCTTCCTTCAGTGGCTTCCAGGCTCCTGGTTTTTCAGCCTAGCAGGTAGGGCTGTCCCTGAGCTGTGGACCCAGGGAGCCCTGCTGCTCCAGGCTCTGGGGCCAGGTGACCTACTGCGAGACAGGATTCTGCTGGACTCTAGATGGTTCAGAGGGATTGAATCATCTCCCCAGTGTGTTTAGATTGTGATGAGTTGGCAGTGTCTAACAAAGCTGTTTTTGCTGCGCAGCCCTGCTCTCTGTCTCCTGGCCACCTTATAGCCACCTTGGCTTGTACATTCAGTCAAGGGAATGAGGCGGAGAAGGTTTCATAGTTTCTAGGGTCAGAAGGGACCTGAGTAGATCATCTAGTCTGACCCCCTGCCATGGCAGGAAAGAGTACTGGAGTCAAACGACCCCAGCAAGGTGTTCATCTAGCCTCCTCTTAAAGACCCCCAGGGTAGGAGCCTGCACCACTTCTCTTGGAAGTTGGTTCCAGACCCTAGCTGCCCTGACTCTGAAGTAGCGCCTCCTGATATCTAACCTAAACCTGCCCTCTGCCAGCTTGTGAGCGTTATTCCTGGTCACTCCTGGCGGTGCTCAGTTGAATTGACTCATCCCAGTCCATGCTGCCTGTGGCTGTCAGAAATGGAACCTGGAGTGCTGGACACCTGCTTAGACGGCTTCTGCCACTCGGGTTCAGGCACAAGCCCTTATGGGAGCGTATGGCTCCTTAATCTCACTCCCGAGTCACATGCTCCATTCCCTGACATGGCCACAGTATTCCCAGAGGGATTTCATGCATGTTATCTACCTGGTTTGGACTGTATGCTTTGCATGGCTGGCACAGAGGGGACCGAGGTGTGAGAGATGGACTGTTCTGTTACTGCCATAGACTGGCCAGGATGTATGTACAATGTTACCTTCTACTGGGTAGAACAGGAATGGCCCCAGTGTGCATCAGATCTGCAGTGAGGGGCATTCTTTTTCACTCGGAGTGAAAGTGGGCTGGGGTTTGCATCAGGAGGTGCTGAGGCTCTGCTGTTGTCATGCCCATGGCTCACAGAAGAACAGTCATGGAGAGGTGACAGGTTTCTTCTGGCAGAGGGAAGAATGGTCTAGGGATTAGGGCCTTTGCCTTGGTTTGGTTTTGGGTTGCCTGAGTCTAAGCTTCTTTCTCATCGTGGACATCTTGTATGACCTTCAGGAAGTTGTGCAGCATCTCTGTGTCTGTTCCTCATCTGACACTGGCTCACCTCCCAGTGGATTCAAGGGTAAATACTGTATAGATGGATTGGTGCTTGGATGAGAGATTCTGGTGCTAGACAAAGACAGAGTGATGCAGTCTTTGTCCTAAGGAGAGGGTGCGAGGTCCCCAAAGTTTGGGTGAAGGTTAAAGTGTTAAGGGTTATGGCATGATTGGGCACCTTAGAGCCTGGAGGTGCCCCTCCCCTCCCCCCAGCATACATCTGATCCACAGCTCTGTGTGCATGCTGCATGGGTTGTGCAGAGCTGGCTCAGAGGCAGCCCTCTGTGCAGAGCAGAGTTTTCCAGATGAGACCCACAGGATGTACGAAGAAGCATGTACAGATGAGCAGGCCAGGACTCGAATTTAATGGCCCTGTTCCTAATGGGGAGTGCTCTCCCTCCAGCACCACCTGTCTGTCACAGCTTCTGTGTGTTATGACAAAGGGCTGGCAGCTGCTGAGGCAATTGGAGCTATTAACTACCAGCTCTAGTTGACAACAAGTCCCAAAGGTGAGGGGACACAGACAGTATACTGGCATGCAAATGGTCAGTGAGGCACAGCCTGGCTGCTTGGGGTGAATGGGCCCTCACAGTGGTTTCCTGTGTGAGGTCTTCCTTACTCCAAGCAGAGGAAAAGGCAGGGAGGCAGCCCATGAGCCAGGTCCCATGTTTCTGTCCTTTATGGCCCCCTCTGCTCTCCTCATGTAATCCCCTCTGCTGCCAGTGTGGGACTGTGTGGGGCACAGGTTGGCCTCAGTCACTGTCCTCTCATCAAAGGCTCAAGCTCCAGGGGAGAGAGAGATGTCAGCACTAGTGAGGTTATGGAGCCTAGTACCACTCAGCTGCCTCTCTGACACTCAGCATCAGCAGTGATGGGCATTGGACAAGAAGACAGCAAAGCCAGCTTGCTAATGGCTAGATGATTAACCCTTTGCTGGTTAACCCCAGTCCTTTCACAGGCTTGGTTGCTCTTAGCAAATGGAGCACTAAGATGGGTGACTGAGCAGCAGGTCTGTGGCACTGGTAAGATGGGAACCAGATTCCCTCTCATCTGCAGTGTGTCTCTTATCTGAGAAGGGAACAGCGGCAGGTCCTTTATCCTGTCTGTAAGCCCTCTGGGGCAGGGATGGCCTCTACTCTGTGTATGCAACGTGTAGCACAAAGGGTCCCTGATCCCCATGAGACCTCAATGATGTAATTCAGGGCTGTCAAACTTATCCAGTCCCATAACTGGACTGGTCTGTGGGCCAGATCAGGACCACACACTGGAGCCAGTGTGTAGGGCAGGCCCACCTGGGTGCTGCATGCAACTTGTGCCCTGTGTTGGCCCCTTGTATTGTGTATGTACAGTTGAGTCCTGCACATTGCATGCAGCATTCACTAGCCCTGCTCTGGGGCTTGCTGGCTGGTCCAAATCAGGCCTCAGGCCATCTGTGAATGCCAGAGCCAGTGCACAGCAGGCCTGGTCCAGCAGGGTGCCACATGCATAGGGCTGGACCAGCCACATGCACTGCATGTGGCATAGGGGGCTGGCGCAGGGCACATGCTACATGCAGTAACCTGCCAGCCCAGCCCTGCATACTGACACTGGTGCACATGGATAGCCTGGGGCCCAATCTAGACTGGCCCCAGAGATAGCAGTCAGGGCTGGTTTTGTGTGATCACTGCGGTCACTGCATGCAGCGTGTGCCCCAACCACCTGTGCAGTGTATAGCATACATGGTGCTGGGTCCAGCCTGCGCATCAGACTGACTCCACATACCACATGTCGTACATGAGGTTGTTTGGATCCAGCCTACAGGCCCTATGTTGGAGACTCCAGCATAATTTTTTTGTGTCCTTGTGACAAAGTATTTGGCAGAATTCACAGATTTATTGTAATCTGACACAGCCATGCCATGAGCTCTTCTACTGTGGCCTCAAACCCTCAACCTCTGGGCATCCAGCCACACCCCCCAGTGCCCATGCTACTGGAGTGAGTACTCTAGTGCAAATTATGGTAAAGTAAGGCCAGGCTGTTCTGACTAGGTGTTTCTATGACCTTGGCCTGCAGGATGTTTCTCGGGTATTAGGTGGAGCATGGAGCCTGGCTGTCTGCTGCTGTCAGTCCTCCATGTGGTAGTCAGGGCTTGGTGGAAGCATCTGTAACCATGAGGAAAATAAGCAGGATCAATAGAGCATCATTTCAAGACTGCCTGTGCTCTGATGGGCTTCTACATGGAGAGATCAACACCCAGATGGAAAGTGATTTCCAACTAGTAAAGTGGCAGGCAAAGTTATTCAGCAACGAGGTTGCCATCAGGAGGTGGCACAGCCATGCTTGTTCCATTGCACTGAATGAGTTAGTCATGCCCTGTCTTTCACCACCAGCTTTAATCCTTTTCTAGGAGTTCAAAACACCATCTCATAATCCCCTTTGGGAGGTAGGTTAATACCTTTATTCCCAGTATGCAGACGGTTAAACTAAGGCATAGAGAAAATTAAATGGTTTGTCATGGAGCCCAGTGAAGCTAGTTATAGAATCCAGGACCCTTAGTTCCAGTCTTCTATTATAACTACCAGGTGACACTCCCTTTCTCCTTTGACATGCCACCATCCCCATTTCTACCATTCAGCCAAGCTAGGAATGAGCTAGATACCATCAGGTGAAGGGAGGCTGCTGCACTTACAGCATGGCCCTGGCATCTCTCCTTGGCATGGATTCCACAGCATAAAGAGAACTAGCTGGCTGGTTAATGGGATGGTTAGGTTTGCTTTAGACACTGAACTGTGGAACTCCCTGCTGCAGGACTTGGCTTTGAGCCATTGTAGCATTTGCCTTCTTCCCACCTTGAAAAACAAGGAATATTTGGACTTGTTAAATTTTGATTTGTAACAATGTAAAGACAACTCTTTCTGACTCAGGCCACACTGTCCACAGGGAACAGGGCAAAAAACAGGGAAGAAAACCCTGCACTCTTAAATTCACACGTCTTTGAGAAATTCTTCTCCATTCCGGCCTAATGGATAAGGAATCAGATTAAGATTTTTTTTCAGGGTCCAGAAAAAGCCAGTAAGCAACGAGGAATTTCAGGTGTCTTCATCAAGGGGAAAATACACAGTAATCAGCTGAGATAATCTTTTAAGCAGTAAATAGAAAATAAGAAATGGAAGGACTATATTTCTGTCTTTCTCTTTGTCTCTCTTTTTCATTGCATCTTATAACCTCTTTTTGTAACTGTGTTCATAAACTTCTGTTAATTGTGTCCCTACCTACCCTGTAGTAATTTATGGTTACACTTGAATAATGTATCTCAATACAAGTTAATGTTCAAATATTGACAAACATGCTTGTAAATTCTGGCATTAACAGGATACAAGCATTTGTATTGTGTCTGTACTTTAGTTTGCCATCAGGTTAGGAAACATATATTAGGTAACACATGTTAAAACATGACTAAATATTCAAAGGTGGACAAAACGCTTTGTGTGGGTTATCATGATCTGTTTTTAGTTGCACGTCTTTGTCATTTCTCCCCACAATGTCCCCTCACCTCTGAAAAGATAATACTGAAATGTTATTTCTCCTCAGCAAAGCCAAAGAAAAAATATACATATGGAGCCAAGCTGTCTTGGACACGTTGTAAGGCAAATTGATACATTTTTGGAACATCGTGATGTTAAAGTTCCTTGCCTGATTCTTTCTAGTCTTCCCTGATGAAGAAATTCGTTGGAACCCGATGTAGCATCAGAAAGGTCGGGAAGAGAAAATCTGGCTTAAAATGGAAGCGAATGGCAAGTGGAAGTCTAGTCACAAAGGATTGTATCTGTGCACAGCCCAGCTAGAATGCAGGCCAGGCTGCATGCTCCAGGGTAGAAGCCAATTCCCAGATGAGGTCAGAAGAAATTGTGCCCTGGGGGCAAAGCATTGCACATGTAGGTGTACTCTGAGTGTTTAATGTCTTCCTCTGAATATTGGAGACAGGCTGGGGACAGATGGACCCTGGGTCCATGCCAGGACCCTGAGTCTTGTAGAGACTTGCTTTGCTGAATTTATCATAGAGTCTAGAAATGGAAAAGCCCTATTAGGTCATCGCCACTCCTGCCAGTGCAGGATCCTTCCTTGCCACAATCACAGATGCATCACCCAGGCTCACTTAAAGCATCCCAAGCAATGGAGCATCCACCCCTTTCCTTGCCCACCTGCATGGCATTTACTCTTGGGACAGCCCCGTATGTCCAGTCCAACTTTTCCCTTTCTTCATTTCCTTCGGTGACTTCTCCCTTGACCCTTTCCTCTGGCAAGTGGTCCCTCTTCCTCCTTAACCATTGTGCCTTACCTTGTCCCAACATATAGGTGTTCTAATGGGAGGGTCTGCTCTCCCCTGGTCCTGTGTTTACACCCTGAAAATTGCAGTGACTGGCTAGTCCTTATGACAGTGTTGGTGTTTAGATGCCTGTTCAGTGTCACTCTTCATTCTGTTCTGCTGTATCCTGATTCCCACCCCCTTCAGTCTCTTGAGAGCTGCATTAACTTCATTTTGACAAGTGGGATCTCAGTTATGGGGATTTCTGGTTTATGGCCCCAATCTCACAAGGGGATCTGCATGTACAGAGCTGGTAGCAATATTAGTCTCACACTGATATGAGCCCCTTTGTATCTGCCCTTACTAGTTAGTATTTCCCAAATTAGTATCATCTGGAGCCGATCCCTGGAGAAGAAAGATGCTCAGGTGGTTAAAATGCTCACCTAGTTACTATTTCCTTCTCTGCCGCTGACTGACTTCCCATGTGACCTTGGGTATGTCACTTTGTGCCTCAGTTCTCCATCTTGAAATAATATTTCCTTATCACACAGGGATGCCTGAGGGTAAATTAATTAAATATTGTGGGATTTTCAGACACTTTGGTAATGGGGCTGTGCAAGTAGCTTAGCTGTGTTTCTTGGTTGTACCATTTACTCTTCCACATGTAAAATAAATCCTGATCCAGTATGGCCCCTGTGTTACTGCAACAGACCCCTCTTGCCAATTTCAGCTCCTGTTCTGCTATGTGTTGCCCTTAGCTGTTTGCTGCTTTGATGACGTAACCCTTGGCTTAGGTTCCTCCGGACGTCCATGAGACACTGCTTAAATCCAAGTCAACTGGCATTCATTTTGAGAGATTTCATGAGACTATAACTGTATAACATCGGCAGTTCTTCCACTAGCCTGCAATTGCTGTAAATCTGTTGTGCTCATTTTCATCTGGCAGGATCTGCTCTTCATAAATACCCAATAGTGCTCCAGATGCACTTGAGGGGCCGATCCTCAAATGCAGAGTGGCTACAGTGTAGACTAATGAGACCGTTCACGTTTCCTTGATGGCTGCATGCAGTGGGGTCAGTGGAGAGTCAGGCCCCTCTTGCTTGCTATTTTTATGCCATTATTGTTCTTGAAAGACAAGTCAGACTGACGGGCCAGTCACTTCCAGACTCCCCTTTGGTGAAGACTGCTTCTTAGCATTTGCTTTTTGTTAGTCCTCTGGCACAACTCTGTTTTCGCAGATCTTGTGCTGATGTAGCTGTTCCATTAGGAATGAGATGCCTGACTGACAGAGTTGGAGTGGTATGGCCCCTAGCATGGACATGGCTACACTGTAAAAAGGGCCTTCCAGCACCGGAGCTTGTTCTGCTTTCTCTGTGGGGATAGCTGTTCCTAATTTAAGCATTTGTTGTGGTGTGGCTCCCTCCATGGGGGCAGCAACCAGTTTAGCTGTAGCTGTTTCTAAAGCTGTACAGCTGCAGTGGTTCAAAAACTGTTTAGATTAGGCCCCAGCATGGTTTGTTAACAGCTCTTCCTAGGAGTATTTGCTGCTGTGTTGTTGCAAGCTGCCTCTGTGCTCCTGGTGCCCAGGACTGTGAAAGCACCACGATAGACACCATCCCCAATATGCCATCTCAAGTTTTCTGTGAGATCCAGTGAATAGTGGAGCCAAGACTTCCTGCCAGTTTTGCTGCCCATGGGCCAGCAAAGCTTGAGGGATGACTACACTCACTTGCTCTCTCTCATATGCACATCCTGCACTTATATTTTGGAACACCAAAGATGCTTCAGCTAGTACTTGTTAGGGAAGAGTGCAGTGAAGGCAGAGTAAGACTCCTATGTGTCTCCCCCCCGCCCCAACTTTCACTGGGGTTATGGTGCCCATAATCCTATGGGGCATGCTGCCTGGCTGTTTAAGCAGCCTCCTACTGATGGTTACAACTTTGGTCTCATACTTAATATGGGTATGTTTTAGCTTCACGGTACATTAATTACATGTTGTTTACGCTGGAATTGTTTTCAGGGCGTGTCCAGACTCCACTTACAAGAACTGGTGATAATTAAGGGTACAACAAGCTTTATAACCACGCAACAGCACTGTGATTGCAGTCTAGCCACCACCTAACTGTCCTAGCTCAGCAGTAATACAACATGGTGATCATGGTGCAACTCCAGCACAACTTCACTATGACTGCATTGTAACTACAGTGCAGCTACACGGTGACTGTGGCACAACTCTAATTACCCAGACTGCACAGCTATGTCAAGACTACCTAATAATCCATGAACTATGCTATCACTGCAGAACTATAGCGTGACTTGATGACAACCTGATAACTGTGGTGATCACAGTGTATTTATAGCATCACTACTCAGTGACTATATCACTTTTTCTACATCATATTTATAGTGTGACATAATACTGCAAGCAACCTAGTGCAGGCTGAAGATTGCCTACACCCTAATGAGCATTGTTGCCAGACAGCCTGATTCCGTTGTCTAGGACTGGTTCACTGATTCTGATTCCCCACTGTAAGGCATCACAAGATACAACACCCTCCTTAGACATATTGAACTCCACTTCAAAGCTATTAGCGGGTTTGCCCCCATTGCTGTTATTGTCACTGGGCTCCCTGTTCAATCAGTAGCAGTCTCCAGCAGGAAATGTCCCTTTCCCCCCCTAATTTTCTATCCTGCTGCAGAGCATTATGGGTGATGAATGCAAATCACAGCTCCCTTGCAGGGCAAGTTGGGCAGGGCTTGCTGGGCACTGCAGTGTGGGGTGCAGCTTCTGACTATACCTCTTTCTTGCAGCACAACAATGAGTGCAGGCTCCATTGAGCAGGAGCCGTCGCGCAAGCTGGCCTGCTGTGGGGTGCCCCTCATCACTGAGGACATGCAGTCTCTGGCCATCCGCACCCTCTCGGGCACCGACATCAACAAGCACTATGATCTTATCCGCGAGCTTGGCAAGGGCACCTACGGTAAAGTGGATCTCGTGTCCCACAAAAGCACAGGTGAGGCCAGCTCAGCCTTAGTGGCATAGGGGAATGAACCCAGTTATCCAGGCTTGCTCCCCTTCTGGGCTGGAGGGAGGAAGGCCACACTAGGATGACACTAAGAGGCACCCAGGAGGCTCTTCCATCCTGCTGGCAGTCCTGAGGGGGAAGAGAAGACCTGGCAGAAGGGCTGATATTCCTGCCTGGTTCTTGATGACCAACGGAGCTGGCCTTGGGAAGGCAGCATGTGCTCTGTGCTGGAGATTGCAATGCATTTGAGAAAGGAGAGCAAGTAAGAGGAGTGGGCACTGAGGATGGTAGGTGGGTGAGGTTGGTAGGTGGGCACTGAGGATGGTAAGTGGGTGGTGAAGCATCAGGTGGGCAGGACAGTAGCATGACTGAGCCTGGAAGTCTTTGTCCATGGTTTTCAGTGAAAGATCTTCCTTCCCCTTGCAGCAGGCTACTAACAGGCTACCTAGGTGTCTCTCTCCTTGATTCTGCCTCTTGGTGCTTTATCTCTCCCCCTCCCCCTTCCCCTTTAGCCTCTCCGTAGTTCCAGGGACCCATCCCTTCATAATCTGACCCTTGGGGAGGAGCTGATATGGGTGCTGGTGGGGGCATGAGCCCAGACAGGGTCCTCATGGACACTCTCTTTTTCTGTTCCCCATTGATAGTAGTCTCTCACGGCCAGTTTTCCTTCTGTGCCCTTCTTCATCCCCTGTACCATGCTCTGTTCCCCCTGCCCCCTACTTTGCTGCCAACAGCCTGCCCCTCATGCTGTAGATCACTGGCCCTCTGTTTTCCCTGGGACTCCTTCTTTTGATGAGGACACTGCCCCAGGCAAGGTGACCTGGGTTGGTATAACAGAGCTGAGAAAACTCTGTCTACCCATATCAATGTCTGAATTGCCTGTGCGCCACCCACTGCCCTTGGCATAGTTAGAAATCAGCTTTCTTGTCCACCCCCTTGTACTGGCCCAATCCCTGCCTCCAAAGACAGCCTCATGGACAGCTGCCATGTGCATAGTCTATCAATGACGTATCATGTGGGAGCACTTGCATGTATAGCTCCACCCCAGCATTTACACAGGCATACTCAGGACATACTTTTTCTCTAGATACACATGCATGATGTACACTTTTTGAACAGTATATGGCACTGCTGAAAAGTGATGGTACATGGCACTAGTAGATCTATATCTCTGCTGCACTAGTTTCTTTTGCAACCACCAGATGTGTAGTATAGGTAAGCCCTTGGAATTTTATCCCTTGTAATGTTTAGCCCAACTTGGTGTCAATCTAAATATGTTACCATTGAAACAGCAGCAGCTGCCGCCATCTGGTCTGAGCTAGTGCTTTCCATGGTGGCACTGTCAGGATAACCCAGGCCTGGGCACGTGTACCTGTAGATGATGGGAGACTGGCTTTCAGCTGCTGACTCACTTCAGGTGCAGGTCAACTTAATGGATCAGAGGGCTGATTTCTCAGGAGGGTGAACTGTGGGGTGTGGGTGTAGACTAGGATATGGGTATTTATGGCATTGGTATATGGAAGGATATGGGGGTTTTGCATCAGATATACTGGGATGCACAGGGCAGTGCAGGGCATTCCAGAGTATAGACTTTCTGATAGGAGACATGCTGGGGTGTAGGGCTTGGGGGTACATGTATGTAGGGGTGGAGAATATCTAGTGCTGACCAGGTGTGGGTTCCTTAGTGGAGCACAGAGCCACACTGCATCCTCAGAGGGCCTCATGGAACAGTGACTGACCAGCACAGCCCTTCTGTCAAGGGCTGCTCAGTGTAAGGATTTATTTGAAGACCAGAAATGGTTAAAAGGCAGGTTTGAAAGGCTGGTACCATGGTACCAATAGTAGTGGTTAGGTAGTATGTGGGCAAGGAGAGCATGCTGACAGCTCAGCAGTGCCCAGGTAGTCGGGGTGATGAGCATGCTGGTGTGAGTGACCAGCAGAAGGGGGTAGGTGGCACTGCTGCCATAGCCACCTGAGATTCAGGCAGAAGCAGGATGGGTGTGAACCTTATAGACCAGGAAACTATTAGGCACCTGAGAAACAGGCCAGGCCTATTGGGCAGTAACCAGATCTCTCATTTGAGGCTGTCCTCATTCATCCAGAGTCAAAACCCAGGACAAAAGTCTTTACAGGTATAGCCCTCCTGAGCTACATTGTTGCTCAGTGGCCAGGGAGAGGACATAGCCTGACGGCGTGGTCCTGGAAATGGCTGAAAATTAACTTGAATAAGCTGTTGTTAACTTGCAGAGTACACAGCATCATCCCATGGAAAAAGTGTTGGCATAGTTATCTAACAGACTTCACATGTACTAGAAGTGGGACAATGGACTGGTATCTGTAGTATCCCGGAGGAATGAGAGGCTTTCTCCTGGAAGAAAGCTAGGCCTTTGAGGTTTGGGGAGTGGCCTGACTGTTCCCCCTCCTATTACACATAGGTTTGACTTCTGCCAGGTGCAGGCTGGCAGTATAGAGCCTGTCCCCCTCGCCACCATGCCAGTGATAGGGATTGTGGGGAACCTCACTGGAAGGCCTGCTTCTGTGGAAATCCTTGAGCCAAGAGGCTCAGATGAATTGGTCCCCAGCATGTTACCCAGCAAGGTGGTGGAAGCTCCATCCTTGGAGGTTTTCAAAACCTGGTTAGACAAAGCTTTGGCTGGGATGATCTAGTTGGGGCTGGTTGTGGTTGTGCTTTGAGCAGGGGATTGGACTAGATGTGGCCTCCTGAGGTCCCGTCTGACCCTTGTTTCCTATGATTCTAAGGCCCCCTCTTCAGCCTCAGCTTCAGTTAATGCTGGCCAGACCTGACCTCTCTGAAGGAATCTGAAGGGGGCTTATCTTTGCCTAATAAAGGCCACATCCCAGGTTTACAAGGTAGACCTGAGCAGAAAGGCTTCACTGGTGGAAACTGCACTAGGATGAGGGAGGTAGTGTCCTTACCCCTCAGCTGAGGCAAGTCTGGGACTGCCACACAGCCAGGGAGCATCCTCCTAATTCTGGGTGTCAGAGGGGGGCAGTGGGTCTGAGTCACTGGTCCCCTCCCACCTTGGCCTGCAGCTGCATGAGTTTACTCTTCACTGACTGTTCCCTAGCAGGCCCACACACCTTGGACCCTGCTGTGTTGGTCAGGCCATGCTCCAAGGTGTGCTGAGGCTGCAGCATTTCTTTCTGCACAGTACCTCATGCAGAAGACATGGTACTTATGGGCTGCTCTCAGCCCATTGGGACCATGAAAAAAAACCTCAGCAGGAACCCACTGTGACAGGGGATAGTTATAGTGGGTGAAGGCTTTTGAGTGGGAGGTGAGAAGCCCTCCCTCCTTGCATCTCTGCACAGAAGCTGGCCATAACTTCAGCCCTTCTGTTCAAAGTCTGGTATCAGCTAGAGGAAGCAGGCAGGGGTGGGACAGGCCAGGGCCAAGGTCATACAGAGTTGGGCTGGCATGGGGAGCAGCACAAAGTGGCCAGAAGGAACTTCTTCAGTTGACTTTTCTGGGAGGACTGGTCTGTGCCTCTGGGGAATCCTGTGGGGATACAATACCCTTTTCCCCACAATGGGTTTGGCAGAAGCCCTCTGCATGTTGAGCTGTACCCTCTACCCTTTCACCCCCCTAGGCACCAAGATGGCACTGAAGTTTGTGAACAAGAGTAAGACGAAGCTGAAGAACTTCTTGCGGGAATTCAGCATCACCAACACACTCTCCTCCAGCCCGTTCATCATAAAGGTCTTTGATGTAGTCTTTGAGACAGAGGAGTGCTATGTCTTCGCTCAGGAGTACGCATCCGGAGGGGACCTCTTTGACATCATCCCACCACAGGTACCAGTCAGGGAGCCTCAGGAGGTGGTGTTTGTCCTCTCTCTTTCCCTCCCTCCTCCTGGAGCCATCTCAGGGCCTGTTCTTTTAAGGCCTGTGGGCCTTATTTAGCACTGTCCCCACCCACCCTGCCCTCTTTCCTTCACACAAGGATGTTCTTGCCCAAGGATTCTTCCCCTGCCACTCTGAGAGCTAGGAGCAAAAGACAGATCAGTCCTCATGTGAGCTGGCAGACTAAGGAGGCTCTGATCTGGCAATTACTTGGAAGGGAGACTTCCTGCTACCCCCATTCAGGAGTACCTTGGTCTGGTTCTCCCCTTTGTGGAGACACTTTGACTTGGGCAAGGTGAGTGTGTAACACAATTACCTGTGAGAGTGAATGGAGAGCTATTGCTTGGGAACATCCCAAGTGCAGATCGCTTTGGGACACCTGCAGGGAGGTGTCACTCCTGAGGGCACTTTGCATTTAGATGAGGTGTGAGCTGAGCCCATGAGCACTTGTTGCCTGTTACTGAGCCCATGGCTGCTGCTACAAGAGCAAGGCTGTTGCATACTACCTTAGGTTAGTGCAGTCTTCCAGCTTAAACTCTCTGCAGATTCAGCTGGACACAGTGTGTTGCTCACTGCCCCAAACCCTTAACACTCAGTGCTGCTAAAACATTGACATGCTGCACTCCAGAGTGAGCTGCCATTTCAGCAGTGGATGAAGTGTTCCCCATCTCCAGCATTTCCAAAGAACTTTGGTATCCAGAAAGGTGGTAGATGAAGATAAGAGATCCATGACTCTGATTCATTATCCTAATAAAAACAGGGAGAAAGAGACTGCCTGGGCTTCTTGATCATGTTTTGATGATGGTGAACCTAGCTGTATGGATGGATGTGGCTCTGCCTGCTCAGCAAACATTTGTCCTTCTGTGCTGAAATAAACAAGGGGTGAGGGGAGAATAAAGGAATGAAAAGGAAGAGCTGCAAGAGAATTGAAAGAGAAAGGACGACCAAATATAATTAGACATGATTGAATTGGAAGTGTAATGAAATCTTATGTAAAGTCATAGAAGGAAATGTGATTATGTAGTCTCAGCTGGTGCTGTGGAACAAGGATGAGGCAGGGTGTGAGCATGGCGGGGGGTGAGTCCTTGAAATGCCCTCCTCACGGTGACCCAGGAAAATCTAGCACCAGTGGGAATCCTGAGCCCCCTTCCCTAGTTGTGACTATTGTGAGGCTGGCACTGGTTCCTGCTCTTGGCTCAGGGGAGGGCAGGGGTGCTGTCTCTCTTGGCTGCTGTCTGAGGTGTCCTCAGGGGATGGGTTCCAGGGGCACAGATGAGTTTTTGTAGAGGTGGGGAAAATCTCCATGCCACCACCCTTTCTGGGACTTTCTATGCAGGGGGTCACCCTGCTGTAACCCCCTCTGCTGGGGGCATGCCCTGTGCAGGAACACCATGCCATGGTTTGTTGAGGGACCAGGTGGTGGTTGTCAAGCATATGACAATCCAGGGAATCATCCTTTCTGCCCATCCCCACTGTACCTACACCACTGATGGGGTCTGTTGCCGCCAGGCTTACGTTAGCGTCAGAACTGGGGCTCAGGGCTCTACCCTCTGGAGGAAAAGAAAAATTGGGGCCCAGCTACTGCTGAACTCTACAGCCCCACCTAACCAGCCTGGCATGGGCATGAGAGGGAGGGAAACCATTGGTTGACTCCTTTGCAAGGGAAGGATGGTTGCCAAAATTCAGCCTAGCTTGTAGACAGGGTCCTTCCCCTATAATTGGGGAAGCTAGTCATGGAGAAGGGCTTTAGGTCACCTGGCTCATCTCATCCCCCCTACCCATGATGGGGCAGTGAAGGATTGTTCTCCAGGGCTTTGGTTTTTACTAAATGTCTCAAATAATGAAGCTGCCTTTATTTTTTTGCAATGCACAGCCTCATGGGCCTCAGTACTCAAAGTATTTCTCCTGATACTGAGCCGTTCTTCACTCCCACTTTGTCTACCTTCCCTGAACCCTTATCTCTCCTCATGAATCCCTTTGCTGCTCCTGCCTGATCACCGTGATCTCTCCTCTACACCTCAGCCCAACTCTCTTGAATTCTTCTTTAAATTAGCCCATCCACCTCCATCTATACCTTATGCCTGGTAATTCCCAGCTGATGGTGTGTGGGGGAGAACCAGAAATCACTAGAGTCCCAGGGTGGAGAAGGAGGAGGAAGAGAAGCTGAGGTATATTTCCAAATTTACTTGCTGTGTACCTGGTCTGTTTCAGGGAGAAACTCTTGAATGAATTCTTGCAACCATTTGGCTTCTGAGTCTGGCTCCTGGGACCAGGGGTCTTTGCCGGAGATGTTGTGCTTCCCTGTAGTAGCCTTGTTCTACTCCTCATATCCTCTATGTCTGACATTTTCCTCCTTTCATGTGGGAAGCAATGATGCTTCAGCCTAAAACCTCATGCCATTAAAGGGAAAAATGGGAACTGAAGGCAGCACCAGGTTATTTTGCACTTGCTTCTACATGCTGTGCCCTGAAAGCATGTCCTGAAACAATTTAACCACAGTCTCCTTATCCCCAAAGTGCTTGGCATGCTGAGAGAATTCCTCTGTCCCTCCCAAGAGGCGCCCTTAGAAATGGTGTTTCATGTAAGCACAGGGTCCTCACTGACAAATACATCTCAGCAGCTTCATCTTCACTTTTCACCTGTGAGGCACTTGGGAAGCAGAAAATCAGGTTGAGATGTGAAGGAGACATAATGGTCTGTTAGGAGACAGGCTGCAGAGGACAGCCAAGGCTGCCCAGTGTGAGCATCTCATTCCTACATAGATACCAGTCAGAAAAGAGATGCAAAACTGATGTGGGGTGTGGAAGGCCCACTCTAGGCAGTGCTAGGAGGGGTTAGATATGGCAAGCTCAGTCATGCCGAGTGATCAGGAGCGCGGGCACAAACCATTTTGTCGTGATGCTTTTCCACCTGAGTGAGGGCATATTAAGGCAGCAGGAGGTGGTTTAATGTGGCACTCATGCCATCTGAGGGAGCTGATGGCCTGGGCAGTCTTTAAGAGAGCCAGTGTGGCATTCGTTCCTCAACTCTAATAACTCTGTGGCTTGATTCCCGCTGCCTTCACACTGGGCCAGCTTGCTTCCCTGCTGCTCCCTGCCTGGGCCCTGGAGGATAGTGGAGTAGGGATTAACTCCAAGTGTTCTGAACATCAGACTAGGTTGCTGTCAGGCCTTGGTCCCCCAGCATCATGAGTGCAGAAAATCCCCCCAGGCCTCCTATAACCTGTGTTAATGCTTTTTCTGTGTGTACCCCTGCAGGTGGGTCTCCCTGAGGACATGGTGAAGCGCTGTGTGCAGCAGCTGGGCCTGGCCCTGGACTACATGCACAGCAAGAACCTGGTGCACCGGGACATTAAGCCTGAGAACGTGCTGCTCTTTGACCGTGACTGCCGCCGGGTCAAGCTAGCTGACTTTGGCATGACACGCAAGGTGGGCTGCCGGGTGAAGCGCATCAGTGGTACCATCCCCTACACAGCGCCCGAGGTCTGCCAGGCTGGCCGGGCTGAGGGCTTCACTGTGGACATGAGCATTGATGTGTGGGCCTTTGGCGTGCTCATCTTTTGTGTCCTGACTGGCAACTTTCCCTGGGAGGCAGCCTCCACCACAGACACTTTCTTTGAGGAGTTTGTGCGGTGGCAGAAGGGGCGCCTGGCCGGCCTGCCCTCCCAGTGGAGGCGCTTCACAGACAATGCCCTGCGCATGTTCCAACGCCTCCTGGCCCTGGACCCCGAGAAACGCTGCCCTGTCAAGGAGGTCTTCTACTTCATCAAGTACGATCTGATGTCAGAGGTGCGCCGCAGGCCCTCCTACCGCTCCCGCAAACATGCTGGTGACAAGCTCTCATCTGGCTCACACCGCCACGAGACACCCAGTTCCTGTACCCCCACCCCACTCAAGAGGACCATCCTGACGGAAGGCAGCGGGCCTCGGCTCTCCACCTCAGAGCCAGGCCTGTCCTCCCCAGGGGGAACAGGGAGGACAGATGGCCGGCAAGACAAAGGCAAAGGGCAGATGGTCCTGGCCACAGCAATAGAGATTTGCGTTTGATGAGAGGTGGCAGGAATGGGGGGGTGGGGGGGTCACAGTCCTCATGGCACGGCTCTTCTCTGTACAGCCTGCAGACATGATGTCAGTCCCACTGCCCCCCACCCCTCTGGCAAAGGGGGATGGGGGAGGGAATTCCTTTTATATTAGGGACCAGGATCCATGTCTCCCAAAGCAAAAAAGCAAACAAACAAAAAACCTAACAATAACTCAATAATACTAAGGATGCTACATATATCCATCCACTGTAGGTAAGGCCAGAGTGTAGACTGGACACTGGGGGCTGGGAGCCCAACAGGGGGGCATAGACTGGCTGCCAGGAAGGACCATGAACAGCCTGGTGGCTCTGAGCTCCCTCCTCCTCACGCCATCTGCAACTAGAGTGGGGGCTACTTCCCTGCATTCTCCACACCGCACGTGCCCTTCCTCTGCTGGGCTGACAGAGCACGGGAGAGCCAACAGTCCTACTGTTTCTGGGGGTGGGTGGGACCTTTCACCAAAACAACAAAATGAGAGCAGGGGGAGAACAAGAGGGTGGGACAAAAGTGGGAGGGAGGGAAATGGCATTGGGTCTTGCACATGTGGTCTGGCAGCCATCGTGCAGGCAGCTGGGGCTTATAGTGGGTGGGGAGCGGTGTGGGGTGGAGCTGCAGCAAACCGGGGATTCTTTAGGTTGCCAAGGGCACCTGTCATGGTCAGGGCTTGATATGCAAATTGGGCACTCTTCCTGCCCTGTAAATCATGTACTGACCATGGTTAGAAATCTGGGCTCAGGTCAGGGCTTAACTACAGACTTGGCACACAGGGAATGGTGGGAGCTTGGCATCCCACACCTGTCCTCACTCTTGTTGGCTCCCTTCCTGCACTGGCTTAGTCTCCAAGACCCTTGTGTGATTCTCTCATGGGGGTGGCTGGAGAGGTAGACATGTAGGATGGGGGAAAAGGAAGCATCCCAGAAGGGGGGAAGGCTGATGACCCCAGGACATGGGGGAGGCTTTCCAGGAGGTGGGGGTATTTACCAGTCTTTGTTGTTTAAGAGCTGGGCCAGGGTGTACCCATTGCACCTGCCCATGCACTCTCACTGCCATCCTGGCTCTTATTTGAGAGAGGCCATAATGGATGGCAGGAGATAGAGGAAGCAAATAAGCCTGGTGGATCCTGTCTGAAAAGGGAAGGTGGGCGTGGTATCCAGTGAGCTAGTCTTGGCCCAGACGAGGCCTCTCCCACATCTATTCTAGCGCTGGGCTTGGGCAGCCCCAGCTCTTGCTGCTCCTCTCCCTGCCAACGGATTCTGGGATAGCTTCCTGCTGCACAGGGCTCTGCTCTGCACCGATGGGGGAAGCACTCAGTGTCCACCAATGTAGCAAGTGTCGTGTTCCTATGTGTCTGTGTGCACTGGGCCTGTTGTGCCCAGCTGGCATGTCGCCAGCACCCTACAAGGGTGCATCCTTTGTCTCAAGCCCCTGTGGGCAACTTGGGAACCAGGCCCCAGTTTGGGGAATAGGTCAAGGCAGACAAAAGCTGATACCTTGTAAGGGACACTGATATGAACCTGTCCTATCTTCACTGGAGGGACATGGGCAGCTGGGGAGCCACTGCTTCAGTATGTTCCTTGATGGCTGTAGTGGTAAGACATGATTTTATTGGCGATCAGTGCCTGGCCGTCTCTGTTCAGAGTGAATACACCACAGGGGTGGGCAAAATGTAGCCCATAGGCTGGATACAGCCTGCCAAGCTATTCTATCCAGCCCACAAGGCCCCTAAAAAATTTAGAAAATTAATATTTATCTGCCCTGGGCTGTCTGTCATACAGCCCTTGATGGCTTGCCAAAACTCAGTAGGCGGCCCTCCACCCAAAATAATTGCCTACCCCTGATGTATCAGGATAAGGGGTGGTTACAGACCCTGATTAAGGTTTGGCCTTACACTAGCTTCCCAGGCTAGAAGGCCCTTGCTGGTTTTGAGGGGTCTGCCCCTCTGGAGGAGGTGAACCCAAGTGGGGACCCAGGGTAAATGACATCAGACCAGAGCAAGCCATCTTGGTGGGGTTCCCACAGCAATCCATAGGCATTGGCATGGGGGTTAGTACAGCCAAGCTTGTCTGGATGGGATCCTCAAATGGACCAATGTCGAATCTGCAAAAAAAAATTGCATAAACATTTCAGGCTGGGCTGCATACATCTGCATACCCAGTGACTGTAAACCAAGCTACTTGTTGTTTCTGCCTTCAGGCCTGCTTTGGCAGCTTCTGAAGAACCTTGGAGAGGACAGCTCAAGCATCTCCAGAGGTCCCTGGTCCTCCAACCGTCCCCTACCTCTTTGTCTTTGCTGTTACCCTTCCCACCCCAAGTACCCTCTTGCCCCTCTTAGTCATCCCTTTGAAAATATACTCTTTGCATAAGGACTAGATGAGGGTAGGGGGGACCCATGCTCCCTCAACCTTCTGGCACTGTAGCACTCTAAGGAGGCAGACCTCTCCCCAACCCCAGTGTGAGGAGGGAAAACTAATAAGCATCCTGATGGTTGCCATGACAAACTGGAGGCAGTAGAACAGTAGAGGGTGATGGGAAAGAGCAGGAAGTCAGTGGCTCTGGCAGGTGTGGTGAGATCCACGCACAGATGAGCTTTGGGTGACACATAGTAGAGGCCAGGACTGGGAAAGGGGACATAAAAGGCTGGATGGGGCTGCAGGGAGATAGCTGCAAAGCAGGAGGCTGTGCTGGGTGGGCACTGCTGCTCTAGGGCACTTCAGCTTGAACCAAACACATGAAGCCACTAGGCAGCTTCTGGCCCAGGTCTGGCTACCCCTCTAGCTCTGTGGTGGGGCCCAGCACAGCACTCTCCACTGCAGTTGCCTCACATAATAGGGATTCTGCTTGGAAGCCCAGCCCATGCCCATGGAAGCCTCAGGGAGAAACTATCAGTTAGGGGTGTGGGCATACCTAGATTAGTAGCTGTAGGTATTTGGGTAACAAGAATTGGAAACGGTATGAAAGCAACCACCTGAGATAGTCACCTTGCTTTCATAGTCACAAGGTTAACAGCCCTGGGTGCGTACAGGCCCCTTATTCCCCTAGCATGAGAGAGAAGGTGAGAACTGTGATCCCTTCCTTGCTCTCAGCCCATGTGTTTACATACAGCTCTGCTGCGGCTTTGCTGCTGCTCGCATGGCTGCAAAGGGGTGGTGGTTCCATCCAGCTCCTTAGTAATGTCGAAGCCCCAGTAGAGATTGTCCTTATGGAGTTTATCAGTGGAGTAGCTTCACACCTGTGTAGGCAAGTGTGTACGTGCGTTAGACATGCAATGCACATATGGGAGTGAGATGTGTAAGGAATGTGCCGTCACTCATGCACATGTAGACATCTGTGTGTGAGCTCCCAAATCTTGAATCTGAGGCCAGAGTGACCTCTATTTGGATGAGCAGATGAAGGGCAATCCTCAGAGGCGACCCGAGTAGGGTGCGGGGCCTGGGGCAAATCAGCCTGTGCAGGGCCCTGCCCCTAGACGCAAGGAATCTGGAGGCTGATTCAGTAGGGGAAAGCCAAGTGGCTGGAGGTGCCGCATTTGGCAGCAGATTTGGGGGGGGTGGGAAAGAGAGGCTGAGAGGCTGGACGTGAAGCAAGCAGCAGTGCAGAGTTGCTGCGCTGCTCTGTCTGGCTCTGCGGGACCCCCCCAAAGCACAGGGGCTGGGGTGGTTGCCCTGATTCGCACCCCCCAGGATGGCCCTAGCAATCCCCATGGAACCTGCCTGGATAATGGGACGAGGGGAGTGTTGCTGTGGCTATGCTCAAAGAGGGATATCCAGCACTGGGGGGTGGATTGGACTGATGTGTGCTTGTGCTCTAGATCTGGGAAAGGCCTGTGGGAGTGAGAGCTATTTATTGGGATGTGCCTATGCGGGGAAGCCAGCCCTTCCCATGTCTTTCAGGGGTATTATCTGCCTGTGTGTAAGGCTCTGGCTTTCCCTGGGAACAGGATATGCAGGGAGTTGCCACTCCAGACTGCTGTCTCTCAACTCCTTCCCTGACCTGAGACTTCAGAGGGGCAGGGTGCTGACCTCTTTCCTTGAGCACTACCCTAATCAGGCACATGCACCAAAGGGATCCTGCTGGATCAGGCACTAAAAATCCAGGCCAGGCAAGTGGAGTTCAGTCACCTCTGTGGTCATTACTGATCTGACATGTTCCTTCGTCCTTCCCTCTGCCCTACACTGCAGGATTTGCCTTCATGGCGACTTTTCCTCAGGGGGTTGATGCTCTGAGGTGAGCCACCAGGTTGGTTTAACTTGGGTGTGAGTTGCCAGACTTGAGTGTGTCTACTTGAGTGGGTCCATACTAGTGCCGCACTGCTCTCTGCATGTCACCAGCACCTCTGGGGGCCTGTCCCATTGTTCTTATATCTGCCAGGAGTTCAGCCACTTCTAGGTGTGAGCTGGGGAAGAACTTGGTCTCTCTAGGGCTGGGAAACTGGAAATGTGCCAGAGGACCCTCCATGTTGGCATCTTCATAATATAGTATGGGTTTAAACACATTAGGCTTTAGCTCAGAAAGGCCAGCTAGCCAGGGGGTAAAGCGGTATAATATTAGGGTCACAATCTTGTGTGTGGACATGGGTCACTCAGAGTGAGAGCCTGGGCTAACTGCAGTAAAGAGAAGTCCTCTCTGTACAACTGGCTCTGCATGTCCCTAGTAGCTTGTGATGTGGGCACTAAGTGACCTTCCACCTAGCTCTGTCAGGGTCAGCCCCACCAGAACTGCTGGCTGTGGGTTGCCCTAATGAGGACTTGATTGGTTTAAAGCTATGCTCAGCTGCCTGTGTTCCCTCAAGAGCTGTAGAGATGACTACTGCAGGGGAGTGGATTGAAGCAGCTCAGAGTAGGCTAATTTAGTCGCTGCATAGGTGGGTGCCCCCACCATTCCCACCTCCCTCTGATCTGGACTCTGGGCACAGTGTCTCCCTCCTGGACTCTGAAACTTACCATACAAAGGGCTATAATGCTACTAAGAAGCAACAGCAGTTTACAAACAGATGCAGGGCAGGCGGCTGGCCATGGTCCAAACCCCACACCCAGTACGCAGGGGCATGCCCAGCAGCCTTTTCCACTGGATCCTAGTGGAAAGCAAGGGTGCATCTCTTGTATAACCATCACTAATCATAGCACACACTCAGCCCCGGCCTCCCTCCCCCAGCCTGCTGAAACATTGGTAGTGATTGTCAATGACCTCTGGGTATGGGATCCTAGGGGACCTAGTACAACTGACCATTGCTCTGTCCCTGGCAGGACTGATCCAACCAAATGAATATCTGTCCCTGGCGAGGAAGGAACAGCATCCAAGAAGCTCTTCTCCTACCCTTCAGACTAGCATCTGCTGACCACCATATCTCTGACCTCTTTGGTGTCACTGGCCCCAGCATTTCCTCCCTCCCTCCCTCCCTCCCTAATGTGATCGCCCCACCCCATCTCCACAGTCCATGTCTGGGTGTTTTCGGTGAATGGAAGTCATTCGCCTCTCTTGGTGTCACCCCACTGTGCTCTGGGGCATCCAGGGCTAATGGTTTTTTTAGAAGTAGCATTGCACAGACTTAGATATTTTAGCCGCAATTTCTCCTTTTTGCCTTAGGCCCCTCAGTGTCCTCGATCTTTCGTGCAATAATGTAGATAAGGAATTAAAACCACCACATAGACCTTTTTAATTTTTCTGGTCAGTTATTTTGTTTGGGGGGGGGGGTGTGATATTTTTCCATTGAGGTTGTTGTTGTTGTTAGGCTGTTGGGGTTTTTTTTAAATTCCCTTGGCTGTCGGGTTTTGGACCTTTTCCCTGTAGGAGAGGTTATAGTGTTACAGATGTTACCTCAGTTTCTGTCACTGTTGAAAAGAAAAAAAACCCCATTAAAATGACAAAAAAAACAACAAAAATATATAAAAGCAAAAAATCTTGATGGCAGTAGAGCCTTTTTTTAAAAAAATAAAAAGTGATTTCCTGTTGTGACGATGCAGTGGTGCTTCCCCCGGGAGTGTTGTGTTTGTTCTGTCCTATTCAGAGGAAAATTTTCCTCCAGCAAAAAAAGAAATAATCAGCTTTCCACAAGGGCTGGCTCTTGCTTTCAGAACCTGCTGATCCCTTGAGCTGGTTGAAAGGCCAGGACCTGGGTTTATTTGTCTTTTGTAAATATTTCATTTTTCAGTCAAATGTGAAATGTCAACCAAAAACATGTCATCTCTTGGCCAGTTCTGATAACCTCACTTTGTTGCATCATTCAAAGGACATGGTAAAGTATGAACATGTTGCACACAACAGACACTGTTACTACTTCTAAACATGCATGTTACTGGGGAAGCTGGTTCAGGTCCCAGATCTTCTGGGGCAGTGCCATGAGGAACCCAGGCTTTCTTCACTTGAGCTGAAGAAGCTCATTCTCATCTGCCAGTAGCATGTAGTCCCATATCTCCTTAGTGGCCTTGGTGCAGCTCTCTCTTCACAAAGCCAGTGCAATATAGAGGAGGATTGCTGATGTGATGGCTGTGAGGCAGCTGACAGGACTATGAGGGACTCCAAGTTGGGGCTACCACATGGCCTCCCATGACTCAGTGCAAAAAAACAGGAGTTTGCTCTGTTTTTTTGTTGGTGAAAGGTTGGCTGTCATAACTGAGGCAACTGAGTCAGAAGAAACCTGTAAAGGGCAAATAGCCAAATGATCCAGATTGGCCATCCAGCTGTAGGGCTCTCCTGACTAGATTTCTGCTCAGATGCTCAGCCCTCCTCAAAATCCCCCCGCAGGCTTTCCCCTTGGTCCTTTTGCTCCCTTCCAGACCTTCTCCAGTAGCCGAGACCTGGCTCACATGACCGCTAAGGTCACAGAGTGATGCACGGCCCACCTCTCCCAGGGCCCTGCCTGCTGAAGTCCCAGATGCTTCAATGTAAGGTGTTGGTCCCCTCCACTGCAACACCTCTGGCAGGGCAATCCTGTCTCTTGGGATAAGCCCACCTTGACACCAAATGATGCCACAAAGTATAGGGCCTGGGATCCCACTGTGGAAAAGGGTTTGCAGGGAGATAGCAGTTTCCCAGAAAATCATTCGGCCAAGCCAGCACGCTTTCCCTGCCTGCTGTAATGGTGACCAAGCAAATGCCCTATCGCCTCCTTCCTGACCTGTGGTACAGCCTTTAATGCAGTGCTATAACAACGCGCAGGAGGCCTTGGCTTCCACCCTAAACAACCACCTTTCGGCAGTTCTGTCCACCTGTCCCTACTCCTGGGATCCTGTCAGTACTCCTGGGTGGCGGGCTGCTTCCCTAAGGCGAACCGTCTCTGGAGCAGAAATGTGGCCAGGCCTCTCCCAAGAGCAGGCTGTCTCTGGAGATAACCCCCTTGCACCTGCATGAGACCGCAGCAGCAGTGCTGTGGAAATGTCCTGGGTGGGGCCATCTCAGCTCGGCACATAGGCAGTGATCCTCAGCAGGTTGAAGCATTTAGGACAGAAGTTCATGACATCATTAGTTATTTGATCAGCATCTGATAAGCAAATCTATGCACTGAAGCCTGCGTAGATATCAGACATCACCAGACATTCAACGTGCCAGCAACTGGCCCAGAAAATTCAGAGAGCTCTTATTGAGGCGTCTGCCTTGTACCTATTGAAGTCAGTTGTAGTTTGGTCATTGGCACGAGTAGGAAATGGCTTAGTTGCATACATTGGTTAAATGCACACAAATCACTGTCAAGGACTGATAAATGCAGAGAAATTGAAGGATAGTTTACTTGTAAAGGCTCAACAACCTTCCCTTTTCTTCCTGAAGGAATCAGTTGTCTACAGCAGCATCAGTGCAGAATGGAATCTTTTTGTTAATCTCCCTGATGAAGCATCACTGCATCCCTTGGTTGTGTTGTGACTTAGCGTTGTGAACTGGTCAGGTGTATAAGCTCTGTTCTTGCACTGTCCACCTGCAGAAGGGACTTGAAGGAATGAAGAGTAACTAAAAACTACTGTTGTTCAACTCCTTCCAACCCCTCCCGGAGCAGGGAAACCAGGCAAACAACAAAAATAAAATGAGAACAAGACGTGTCTGTAAATACTTTGCAGTTCTTTGACTTGTGAGAAGGAGGTTTTTAAATGTGTTATTTAATTCTATATTGAAGACAATCGCTACAAACTAAAAACACTGGGAGTGGGGTGGGGGGAACCAACGTGCAATCTAGCCCAAGAAGTGCTTTTAGTTTTTTTACATATCACTTGCACTCCCTAGGGATGGGCATGTAGGCATGTGTGTTTATACACAGATGTGTGCAGGATGGAGCCATTTTCCCTGCTATGTTGGAACAGATCATTTAAAAAAAGTCAGATCGGCCAGGCCCCAATATTTGCTTTGCGGAGGGAGGAAGAAGGATGGGGTTTCACCTGTTATCTATTTTACATTGAATATGAGTCAAAGTATTTCTTTCCACTCATTTTCACTTATTATTTGTATGCCAGTAATGTGTTGAGGCCCCAGTTAAGAGCATTGTGTGAGATGCTGCATGAAGACATGATATCAGAGCTGGGTGAGATTTTTTCATTCTGTTTATGTTTGGGGGGGCAAAAGAAACAAAAATTTGGTGACCACAAAATGTTTACAAATACGTGCAGATTTTGCTGATTTTTTTTCATTTAGGAAAAATGAGCCATGCTGAATAATTTGAAACAGCTAGTTTCTGCATTTTAAGCCTGACCTGTTTTCAGTCTGACAGAACTTTTTGTTGCAAAATTCCCATTATTTAGAAAAAATCATATTTTTATGCAGCTCAAAATTCAAGTGTAATATTTTATTTGACCCAAGAGGTATTTCTATTTTCAATTTTTCAATTTCCTACAACTTTAAATATTTTATTTCTTTTAGGAAAAGAACATTTTTCTCCTGAACTTCCCCAGCTTCAATTGTGTGACCTTGTCCTGAAGATCTTACATTGTCCTAAACAAAAAAGGATACTATAGCCATTTTTCCTACAGGAAGGCAAGGCTTGGAGAGATTAAATTGCTTGCCCAAGGTCACACAGGAAGTCAGTAGCAGAGCTAGTAACTGAATCCAAATTTTCCAAGTCTCCATCTACTGCATTAGGCACAAATCCCATTCAATTAGATTGGACATTAGGAAAAAATTCTTTCCAGTGAGGGTTGCCAAAATATGGAATGTGCTTTCAAGGGAGGTGGGGTTGTCCCCTTCCTTGGAGGTATTTAAGAGGAGATCAGGGAAACACCTAGCTGGGGTCATGTGACCCCAGCACTCTTTCCTGCCCAGGGCAGGGGGTCAGACGCAATGGTTCCTTCTGACCCTAAAATCTATGAAATCTATGAAATTGTTGGCCTTTATGGAGGCACTGTCAGCCAGGTGCAGTGGTGGTTGCAAGGGACATAGATTCCTGTGCCATTGCAAAATAGCCTGAGACCAACAGTCCATTTCATAAGGAGAAAGTTTCAAGTGGGATTTGACCCTGTTCATTGCTAAGCCATCCAATCTCCTTGACTGCAAAGTTCCTAATTCTAGGGCCATGACAAAAAGGCCTAGATAGGAATAGGAGTACCAGGAGTGGCAATTGCTGGCAGCCAGTAGTTTGTACTGCAGCTGGGACAGTGTAATGATGTCTCTGCTAGGTGTACATACACACTCTAGGAAAACCAGAGCTTTCTGGGTAACCCAGGGGATACATCATCTGAGATCATACTGTTGTACTAGGGAGATCCCCTGATAGCCAGGACTATCCCAAAGCCAGGAAACATCCAACTTGTGTGAAAGGAGTTGCCCTCTTCTTCTCTGGATTAAGTTGTGTGGTGCTTCCTGCTTCACTCAGCTATGTTGGTGACCAAAGCTATTTGTCTGTGAGCCAGACCAGGCTGGCTTCTAGTCAGCAACAGCCAGTCAAGGTCCAGATGACCACCTCTGAGCAGCAAGACAAACCTGCAGCCTTTGCCCTGGACAAGATTATGTCTCCGTTGTCTCTAGGAAGCTGATTTCATGCTGGTTGACACCTTCGCCTAGAGAATGGGTCCAAAGCTGTATAAGACTGGAAAAACTGATTTGGAAGAATCCCTTGAAGTTCATTTAATGAACAACGCTCCTGGGAAGACTGGGAGCAGAAATGGCACCTTTGTCTGAGCAGTTAGCACCCAATCACCTCCAGCATCTCTCACATCAGAGAGCAAGAGCAAAATAGGAATGACAATGCAAGCTCTCTCATACCTGTCATTCCACTCTACCCTCTTGGCTAACAGGAGTTGCCAGCTAGGAAAAATTATGAGGATGCAAACAGCCTAGCTGGAAGGCGGATAAGCCTAGTGGCTTGAGCATGTTGAGCAGAGTGAGAGAAGGCCACCTTCTACCTCATCCCACCTCCCAGCTCTTCAGAAACTCCTTCCCCCAGAAGCTTCCTTGGGGCAGCTGGCTGGTTCTCCACAACTGGGGAGGGGGTGCAGAATGGTTGGCTTTGAGGTCTGTATTCAGACATGGGCAACCCTTGTTGTCCACATCTTTCATCTAGCTCCCCTGGTTAATGCAGCAATGCCAGTGCTCCACAGGGCAAAGCATGTATTGGTATGAAAATGCACCTGAGCTCTGCTTTTGCAGGAAGTCAGAGAATCATAAGAGTCACATGGCTTCCCAACACCTGACTTGCTCCTGTAGGAATGAGGGGTTGTGCCTGATATATGGGGGAGTGAAGGAGGGAGGTGCTGGGAGTCACTGGAGCTGAAGAACTAGAGAGTTAGTAATAGCACATAAAGTTTCTTCCTCAGACAGTGTCATGTCCATGAGTAGTTTGCTGTTTGCTCCAACTCATTCATCATTCAAAGCCACCAGAAGACTGACCCTTTGCAGTTGTCTCCTCTACAACCTGGCACTGAGTATTCAAAATTCAAGCATTCCTCCTTGGTTGTGATTGGTTGATAAAGTCACATGGTGCAGTTCTTGTTCTGGATTGGATGGCAGTAGGCATGCTTCCTCAACCCACAGTTTTGAAATTTGCTTCTCACAAGCTTTGGTGCCAGTCGGGTTGTTCCAGGGTTGGTGGAACCTGCGTGCGCAATGGGTTGAGCATGCCTCCCAGGAGCCGGCTCGTTACATGAGGGCTCACATGGGTATTCATGGTCACTTGTCCAGCCCTAGCGACAGCTGAGCCAATTCTCCTGAGCTCTCTCAAGCTGCCAAGTGCCTTGGGCTATGCTGGAGGTTGATAGGGAGCAGAAGCACAACACCACCATCCATCTGGGGCAAGTGCCAACATGGAAGATCACAAGCAGAAGTGAGGGGCTCTGACAGAGCAAGGGTGGAATGGGCTGTGCTGGTACAGTAGGTTGGGGCTGTGGGTCAGGACTGAAGGGCACTATTTTAGCCCTGTATGAGCCCAGGACTGGACTAGCAGAGGGAGGAGCCCAGGAGTGCTTCTGGTCAGGAGGGAGGGGCATAGACAATGCTGCTGGGACTGGATTTAGGGTCCCTTCATACATGCCCCCCCAGCCAGAATGAACGTTGTGCTTGGCTAGACCCCCATCCCCACATCACCCATGCACCCCTCATCCGACTCATGATTGATTCAAGCTAAATGTATTCAAGCCACGTCCACAGGCTAATTTCAATTTCCTGGTAATTATGCAAATGAATGTGGATTTAATTAAGGGCAGATTTCATTAAAGTCTTCTTGGGGAAATGGAAATGGGAGCTGGAGTTGGGGCGGGGAGCATAGGAAAAGGAGAGGCAAGAGCTTTACCATCCTGAAGATAAATGGTTACAGGCACAATGGAAGGGATTGGCTAACCCCACAGACCAGTTTGCTCCCAGTCTGCTGGGGGTTTGTGTTTCTTTCTGAGTGCGTGTGTGAAGTTGAGATGGAAGCACAGGGGACTCACAGCAGGTGCCAGGGATGCTCTGTGGACTGAGGGCACCCACATTCTGGGTCTCTGTGCCTGGCTCATTCCCTCCTCCATTGACATACCACCTTTCTCATGCCTGGCCTTGCTGCCTGTGTCTCCTCATCTCCACGTCTCCTCTCCCCAGCACTATCTCACTTTCTGGGACAAACTCCCCTTGTTCTAACAGAACCACTGTTGCATGGCTTTGATGCTGCATAACTCCTGGGGCTTTCCTCCTTCACATGATGCTTTTGGAGGCTGAGGGCTCTGCCACTGGCCCTATTTTGTCCTGCTGTATTTTTCCCTTATGTTCACTTCACCATAACGTGACACTACAGCTTTGGAAACATGATTGACTTGAAGACAATTCTGCCTCTTGTGGTGGAAGACTTTGTTGGTATTACAGGGTATGTATTCCAGATGCATCCTAGCTCAGGCACACATGGTATGATAAGTATATTTCACAAGATGAACATAGGAACATAAGAAGAGTCATATTGGGTCACCCAGTGGTTTGTTCCATCTCTGACAGTGACAGAAGTGGATTCTGTACAGGGAGATCATTGAACTGGGTATCTCTAGATCTATCCCCTACTCAGTATCCTGCCTGGCACCCACCATTTATTGGGTTAGAGATGCCAGAGGAGACACCTGCAGCCATTCTGTTCAATAGCCGTTAATAGATCCATCATCCATGAATGTATTCAGTCCCTTCTTGAACCTGGCTGTGCTATCTGCTTCCACCACCTCCTATGGCAATGAAGTCCACAGGTTAACTACACATTGCCTAAACATGTACTTTCTCTTGTTAGTTTTAAAATGTATATTATCTATTTCATATCACGATAGTATAAATATACACAAACATGCGCATTGCACCAAGAAATATATGAAATGAGCATGAAAGATGCAGAGAGTTTTACCTGTGGCCCGCTGTGTGCTTGCATCATAATACGCTTTTCTCGTGATACAATCAATGTTTTTCTCACAAAACAGCAGGTGGGGCTTTGGGCCAGAGTATCTGTTCAGAGCACAATGCTTGGGCTGCATCCATTAGTTATTCATCTCCATGGTGCAATCACAGCATCAAACTCCTCAGACACATTTCCGCCATTGTGACATTTTTTCCTAAAGCACCTCTCATTTTAGCACACATCTGGCTTGGTGGTGAGGGCTCTGGGCTGGGGACAGGACAGGGGGGTTCCTGCCCAGTTCAGCTTCAGTGGTCTCTGTGCCTCAGTTTCTCCATCTGTAAATGAGGGGTAATAAATCTCCCTTCAAAATCATATGAAAAACAGGGCCCTTAGGTAGCCATCTAGTTCATAGGGAAGTTAGTGAGATTAAGTGAACTGCTGGTCATGAAACACTTAGATAATGCCAATGGGGTTACACAGAAGCCAAACAATGAAGCATGATGCTAGCAGCGGGGGAAGAGGTGAGCCCCCAGTTGCTTACCCTGTGGCTGTTGCAGGCAGTGCTGGGAATAGGACACCCGAGAAGATCTTATGGAACCTGGGGGGTGAGCTCTGACTACCCCGGTTACTAGACATGGAGCTGGCATAATCTGGCCAAGGCAGGCCCCCAGGGTGTAGCCCCTGGTCCCTTACATGGTATCTGTACTGCACAGGGTGACCTGGTCCTATTGCTCTTATTCCCCACCCCCCAGCAGATGTCAGAGTGCTATATAACATTTAGGTCAGCATAGATACACCCAGATCCAGCCATAGACTCCTGCAGATCCTAGGAAGAGGCTAAGACATGAGAACTTACATCCCCCAACCTGTGCATTGGATAACTTATACTAACATAGCCCAAAGGGCCCCCCCACGGCTTGGGGTCCCAAGCAATTGCCAGCTCACTTGCCTCTGAAACTGGCTGTAGACAGGCCAGGCAGGGCATCTAAATGAAAAGCTCTGGATTTAGTTTGTGTAAAGGTACATTTTTGGTCTGCAGAAATGCAGTGAATCTCTCTGATCTCAGACCAAACAAAGGAACCAGCCAGTCAGCAAGACAAAGCTGCAGCCTTTGCACAAGGCAAGATTATGTCTGCATTGTCTCTAGGAAGCTGATCTCATGCTGGTAGGCACCTCTGCCCTGCTTAAAGCATGCCCAGCCCCCTTACCCTTTATACTCATATCCCAGAGTTCCTAGCACTTCACGGCCTTTCCCTGAAATCTACTCCATTTGTATAGGTCTTCTTTGAAATCTACTGCTTTAACCAGAGCAGAATAGCCATATAGCTCATGATGTACAAGACCCACTATCCCCACAGCTGATGCGTGTGAGAGTAATACAGGCAAGCTGGCAGTGAAATAGTAAGCTGCTTCCCTTCTCAACATTAGCTGCTTTAGCGCAAGCTTGTCTGGATGTTCTGACTGGGGATGAAAAAGGTTTTGATTACATTAATGTTAAGTTTAACCCATCCTTGATTTTTCCTATGAAACTTTTTTGGCAAAAGAGGCAGATTCAGCAACATGGAAACATTTTACAGGTTCAAGTAATTTTCATGGAACTGTCGAGTTAGAAAAATATGCTCCTGCCTCAGCCCCACCCCAAAAACTTCAGAAAATATTGAAACATTTTTACATGTCTGAAGCAAAATATTTTGCTTTTTCAATCTTAAGATTTTTGTTTTTACAGTTCCATTCACCCTACTTTATTCTAAAATGGTGAAAAGTGAAAGGAAATGTTTCGAATCACTCCAAAGAAAACATGTTGTTTGACTCGACAGATTTATTTTCAGCTTGGAAACTGTTGAATACCTGAACCAAACAGCACTGGTCCAGCCTGGTTCTTAATCTGTGGTGACTGTTCACCTGCAGGTTTGCATAGAAGTAACTAAGAGCCTATAGGTATTTCAGCAGTTGTTTGTTTGCAGACAAGTCGTGAAGCAGAGATTAGAGGGAGAGAGAGAGATTAGATATAAAAAGTAAATAGGTAGGTAGAAATTATGTAGGGATAACTAGAGACAGATTAGGCAGGAGCCACTGAAGAGAGGGCAATCAGACAGGGAGAAATTAGATACCGAAAGCTCAGACAGAAGGAGGGAGACAGCGCACAATGCCTGTGTATCATTTGCTGTTTTGCAGCCTTGTTGACTCCTGTTCCATCCATCATCTCATGCAAGCCCTGAGATAGGTCTCTGTGATTCCCTCCCCTGCCCTCTCACCCCACCAGCAGCTCTTCCCTGAGCCCGTTATGACTGCATTAGATGATCCCCCTTCCCCCCATCTCTCTCTATGAATCTCATTTTTCTGACTCCTCCAATTCATCAAGATCATGTGGGAGACCTCAGGGATGGCTTGCACAGCCCCTGAGCATGCATGGAACTTCATAAAGGAGGGAGCAGATGGAGCTCCGCTCTGAGGGTTACTCTTGAGGTCAGGCAAGCTGCCTGGGTAATTTTCAAGCTTGCCCTGATCTCTCCCTTCCTCCCACAAATTTGATTAGCATAAGGATGTGAAATGCAAATGTCAAACCCATCTCCTACCCTTCTCTCCAGCCTAGGAGCAGCTAAGTGAGCCTGCCTAAGCCTTGTGCATGGTACATAAAGTATTGGATATGGGCATCTGTCACGTTCCTTTTTGGGACAGGTTCCATTTGCAGCCCCCAGCTCTGAGATTAGGATATGCATACTCCTGGTAGAGGCCTTCTCTCCTGATCCCCACCCTGTCTCTCCCAGTGCGGTGCTCCAGATTACTCCAGCTCCCATAATTCCCTTCACTTCCCCAGCTACCATCTTTTGAAACAATCTGTTAAGAAGCCCCATTTCTCCTGGCCTTCCTTTGGCTGTCTCCCTGGCAACCCCCACCTCTCCTTGCATCTGTCTGTCCATCTGTTAACTTTTCTGTCCCCTTGCCACTCTGCTTTCATTGGTCACTCTCAGTCCCTTCTGGCCCTGTTTGCCCCAGGGCACAGACAGGGGTCCCAGGGGAAGGGGTGCTTAGCATGAAAACCATGGGCATACCCTTGCCATACTGCCCATATCTGGGTGATAACTACTCTTATTTACAGGTATGTAGACAGTTTGGAGCAGTAGATCTCATGGTGAATTAACTATCTGCAAGGGACTCATATCCTCTTAGTCTTCAATGCATGGCCTTTGAGTTCACTGGAAAGAGCTGTGACAGCAGTGGTTAGAATAACCCAATGGCTTTTTTGAACCAAACTGGTCAGGGACCTCTTGAGCCTTGGCAGCACAGGACAGCCAGCTGCTGGCCCTGTGCCACTGGGTTAGCCCTGGGCTCTGTCTTCCAGTGGCCACTCAGGTTTCATGATCATGGCTGTGAATGAACTGATTCAAGTTATTGCCTCCACTCAGATACACATGCCAAGTCATACACAGCTCCCACGCACTCATCAGAGTCAGGAGTGGACTGGCCAAGTTTGCCGATGACACCAAACTTTGGGGCAAAGCATCCATGCCAGAGGACAGGCGGGTGATCCAGGCTGACCTGAACAAGCTCAGCAAATGGGCGGACGAGAACCTGATGGTGTTTAACACCGAAAAATGCAAGGTTCTC
>NW_017728923.1:4351315-4364380 GCF_001723895.1 Crocodylus porosus
CTTTGGGCGGGGGGCTGGACTCGATGATCTCCCAAGGTGCCTTCCAGCCCTGATGTCTATGAAATCTATGTGAAATCAGGTCACTGAGCTTGCTTTTATGCCTCAGCTCTCCTCCCAACAGAGGACAACCCACACAGCTGATATGTGCCTGGTAGAAGCACAGACCACTTGGCCTGTTGACCTCTTCCAGCCCCTCGGAGACAACCCAGGGATCCTGCCCTGATCTCTTGGCATGAGCTATTCTATTTGGGTCAATAATGACTATAGAGGACTTAAGCACTGCCTGAGGGATTGCTATGAGCAGCTAATGTTCCCTCTCAGAGTGCCTTAGCTGCAATGACCCATATGAGCTGAGGAAGGCATGATGTCCTTCTGTTGCAGGCATCCTATAAGTTACTGTGCGGACAGCACCGCAACTTCCAGCACTGAGACAAGACTGGGAACTGAAGCTACTAATGCTGACATTATCAGGCCCCTCTGCCCAGAGAGGAATTCCCCTGGAGCCATTTACATGTGGGTAGGAGACATCATCATGGGCTGAGGGTCTGTATCAGCTGTGTTAGAAGTGACTCACAACAGAGATTTTGGTCTTGTGCCATTCCATGCTCTGAGAGCTATGATGCTGGATGGGGACCAGGTGAGTCTTCAGCCATTTGTTCAAGGAAGTGAGACTTGGATCCTCTAACAAAGAACGTTTTTCTCCCATGTTTTAAGTGGACAAAGACACTAACAAAAAATAATGGGCCAATCCTCAGCTTGTGCACTGCAGCCTGGCTGGACTGAAGATCCAGTTCCAAAACTTATAAAGAATATGAGTGAAGCAGTTCTTATCTCAGGTAATGAAGCTGGGCTTCTTTGAAGGCGCTATGGTTCAGTGGATAGGGCAATTGAGCAGAGCTCAGGAGATCCATTCTGGGTTTGTTCCAGGTTTTGCTGGGAACTTTGAATCACTTCATCTGGGAGTTTCTAAAAACCCCTAATAGAGGGAAGATCCTGAATCACCCTGTCTTTCAGTACGAGTCAGGTGCCCATATACCCTTTGCCCCTTTGAGAATCTCCCACTGGCATCTCTGTTTCCCCTCTTGCTCTTTGTCAGTAAACTCCAGAGGGTACAAACACTGCCTGGCCTTGAGATAGCACCATGGGGCCTTGAGATCATAGAATACTGATAGGCGCAAAGATCTCTGGTGCTGCTGTCTTACCAGTTGCTCACAGAGGTTTCCTGGGTGGGAGGCCCAGAATATCTAATGGTAAAAAAGAAGTAGAAAAAAAATCCTGCTTTTCCAAATGTTTCCCCCTTCATCACAAAGAAGCAAACAAAGGGCACAAAGCTGGCAGTTCTGCACAGGGTATCTATCCAGAAAGGCTCAGAGCAGCTTACAATTACAGACAGACAGCCCTGAAGATAAGAAACAGCAACAGCCTCCCCAGTTGGCACCCTAGAACTTTAAAAATCCTTCCTCAATCCCATTTTCCTTCCTATTATGCAGGGGTGCAGACCCTCAGGTCCACCTCAGCTGTGCCTCCCAACTCCTGTGTATTGCCTTTGTTTGCTACGTACTTGATCTTAGCCCAGAGGCTGAGAAGTGATAGTACCAAACCAAATGTATATGTGGGAGTAGCTAAACAGCAGGTCAAGATAGAGCTCCTCCTGTATCTCCAGTTAAACAGTGGAACTGTGCAACAATGTATATAGAGATACAGGAGCAGACAAAAGGTCTGGTTTTCCTTTACTGCAATGCAACTTCATGCTGTTCTGAGTTTAAATCTAACCTCCTTATATGACTAGAGTTGTATTCTCAATTTCTCTTGTATCTCCCCTGGATCAAGTCACCGATTTCCGGAGAGATGTTTCCATGCTACTTGCAATGGAGCAAACCATGAGTGCTTGTCCCACTCTGCTAGAGCCTGAAAGGAAGTGTTTAGAGAATGGGGTTGCTGTGCGGGTCCCCGGCTGTGTAACACATCATGAGGTTCCTGTTGTGTGCAGCAGTGGAACCTGCTGGATCTGCTGGGACAGTCTCTTTCTGGCTTGCTTTGTGAAGCTTGGTGAAGCTGCTGGGGTGGGGGGGCACACAACAGCCTCCTGTCATTCAGGTTGACTTTAAAAAGTAGTTGAGCTACTTTTGGGGACCAGGAACCTGACTGCCACCCAAAGCCCAGGCACATGACAAGGCACGAGGCAAAGCACGGGGCCCAAGAGGGTTCACTGGAGTCAGGCGCTGGTTAGCGGAATGGGGCATGTCTTTGGGTGAAGGCAGCAGATGGAGACATGGTAGAAAGGTGCAGCAGAAAGCCATGAAGAAGCCAGAACAAGGACTGGGCATGTGGCTCCTAGAGAGTGCATGCTCTTTTTTGACTATGGACCACCTAAAAAGAGGCTTGGAACTGTGACCCAAGAACTTCTCTCCTGTTTAATTCTTGCTGTGTTCAGAGAAGCGATACTTGATATGTCCTATGTAGGTGAACCCAATTGCAACAGAGAAACACCTGACTGTCTTCAGTTGCTGGCCCTAATGGAAACCCCACCCCCACATTGTGCTTGTCCATTAATGTCACAGAGGAGTGACACTTTGAAGGGTTACTGGCTCCACCACTGTAGAACGCTCTGTATGGATCGTAGCACCAGGTAGCAGCCCAGGGCAAAGACAATGCAGCTACACTGACCACATCTGCTCTGGCACACTCAGCCCATCTGAGTTAGAGAGGAGACAGGGAGGGTCACAGAGAGCTACAGCAGAATCCACCAGAGCTGAATAAACAGCAGAGCTGGAGGGGGAGGGTGGCAACCTGGGTCCAGGTAGGAAAGTCTCAATTAAACTAGGTTCACCAAAGGATGGAGACCAAAGCCCTGAAGTAAGTGTGGAAGTGGGAGACCTGAAGGAAGAGCAAGCAGGAGGGGGCAATAGGGGAGGTGCTCTCATACTTCCTGAGAAATCAAGTCAATCAACTAGTGACCTCAGGTGCCTGTACACAAATGCGTGGAGCCTGGGAAACAAGCAGAAGAATTGGAAGTCCTTGCACAATCAAGGCACTATGACATGATTGGAATAACAGAGACTTGGTGGGAGCTCACATGACTGGAGCACTGTCATGGATGGTTACAGGATAGGCATGGGAGAAGAGGAGGAGAAGTTGCACTTTCTGTAAAAGGACTGTATAATTGCTCAGAGCTCCAGTATGAAACAAGATAGGCCTGCTGAAAGTCTGGGTTAAGGTTAGCTGGGAGAGCAACAAGGGTGATGTTGTGGTGGATATTTTCTGTAGACCACCAGACCAGGAGGATGAGGTGTATGAGGCTTTCTTCAAACAGCTAGTGGAAGTTTTCCAATCACAAGCCCTGGATCTCATGGGGGACTTCAATCACTCTGACAACTGCTGGGAGGGCAATACAGCAGTGCGCAGGCAATACAGGACATTTTTGGAGAGTACTGGGTACAACTTCCTGGTGTCAGTGCTAGAGCAGCCAACTAGGGGCCATGCTTGTCTTGACCTGCTGCTCACAAACAGGGAAGAATGTAGTGGTGGATGGCAGCTTGGGCAGCAGCAACCATGAGATGACTGAATTTAGGATCCTGAGGAGAGGAAGGAGAGCATCAGAGTAAGGACCTTGGACTTCAGAAAAGCAGACTTTGACTTGCTCAGGGAACTCATGGGCAGGATATCCTCTAGAACTATGCAAAGCTTTGGTCCCTGATTCAATCTGATGAAGATTCAACCTGATTCAGTGGCCAAGCCTCCAAATCTGAATTGAATCAGGAGACCCTTTAATCTCTCCAAATCAAATCAGAACCCTCTGAATCGATTCAGAGAGATTCAGAAAGATTTGGTGATTCAGACATAGATACAGCTTTAAATGTTTTTTCTGCCTACCTCAAGGCACCAGGCAGCTTGCGATTGCTGTGATGCTGGAGCACATGGAGTGCTCCACAGAAGTGTGGGGGGCAGTGTGCTTGGCAGCAGACCTGGAAGTGCACCAGAAGCACTTCCAGTCCACTTCTGGGTCTGCTGGGGAGTGCTCAGGGGCCCCCCCACTCCCCCCCAGCTTGGTGACTGGTGCCTCCTGGGTCTGGGAGGGGCACCCAGATTCCCCTTGCAGCTGATTGCTTAGCCAGGGAGTATGGGGGGGTCCCTTGTGCACTTCCCAGCAGACCCAGAAGTGGACCGGAAGTACTTATGGTCCACTTCCAGGTTCGCCACTGAGCATGCGGGGGGGCCCCCCGTGCTCCTGTGGGATGCTCCATGCACCCCAGCATCACAGCATTCATGAGCCATGCCTGATAGCTCTAGGTATGTAAAAAAAACACTTAAAGCTGTGTCTATGTCTGAATCACTGATTCTCCGAATCAGCATCAAATCTTCAGATTTGGATTCGGCTGAATCAAATCTGGGACAGTGATTTGAATCAATTAATCGAATCACTGTCCCCAATTAGGGCCAAATCCAAATCCAGATTGAATTGGTGTATGTCACACACCCCTAATATCGTGCGAAGCTAGTCTGATGGGGAGAGGAGTCCAGGAGAGCTGGCTGTACTTTAACAAAGCCTTACTGAGAGTGCAGGAACAAACTATCCCAATGCACAGGAAGACTAGCAAGTATGGCAGAAGACCAGCTTGACTTAGCAAGGAACTCTTCAGTAAATTAAATTAAAAAAAAGAAAGCTTATAAGAAATGTAAACTTGGACAAATAACTAGGAAGGAATATAAGAGCACTGCTTGGACATGCAGGGATGAAGTCAGAAAGGCCAAATCAGAACTGGAGTTGCAGCTAGCAAGGGATGTGAAGGGTAAGAAGAAGGGTTTCTGCAAATATGTCATAGAATCATAGAGGTCGGGTCGGAAGGGACCTTGTAGATCTTCAAGCCCAACCCCCCACCTGGGCGGGAGAAAAAACTGGACTCAAATGAGTCCAGCCAGGTAGGCATCAAGCCTCTTCTTAAAGACTCCCAGGGTAGGAGCCAGCACCACCTCCCTTCGAAGTTGGTTCCAGCTTCTAGCCGCCCTGACTGTGAAGTAGTTCTTGTGGATGTCTAATCTAAATCTACTCTCCAATAATTTGTGTCCATTGTTTCTTGTCATGCCAAGGGGCGCTAGGGGAAACAATGTCTCCCCCAAACCCTTCTGGTCCCCACTAGTGAGTTTATAGACAGTCACCAGGTCTCCCCTCAGCCTTCTCTTGTGAAGGCTGAACAGGTTTAGCAGTCTTTCAATGTAGGGTCACCTTTTTCTCCTCCAAATGCTTAGAAATAGATTCCTTGAGGATCTGCTCAATGATTTTTCCAGGGACTGAGGTAAGGCTGACTGGTTTGCAGTTCCCAGGATCCTCCTTTTTCTGTTTCTTAAATATGGGCACTATGGTTGCCCTTTTCCAGCCATCCGGGACCTCTCCTGATTGCTGTGAGTTTTCAAAAATGATGGCCAGTGGCTCTGCAATCTCATCAGCCAACTTCCTCAGCATTGTCCCCGAATCACGCGGGTGGCCCTCCTCTGGACCCTTTCAATGTTGTCCACATCCCTCCTGAAATGGGGCGCACAGAAGTGGACGTAGTACTTCAGCTGTGGCCTGACCAGCGTTGCATAGAGGGGGAGGATCACCTCCCTGGCTCTACTTGAGATGCACCTGTGGATGCAAGACAAGGTCCGGTTAGCCCTGCCAACCGTGACCTTGCATTGTCGGCCCATGTTCATCTTGGAGTCAATAATGACTCCAAGATCCCTTTCTGCCTCCGTGCTCTCAAGAAGGGAGTTTCCCATCTTATAAGTGTGCTGCTGGTTTCTACTGCCCAAGTGCAGCACCCTGCACTTGTCAGTATTGAAACGCATCCTGTTTTTGTTAGCCCACTCCTATAACCTATCCAGATCTTGCTGCAATCTTTCCCTCCCTACTAGCGTGCTCACCTCACCCCAAATTTTGGTATCATCATTGAATTTAAACAGGTTGCATTTCACCCTGTCGTCCAAATTGCTGATGAAGAAATTGAACAGTGCAGGCCCAAGGACCGAGCCCTGGGGGACTCCACTGCCCATTTCCCCCCAGGTTGCAAGAGGAGGATCAGGGAAAGTGTGGATGAATAGGGGAGGCAACCTTGTGAAGGAGGATGTAGAAAAGGCCGAAGTGCTTAATGTCTTTTTTGCCTCAGTCTTTACCAGCAAGGTCAGCTCCCAGACTACTGCACCAAGCAGCACAGTTTGGGAGGAGGCAAACAGCCAACAGTGGTGAAAGAACAGGTTAGAGACTATTTAGAAAAGCTGGATGTGTACAAGTCCATGGTGCCAGACAGGATGGACTTGAGAGTGCTGAGGGAGTTGGCTGATGAGATTGCAGAGCCACTGGCCATCATTTTTGAAAACTCACAGCAATCAGGAGAGGTCCCAGATGGCTGGAAAAGGGCAACCATAGTGCCCATATTTAAGAAACAGAAAAAGGAGGATCCTGGGAACTGCAAACCAGTCAGCCTTACCTCAGTCCCTAGAAAAATCATTGAGCAGATCCTCAAGAAATCCATTTCTAAGCATTTGGAGGAGAAAAAGGTGATTAGGAACAGTCAGCATGGATTCACCAGGGGTAAGTCATGCCTGACCAACCTGATTGCCTTCTATGATGAGATGACTGACTGGCTCTGTGGATGTGTGAAGACCAGTGGATGTGGTGTACCTTGATTTTAGCAAGGCTTTTGATATGATTTCCTACAACATTCTCGTGGGCAAGCTAAGGAAGTACGGGCTGGAGGAATGGACTGTAAGGTAGACAGAAAACTTGTTGGAACATCAGGCTGAAAGGGTAGTAATCAATGGCTCAATGTTGGCAGCCGGTATCTAGTGGAGAGCCCCACGGGTCAGTCCCAGGGCCAGTTTTGTTCAATGTCTTCATCAACGACCTGGAAGATGGTACACTCAGCAAGTTTGCAGGTGACACAAAGCTGGGGGGAGTAGCAGATACACTGGAGGGTAGGGCTAGGGTTCAGTGTGACCTAGACAAATGGGAGAACTGGGCCAAAAGAAGTCTCATGAGGTTCAACAAGGACAAGTGCAAAGTCCTGCACTTAGAACATAACAATCCCATGCACAGGTACAGGCTGGGGGCTGACTGGCTGGGCAGCAGCTCTGCAGAAAGGACCTCGGGGTCACAGTGGACAATAAGCTGAATATGAGCCAGCACTGTGGCCTTGTTGCCAAGAAAGATAACAGCATACTGGGCTGCATTGGTAGGTATGTTGCCAGCAGGCTAAGGGAAGTGATTATGCCTCTCTATTCAGCACTAGTGAAGCCACATCTGGAGTACTGTGTCCAGTTTTGGGCCCCCCACTACAGAAAGGATGTGGACAAGTTGGACACAGTTCAGTGGAGCGCAACAAAAATGGTTCAGGGGCTGGGGCACATAACTTACGAGAAGCGGCTTAGGGAACTGGGCTTATTTACTCTAGAGAAGAAAAGACTGAGATGGGATTTAATAGTAGTCTTCAACTTCCTGAAGGGAGGTTCAAAAGAGGATGGAGCTGGACTGTTCTCGGTGGTGGCAGACGACGGAACAAGGAACAGTGGTCTCAAGTTGCAGCAAGGGAAGTTTAAGTTAGATACTAGGAAGAATTTTCTCATGAGGAGGATAGTAAAACACTGAACAGGTTCCCCAGAGAAATGGTGTAATCTCCATCCTTGGAGGTTTTTAAGACCCAGCTTGATAAAGCCTTAGCTGAGATGATTTAGTTGGAGATGGTCCTGCTTTGAGCAGGGAGTTGGACTAGATGACCTCCTGAGGTCCCTTCCAACCCTAATTTCCTATGATTCTATGAACAGAGACTGCACAGCTTGAGTCGCAGCTTGGGCAGCATCCGCCCCGCACGGACTCAGGCAGGGCCCTGTCCCTTTGGACTTCCCACTCCTGGCTGGAACCCAGAGTAGGTCACTGAAGGGAACCGTCCCCTTGGCCCTTCCTGCACGGGAGGCACATTGCCAGGTACCTGGATTGCATCAGACAACAGGTGAGCTCACACCTGGGTGTTGTGAAGAAGAGGTCTTTGCTCTTCTTAGTTTCCCAGAAAGATGCAGCACTGAGGAAGGCACCGCTCTGGTAAGGAATCAGGAGCCAGATTAGGAAACTTAAAGCAAGAAATAAGGAGCCCTGGGGTGAGAGAGAAGGGGAACCTGTCTTGTTGGGAGTCTACAGAGTACTGCAAGGGTGCTGTACCTAGGCCCTTTAACAGAGACCAGCTGGGGATGCTCTAGCAGCCAGCTCCACCCAGGTGATGGGGGCCACCTGGGGGCCTGTCTGTCTGGCTTCCTCCCTGACTCTTGACAAGTGGGTACGTTCTCTTGACTTATGCCCACCCAATGCACGTGTATGGAGCTGCGTATCTTTCTGGCTAGAGTGCAGCCAACTGTGCCAGCTCAGCATCCATGCGATTGCTCATATGTCTTTGCACCCCATGGTTTAGGACTGCAAACTGCAGTGAGTGCCAAAGGTGATGGTTGTGCAGCTGAGTGAGGATGATTTGGGTGAGTAAAGTGAAACAGGATCCTGTTCTTGGTCATTCATTGCTCCAGTGGGGATGTATTTTATACAAAGGAGAACAGCTCCAACAGGACAGACCCTCCCACCCACCCCAAGCACACCATGGCCTAAGGGTTATGGCACTTGTGAAGAGAGAGACACAGTCTGAATCAGGCATGATGGGGGCTTGGACTTGTGTGTTCTGCATCTCTGGTGAACCCCAAGGCAGCACCAAATACCACCACAGACGTGTAATAGTGTTCAGTGCTAATTAGCAGGTTCATAGGTGATCTTTAGGTGATCAGGGTACTGGGCCACTGGGCTGTTGGCTGTGCTGGCCAGTCTCTCCCACATTTGCACCAGGAATCCCACCCAGGCTGGACCTGTGACTCTTTCCTGGTGAGATTGTCACTGAAACCAGCAGGCTCCTGGGCTCTGTTCTGACTGCCACAGCCCTGTTGTCTGACAAACAGCCTCACGGCAATAGGCTCCCCAGCAGCTCTGGCTATGGATGAGCTCAGGCGCTGCGCACGTGCTGTCTCTGTAGCTTTCTGCTTCTCTCTCACACACAAAAGCTCTTGTTTCCAGGGTCAGCCTGTTTCCGCAGTTCCTTCTTGAAAGGAGGGCACCGCCGCGCTGGGGGGAGGTGTGAGGAGTGGGGGTGGGGAGCCTTGGCTACAGCTGGGACTTGGAAGCCAATTAAAACTCTCTCCCAGCATTCCCAGCGGTCCAGTTGCCAGGTGAGCTTCTGCTGCTGGCGCAGGTGCTGCTTGCTCTTGCTGCCCTTCCTGGTGGCTATTTTGGGATGGAGATCTCTGTACTGCAGGCAGCACCTGATGCTGTTTGCTCTGGAGATGAAGTTCATTAGGCTCCTGTTCACGAGGCATGGAGGGGCCGTCTGAGGCTGGGGAGGGGCCATTGCCGGAGGGCCCCTCTCCTCCTGATGTTCCTTTTCTGAGCAGCTCCACAGCCGTTGACCCTTGTGCACAGGCTGTTGGAAAGGAGGGGCTTCAAATCGACTCTCGCACTCCTTCCAAGCTGCCCAGCATCAAGCACAAGCTGCAGGGTACTGTTAAATAGGCCTTCTCCCAATGACTTTGCAGCACATGCTGGGGGAGTCACACTCCCAGGCTCGCCCATAAGCAGAGGATGTAAAGCAGTATAGCCAACCTTCTGGCCCCATGGCCTGGATGAGTGGCACGGGGTCAGCCAGCTTGGGGGTGAGATCCTGCGTGCCCAAATCCAGCTGTGCAGGGTTGACCCCCAGATAGACTAACTGGCCTGACCCAACCCTATGCACCTGGATTCAGTTGCATGCCAGCCCAACCCCTCCATGTGACTGGACCTAGCCATGTCCTGGAGCGATGTAGCACACAGAGCTATGTTGTCCTGCCAGTGGAGCTCCCCACAGGTCCAGGAATTTAGCAACAGGAATGGTAATTAATGCCAAATTTCCAGACCTGTGGGAAGCCCTGCAGATTGGGTGACAGGTCTGCAGGCTGGATCTGGCCCATGAAACAGAGGTTAAGCACCCCTAGCTTAGTCCAGGAGTGCTGGCTTCTCTCAGCAGGAGGTGCTGTAGAGAGAGAGGCACAAGATCGCTGACTGTGATACTCTCTCCACAGAGGGGGCCATAAGAGGTGATGTGGGATTAGTGGGGTGCCAAACTCCCAGTGCAAAAGTAGCCACGGGAGTCAGGACACAGAACCCTATCTCTTCCTCCCATGTGTGTCAGGCTAAAGACTGAGCAAACAGATCCAGGAGCTGCATGCAGGGCAGTCCCAGCCAGTGTGCAGGGGAAGATTAGTGACTGTGTAATGTGGGAATGACAATTTGAACTTGCATCATGGAGCAGACACAAAAGGACCCCATGAGCAGCTGCATGACTGCATATAAGGCAGCTGACCTGTGTTGTCAGCCTAGGAAGGACTCAAAGCCATGCCCAGGGCCATGTTTAGGGCTCAGCTTTATTCCACCCAGTGCAAAAATGTAGGTAAAGTACTCAACAAAACCATTCCTTTGCTGTCAACGCCATAAGCACCTGCCCTTCCATCCCCTTACTAGTTAGTCTATATGGCAGGCAGCTCCCTCAGTTATGCTGCTGGCTTTATAATGCCTTGGTCCCTTGCCAGATGGGCCTGATAATTATGGAGGGGAGGCTGGTGTCAGGGTCTCTGTTGCCTCCAAGGCCAAACTATCCCATTACAAAGCCTGTGTGGCAGAATCATTTGGGTATCTGTTTATAAGGACATGCACCACTAAGTAGAGACATCAAGTAGTGCAGTAGGTCCTTGGAAACACTTGGTTGATTATCTTGCTGGGGTGATCTGACCCCAGCTGACTTCCTGCCTTTTGGGCAGGGGGCTGAAACTGATGATCTCATGAGGTCCCTTCTAGCCCTGATGTCTATGAATCTATGACCTTCCATGTGTGCTTGGACTTGAAGGGCCAGCTGCCCATCTAGTGGGTGCATTACGTGTTTTCATAAAGGATCCAAAAAGATATTCTTAAAGAATGTGTTGAGCTCATTACAGCACCAGGGTGCACAAAGGATATGATATGACACATTGTTAATGATCCCAGGACAATGACAAAAATACAGACACCGCATAAAGCCTCTTTAGCACTGAAAAATACAGTAACACATCCTGGATCAGATGATAAAATGGGGTGGTGCTGAGCTCACACAGGCATCAACCCATGTGGTTAATAGAAAGGAACTTGAAAAAACTCAAACAAGTAATGAATTTGTAAAGATCCTAAGGATATCAAGAAGGTCATGTAAGAAGAATGTCCCAAGAGGACACAGACAGGGCACAGATGTCAACTTGCAGGAGTGTTATCAGTTTTGGATGCAGGTCAAAGGATTAGCAGCTCTCATTCAACAGGCAAAATGTAAAAACTTGCCCTTTATACACATCTGGGTAACTTCCTATCAGGCTGCACCAGCATCCAAAGCATACCAGAATCTCATGCTTCAGAACTTGCAGGAACTCACAGATCTGAAGGCTGGAAGGACCATTATGTTAATCTATCCTGACCTCCTGTATGACAAAGGACAAAAAGCTTCACCCACTGATTTCTGCAATAAACCTGGACCTTCTGCTCAAACTAGAACACCATTTTTTGTCTTGGTTTATACAATGCAAGTGATTCATTTTGTCCCTAGGTAAAATACTTGAGGTTCTGGGCAGGATAAAAATAATTATTAATGAGCTGCTAATTTGGAACACAAATTATCAAAACAAAAATGGGAACCCATGTAAGATTCTGTAGAGACCCAAAGAAACAAACCTTAAACTGAAATACATTCAGATTCAAGAGTGCAAGACTTCAGATAATGCATAAATACCTACTCTGAGGACTGGCATTCTGCAAGGTAATTCCCTGGTCACATATACTGGTGTTTCCAAAGTATAACAGATTGACAGTGACTCAGCTTGACCACGAAAGGCAGTGATTTTGGCTGCTGAGTGGGTTTTTAACAATGTTTAAGGGCCAAAATTAGCTGAAATAAAAAATATTGGAAGTCATATTAGAAAAACTATTGTACAAAGCTTCACTCAGATTTCAAGAGATAAAGGATGACATTGCAAAAGTACTCATTAAATGTGCTTCATATAGCTGATCAGCTTTTACGGATTTCCAAAAATAGGGAAAGCGAGGAGCTATGCGAAGAGGAATTTGAAATAAATATGACTCATGGACCACCCGGTTCTGAAACAAAATTTGACAAGCCCCAACATGAAACAAAATGACCAACCTTACAACAGCTTGAGAGAATAATTGTAGGAAGATAGATGCCTAACTATTTCCAAGCATGAAGGTTGATTAGTAATACAGAGAAGTTGTTGCTGCAGAGAACATGGTGTTAGGACATAGCTTTTATAAAGTCTTAAATACTCAGAATAATCAGTAATACCCATGGTGGGTATTGAAAAGCATAGGAGCGTAGCAGGGGATGTCTGATCTGGGTAGATGTGAATTCTTCTCTAGAAGATACAGCATTCAACCATGAGATCTGAAATTAATATGGGAGAGAACCTGAAACAGTCATACTGAAATAACTGAGATTTTTGGCTGTTCTTGGCCCAAGCATAGCACAGATCCAGGTAACTGAATTAAATAGGAAAGATGACCTATTAGCGCACTCTTGCTCATTCCCTTAATTTTAAATAGCGTGGTTGCAGAACACATGGAACAACAACATAACTGCACACTGATCAAACTGTGATTTACAGTGAGGAATATGAGGTGCAATCCTAACAGTTAACAGCCTGCTATTCACTAGTGCAGGGGTTTTCAACATTTTTTAGTCTAAGTACCTGTGGCAGCCAGATGCTGAGCGGAGGGCAGGAGTAGCATGCAGCCGAGGACAATGGGGAGAGGTAGTGCATGGCCAGACGTCAAGTGTGGGTGGGAAGAGATAGCGCATGGCTGGACATGGAACAGGGAGGTAGTGATGGCATGCAGGTGTGGGGGATGGAGCACCGCTGCCTCCCAGGATCAGGGTCAGGGCAAGGCAGGGAAGCTCACCAGGCTGGGGTAAGAGCAGCAGTGCCCCTCTGCGGGGC
>NW_017728923.1:4364625-4365804 GCF_001723895.1 Crocodylus porosus
CCCACGCGTACCCCCTAGGACAAGTCCAAATACCTGCAGGGGTACGCATATCCCCGGTTGACAACCCCTGCACTAGTGCCTTTGGCATTCAGTTCAAGCATTTCATATCAAGCATTTACTAGGTATACTATTACTAGTAAATTGCCCATCAAGAATGATGGGAGGGCAGGTGGGGATGGAGCATCACCACCCACCACCCTGCACTGCTGGCACCTCCCAGGAGCCGGGGAGGGAAGAAGCTTGCATACAGCGGCCACTACCACCATCCACTGCCCTGCCCTGCCACCGCTCCATGTCCAGCTCCCCACACCACGTCCGACTCCATGCCACCCCCTCCCTTGCTATCCAGCTCCGTGCTACCCCCACTACCTCCCTCCCCCCACTCCATGTCCACCTGGCCCACTCTTGACAGGCATTCTTGACGCAGCACTGGCTGAAGCCATGTCCCGCCAGAAGCCACACCCCCCAAGAGTGTTATAGACACACAGACAGACACACAGTCTAAGCTTTTTATATATATATGTGAAGGAGCAGTACACCTCCTTGGAGGCTGACATTGGCTCCAAAGAAGAATGGCTTGAAACCCTCCAGGTCAAGCTGTGGTGGGGGGCACGGCGAGAGAGATCTAACTGTAGGTGTATGCTACAGACCACTAACCCAGGGTGAGGAACTTGATCTAGAGTTTGCCCTAGAACTAACAAAGGCCGCGTGGGCATGGGGCATGGTCATCATGGAAGACTTCATTTATCTAGACATCTCTTGGGAGGAACACTCAGCGAAGTCAGATTGGTCACGTTCCTTTCTGACCTGCTTAAAGAGCTTTTCTTGACACTGGAGATGTGAGGGTCAACCAGAGGTAATGCTCTTCTAGACTTGTTCCTGGCCAAAGGAGATGGCCTGGCGACCAACTTAAACACAGATAGCAGCCTGGGTCGATAGCGACCATGAAACCATTACATTCACTGCAAGGCAGACAAATCAGATAACATGCTGCAGGACCAGAAACCGAAGGCGAAAGGAGTGCACAAAGAGTGGTTGTTTGTAAAGGACACAATCCTTGAAGCACAAAGGAAGTCCATTCCCATATGGAATGTAGCAAAAGGGCTTGGAAAGGATGTGGGCAGTGGGTCCCCCAGGGCTCGGTCCTTGGGCCCGCACTGTTCAACATCTTCATCAGTG
>NW_017728923.1:4366719-4378402 GCF_001723895.1 Crocodylus porosus
TCGTTTGACCCCAGTACTCTTTTCTGCCATGGCAGGGGGTTGGACTTGATGATCTGCTCAGGTCCCTTCTGACCCTACAAACTATGAAACTATAAAAACTATTGAAGAAATTGGATGTATATAAGTTAGCAGGACTGGATGAACATCATCTGAGAGTGCTGAAGGACTTGGCCTGGTGAATCTCTTCCAAAACCTGTGATGCTCCGCAGAGGTCCCAGAGGACCGGAAGAGGGCCAATATTGTGCCCATCTTCAAGAAGGGGAGGAGGGAGGTCCTGGGTAACTATAGGCCAATTAGCCTGACTTCTAACCCAGGGAAAATCCTCAAAAAATTCATTAAAGAGTCTATGTGCGATATGCTTGCAGAACTTAGGATTCTGAATGACAGCCAGCATGGCTTTGTCGCAGGCAGGTCTTGTCTTACCAACCTCATCTCCTTTTATGATCAGGTGACTCGCCACCTGGATAAGAAAGAGGAAGTTGATATTATATACCTCAACTTCCAAAAAGCTTTTGATCTGGTATCCCACTATGGTCTCATGAGAAAATTGGAAGACTGTGGGCTTACCTGCGAGACAGTCAGGTGGGTGGGAAGCTGGTTGAGGGGTAGGACCCAGAGAGTTCTAATGAACAGATCTGTGTCATCCTGGCAAGAAGTGGCCAGTGGCATCCCTCAGAGGTCCATGCTTGGTCCAGTGCTATTCAACATCTTCATCAGTGATTTGGATGTAAGGGTGAAGAACTGTCTGGCCAAGTTCATGGACGATACCAAGTTATGGGGAAACATGGTCACGCTTGAAGATAGGCTGCAGATACAAGCAGACCTAGACAGACTTGCAAGTTGGGCAGACCGGAACCACATGAAGTTCAGCGTTGAGAAATGTAAAGTTTTCCACCTGAGGATTTCATAGATATCATAGACATTAGGGCTGGAAGGGACCTCAGAAGATCATCGAGTCCAGCCCCCGCCCAAGGGGCAGGAAGTCAGCTGGGGTCATAGGATCCCAGCAAGATAAACACCCAATTTGCTCTTGAAGGTGTTCAGAGTAGGTGCTCGAACTACCCCCGATGACAGACTGTTCCAGACCTTGGGGGCTCGGACAGTACAGAAATTCTTCCTTATGTCCAGCCTGAAGTGGTCTTGTAGTAGTTTATGACTGTTCAACCTCATCATTCCTTGGAGCACTCTGGTGAATAAACGTTCCCCCAGATCCTGGTGGTCACCCCTGATAAACTTATAGGTGGCCATCAGATCACCCCTGAGCCTGCACTTTTCCAGGTGCGGCCTCACCAAGGCCGAGTACAAGGGGAGAATGACGTCCCGGGAGTTGCTTGAGAAGCATCTATGGATGCAAGCCCGCGTTTTGGTCACTTTACTAACCGCAGCATCGCATTGCAGGGGATGAACAATCCCCTGCACACCTACAGGTTTGGCAACGCCAACCTGACCAGCACTACGAATGAATGGGACCTGGGAGTAATAATAAATCATAGTATGAACATGAGCCAGCAGTACGATGCTGTAGCCAGCAGGGCTAACAATACCCTTGCATGCATCAATCGATACATCTCCAGCAAAATCAAAGAAATGATTCTCCCACTCTACTTAGCATTGGTGAGACCACAGCTGGAGTACTGGGCATTTCTGGGCACCGCACTTTAACAAGGACATGGTAAAGCTTGAGAAATTCCAGAGAGGGGCCACCCATGTGATCAGAGACTTGCGCAGTAAGCCATATGGGGAAAGGCTGAGCGATCTGGGCCTCTTCAGCCTGAAAAAAGAAGGCTGAGAGGGGACTTGGTAGAAGCTTACAACTACATCAGAGGTGTACATCAAGGGCTTGGTGAACAATTGTTCACCAGGGCACCTGTGGGGAAAACTAGGAGCAATGGCCACAAACTCCTGGAAGACCATTTCAGGCTCAACACTAGGAAAAACTTCTTCACAGTCAGGGTATGCAAACTGTGGAATAAACTCCCTCCAGAGGCAGTGCAATCACCTACCCTGGAGATCTTCAAGAGAAGACTGGATGGTCACCTTGCTGGGGTCATTTTGACTCCAGCCTTTCCTGCTTGGTGTAGGGGGGCTGTACCCAATGATCTTCTGAGGTGCCTTCTAGCCTTACAATTTAGGAATCTATATAGATTCTGCATTTGTGTTATAAGCCCTGCTATAAGAAGCATATCCATGGTACAAATGGGATGTGGGCAGTCAGGACTTGACCCCAGAAGATCACAACCCAGAAGCTCAGGAATAGACAAAGTTAGGGAACAAGGGTCCCAACTAGAGTCAGGAGCTGCGCGGACAGAGAGGAATCAGGAAGTCAAAGCACGTGGGGCTGAGATGTGGGCAGTCACCCTGGGTAGAGCAATGAGCAGGGTGGGGGTATCAGGAACAGGAGGCAGGGAATCTGGAGCAGGTAGCTACAGCTATGTAGGACCTGGATGTGGTTGCCACCAAATTAAAGCTGTAAGCCAGGAGTCAGCTGGTGCCTGGGGTTTGGACAGGGGTCTAGACTAGAGTCTGGAGCAAAAGGATCAAGAACTAGTAAGTCAGGTTGGAGTATAGGGGTCAGGAGCTCAAGTGTGGAGCAAGGAATCAGGAGGCAGGAACAGGGATCAAGCCAAGAAACAGAAAGCAACAGGCAGGAACCCAGGCCATTAGGAACAGAGAGGCAGGAACCAAGAAACAAAGACTGTGGTATCAGAAGCCTACGGCTAGCCAATGAGACACCTCTCCTGTTGACTAGCTTCCTAGGCACTGAAAGAGCTGCTGCTTACAAGCAGGTAGCCATGCCCATCCAGGTAACTGGGGTCAGCTGGAAGTCATTAGGCACTGGGAGCCAGGCCCACTCAGGTAACCAGAGCCAGCTGGGAGCTATTTAGCTTGCCTGCTGCCCTGGCTCCTGACAGCATCAGCCATGGGCCAGGAGTCCATTTTACTGGGCACCCTGCCATGTCGGAGCAGTGTAGGCGTAAGGGCTGTGGGAAGCTTACAGTACTTTCTCTTGACCTTGGCCAGCTGGTGAGTGTTGTTGGGAGTGCTGAAGCATCTGTGGCTGTAGGAGGAGCTGCTCCAGTCTCAATCTTACTGAGCAGGAGGTTGGCAGAGCCCAGAGTCATGTTGTGGCACCAAAGTGCCAGAAGTGGCTGTACGCTCTGGAAGCTTAGCAAGGCTGTGGGTGTGGAGCATGTGATCTGAGGGGAAGGCTTTATAACAGTGTATGCCTATGCCTACCTTCTGCATGCCCTTGTACTAAGTAAGCCTCTGATCCCCACAGGGTCCACTTTTCCTTGTCCTTCCTGTATTCAGAAATTACAAGTCAGATGTCAGAGGAAACGCATGAGATGGGCCCTCACCAGGATGGCAGCCTGAGTACTAGTTAGGAATTATGACTTTGGGGAGATATGTGGAAAAATGACCAAAATCCCCAGTAGGCTTGGTGGATGTAGGAGGCTTTGGCAGGGCTCTGTGGCTCACAATGTGGTGAACTGAACATGTGTGTGCGAATGCGAGAATTTGTGTGCGAGGAGAGAGATGGTGTCTAAGTGCATGTGTATGTGTACGTGCATGGGAAAGACTGGCTAAAACAAGCCATCTGTACTGCTTATGAAGAACAGAAAATGTCTTCAACACTCAACATTTGGGGAATATCAGTGAAAAAAAATCAACCAATAAGAAGCAGTCTACACCTGTGAGGCAGTGTTGAGAACAGGAGAAAAATGGGATGTTTATTTCTATCTCCTAACTGTTATGTTTGAATGTAGTCAGGCATCTGGGGGCTACCCATCCTGCACCCCTTTTCAGGAGACTAGGCAGGCACGAGCCATTTAATTGCTCCTCTGCTCCAAGTGCCATGACAAAGGATGACAGCCTGGAGGGGAGAGCACCTCCATCATGCAGCGACATGCACGCATGTCTGCTGGTAGAGAGTGGGCAGGAGGGGGTGGGTAACAAGAACTTTGATTCTGCTCTTCAACATACCAACCAGCACAATTATATCAGGCCCTGGGAAACACTGTCTGCACCAGCTATAGGGCTGGCACAGGACTGGGGAGTAGCCCTCCAACTGGCAAAGAGAAACCGGGAGGCAGATAGAGTCTCTGAATCAGTTGAGTGCTGCTGCATGAGCAGGGTTAGTGGTAAAACCACCATTCCCCCTGCATGGCTGAATAATAGCTCTATTGCAAGGTGGCCTGCAGTGTCCATGGGAGTGGATGGTGCTGTTATCTCTCAAGCTCCTGGCTGCCTAGGAACAGAGGGATCGTGTCATTCTGGTGCAATTTATCGCCATTCTGATTTTAGCCACTAGGAAATGAAATGCCATCCCTTCCATAAACTTCAGAGCATGATGAATGGCCTTGCTGTGTTCCCATATTCTCAGTTTCCAAGCTAATATTCATGCACCTGCTGGGAATACTTCGCTCCGGGTTGGGGCTGCGGCTGGAGCTGGGCCTGATGTTTCCCTGTGGGTGTGGTACTTGTAGGGGTGCTGCTCTGAGACTCGGATACCAGCTCTCTATTAGCAAAAGCATCTAAACCCCCTGGGGCCTTCCAAAATCTCATCTGGGGATTCCCATGTTCTGTGCTCTGCTGAACACATGCAGTAGGGGCAGGGGGACTATGAGCTCCCTTCATGCCAGACAAAGCATGCGTGTCAGTCTGCCCTAGAGCAGCTCCCATGACACAGAAAGGAAAATGTCAGTCTCCAGCTGAGGCTGCCAACAAGGTACCCATGTGTATCTGCTGCAAGGTTAGTTCATGCCTTAAGCCTACTAAAAACTGGCCTGTGCCCATAGTGTGGGTATCACATGGCAGTGTCTGATTGGAAGCTGCTTTGTTATGACCAGTGCTGCATTTTTCTTCTTTTTCTCATGTCCTTGTCATAAGCTAAATGTTTTTCCAGAATTATGCACAAGTGATGGCACTTTCCACTGCCACAGCAAGGTCCTCCTTCATACAGGTCTCACCAAAGAATTGGAAAACAAGCAGGTGTTCTATAGTCTGCACTTCATCACACTGGCATATATTCATGTCATTAGAGTAGCCCCATTTGATCATGTTTTGTTTTGGATCTTCCAGTTTGCATGCACAGGCAATTCAGGCCAGTCTAGATCAGCCCCTCTGGGAAGGTTCTCCTGGGCTTCAGGTCCATTTCAGAGCACCTGATTGCATGCAATCTTTCATTCCATAACCTCAATCGTGCCTTGTCAGCCATTTTTTCAAGTGGTGCTACACTGGTCACAAAACGCTCTCACAATTTAAGCCATTTTGTTACTTCTGTATGGTCATAGAGTGGATGCCTGGGGTCTTCCATCTGCCTTGATCTTTCTTTTTGGCTCACTACCTTTCTTCTGATATCAAGTGGTGCAATGCCAGCCAGTAAGTACATGCTATCCTTCGGTGTTGGCTTTAGACATCCTGTTACTTCATGGCAGCTGCTGGTTAGAAGTGGGTCTAGTTTCCTGGCATGAACTGATTGTTCCTAAACTAGATATACATACGCTGCAATGGAGTAACACAAGGCAATTGCAGTGGTTCACCACAATGTAGCTGGGCACGCTTCCCACTTTGAGATGAGCAACTTTCAAATTATGTTGTTGCAGGCAAAGACAAAAGGGAAAGTCAGCTCTACATGTGCTTTGAAGGTAGGTGTTCGGTCCAGTATAACCCCCAAAGATGCAGATTTTGGGTGATTAGTCAGTGGGATTCCATCCCAGGTGATGTTAATTTCTACTTGGCTTCTCTATGGTGTACGTGAAACATTGTGGTTGGTTTGGTGCAAAGCTGGTTCTTATTGTAGTAATCTCAGAGGTTGCCCAGTGTTAATCTGTTCTTGACAATGCCAATGTCCTTCTTTTGCAACATGATACATCAGCATATATGAATCTCCCCATATTATGCTGTATGGGTTGGTCATTGGTATATAAAAAAGGATGGGTGCAGTATGGTATGCTGTGGGAGGCCATTTCATTGTCATCTCCAGAGGCTCTGTTTCTTGCACAGTTCTACATAAAAAAGATTGGATGAGCTGCACTAGGTGGTAGTTGTGCATCATATTATAGACTTTGGCAAGCAGGTTTCAGTGGTTGACTTTGGAAGCTGCTCATAGGTCTTCAAACACAACACCTGTTATCATCCCTTTCTCAAATACATGTTTAAATTGATTTTCCTTCAGATCAGTTTGCCATCTCTTCCATATTTTAGGCTGTTTGTTTGAAGCTTTAGTGCTGAAGAGAAGGTGGTGAGTCACCTGGTTGGCTTTGATGTTGTGGTATTGCTATATTTTCTTCAGATCATGTCTCAGCTTGCAAATGGTTAACCATGCTTTCCTGCTAGTGTGGGTCATATCTATTCCTTCAATCAATTCTTTCCATTTCTGTCATGTTTCTTCTTGGAGCTTGTTAGTTAGAACTGTCCCTGCTGCAATACTGCCTTTTAAGGAAAGGATCTCTTTGAAAAATTTGCTAGTGTTTTTTGTATTTGTCTGCTAGCATGGGAGTAAACCCTGGTTTGTGTAGTGCATTCACAAAGAGGTTGTAATTATTCAAGACTGTTTCGATATGTGGGACTTTTTTGTCAAGATATTCAGAAAAACCTCTCCAGTCTGCTTTCTTAAAATTGAAGGGTCTGCATATTGGTATCATATCTGGTGTTATGGCTACTGTGACATTGATAGTGATTGGCCTGTGCTATATGTGGGGAATGGGTTCCAACACGTCTTTTTTGCATGTAACTTCTATGTTGCTGTCAACAAAGGCAAGGTATGGATTATAGCTTCATCTCCATCAGGAGTTAGTCAAAGACCAAGGTAGCTTTGAGTCATGGATCAGGCTTAAGTGGTATGCCTTGGCCCACATCTCAACCAAGTTGCCACTCTCATTGTTTTCTCTGTAACCCCATATGACACAGTGGCTATTAAAGTCACCAGTGATCATGTGTTCTTTTTCATGGTCTAGGTTTCTTGGACTCACAAAGGTGGAGGCTTATAGATGGACGTCATTAAGGCATTGTCCATCTTAATGGTCAAGATTTCGATGTCATTTTGTTCTGTCATCAATATTGTGTTGATGATGAGCTCCAGTTTTACAAAGAGAGTGCTGCTGTATTTCTCATGCTGTCTTCTGATGGCTAATCTCATCCCTATTACTGTTTGGCCCTCTGTGTCTCCTGGAGACAGAGCGTATGGGTAGGAACCAGCAAGGGGGAGGCAGAAGTGTTCATTTCCCTCCCTGTCCCCAAGCCATCTAGTCTCTTGGGCACTTTGCTGACTGCTGCGAAGATGTGTGGAGCCCAGTAGCAACACTTGTCTGGGATAGGAGCAGGGCTTGGGGGCACTATGAGACCCAAAATCCTTTAGAAGAAAAATTCCAAGGGGTTCCCTTGGCGTGGGGATTTACTGCATTGGGATTAGTAGTGGCTACAGGCAGGACTGTGAGCCAGCAGATCAGTAAGTTAAGTGGAGCAGGGGGAATGCAGTTATCCTAGAGACAGGATCTTCCAAGGGTGTATTGCAAGGCCAGGAAAGGACATGTGGCTCTTTATCGTAACCAGCCATTGTACCAGGTGCTTATAACCCAGCTCACAGCAGCAGCTGCTGGGAGAGATGCAGGAAAGTGGTACAGAGGTCAGGTTCATAAGTGACGGGTCCTGCAGCTGAGACAGGCTGAACGTAGAGAACAGCTGGAGGGTCCTTTTCTGCACCCTGAAGAAGGACGCTGCAAGACACTTCTCTGAACAAGGTGTCTTGGAGAGCTTTTGCTCATTAAAGCAGATGACCCCTGGTTTGGCCTATTTAGGAATCTTCTGAGAATGTCTATCTGTTTTTTCAGCCCTCTCCCCTCAGTTTTTCAGTGACCAAGACCTTTTCCATGAGGAGAAAAGAGAAGAAAACAACAACCCCCACTGCCTGAAAAGCATCCCTCAGCGTCCTCTGACAGACATAACAGAATGGTTTCTGAGACCTGCCCCCGCTCCACCAGCGCCCCTCACTCGCAACCTGCGAGGTACCACGCAGCTCCGCCTATCCCCTCAGCCCTGCCCTTGCCCTCCTGCTCTCACACCTCTGTCCCGAAGGGTGGCAATGCCTAAACATGACCCAGGACAAGTGATTCAGACTGGCCCTTCCACGGGACAAAAGTTGTAGAGTAGGAAATGAAGGTGATCGTTCCTGCCAGGCACGAGGCCCAGCACCAGTCAGTCCCTGGCTCCTGCTACCTGTTCCCTCCGCTGCCTGGGCGGGGCCGACATGGCCTCTGCTTCGAACTGATCCCATTTAATAGGATCTTCTGCTTCTTCTGTGCCTTTCCTGGTTGCCATGACAACAGCAGCAGCCAAGGGTTGGAAAGGACATGAGATTTTTTTTCCTTCCCTCTCTCTATCATGGCTTCTTCTGGGCCTTTCCTCTCCCCTCCCCCCAGCCACTTGGCTTTGACGCCACAACGAAGTCCCTATGTGGGTGCACAGACAGGTTGCAGCAGGGGAGAGAAGGGGCTGTGTCTGGCTGGCCATCACTCTGTGCATCAAAAACACCTCAAGGTTTTTGTAACTACTGGTAATTTTCCCACTAGAAAGAGGGATGAAAGGATTCTCTTCCTCACAGTCTTTCAACTTGCTTTTTTTGGGGGACAGGCCCCTCGCTCACTAGCTCTGCAGTACGCACACCTGATGGGCAGGCTCCAGCTGGCGACAAAGCCTCACCACTCTCGGACGTAGTTGGTCACGGTGCCTCTGCTGGGTTGGGGCTTTTCTTTGGTTGCACTACATGAGGAGGTGCCCTGCAGAGATTATCCAAACCTCACCCTACCCCAAACTTGGAGTCACTCTGACAGAGACCTGAGGCTTTCATATAGCAGGATGCACCTTTTAGCCTTCCCTTTCTAGAAACAGGCCCAAACTCTGCCAGTGATTTATGCCTCCATTCAAACTTCACTGAAATCAAAAAGGCTGCACGGAGTGTAACAAAGTCAGAAGTCTGTCTCTCCACCCACCCAACAGCTAAAGCGCATCCTAAAGCTATCTGGTCTTGCCTAATGCAGCAGTGGTTAAAAAAAACAGCACGTCCATAGATGATTTGTTCTTGTGTTTAATTGCCCTCTCTATTAAACATTGCACTATTCAGCCAGTCTGCATTTATGTAGTTTCCCACCACTGGATCTTGTTCTGCATTTTTTTTCCTGCTAGATTAAAGGCTTCCAGCATGACTAGGAGCACAAGCTTGCAGGGGACCAAAGCTGATGAGATGCTCAGGATGGGGAATATGGATTGATTTCTGAGCAGTGACTGGCCACATGGGTTGTCCTCTCTTGCAGCAATGATGGCAGTGCCCATTCCCAGATAGGCAGACTCCAGCTGCAGGCCCCATGGGCTATGTGGGACTCTCCAGATCTGGCATCATAAAAGCTACAGATGCTTTTGTTTCAAACAATCAAGCAAGAGGTGCTGAGATGTGGGCAGCTCCTTCCATCTCCCTAGGTCTCTCCCTGCCTGAACTTTTGCATGGTACTTCCACAGAGGTGAGGAGGACAAAAGGGGCCTTGAGACACTTCTGTGCTCATGAAAGTCTGTGGACCGGTATCTCGTGCATATTGGGCTGTCTTAATTTACAGCAGCCTCCTAGGGCCTGCTTATGGGCTGCTCTGGAATTTGCATCACCCAAGATCTCTGTGCCCCAGCATTATCCTTGAACTTGAGCATACAAGATGGCTAGGTTAAGGGCCATTGCAAAAGAATGGTGGAGCCAGCTAGGGGGACAGAACCTGTCCTTCTCCCCAAGCATCTCTCACCTATAAACAGAGCTGGCCTTAGAGGTGGGTGGCATAGGTGACCATCTAGGGTGCCGTGGTCAGTCAAGTGCTGCACACATGAACATGCATGGCAGGTAGTGGTGCTAGCTTGGGGAATTGCTCAGGGCCCTGCATGATGCCAGGGCAGCAGGGGAGAGGGCCTTGGCAAGGCATGGCAGGGTGCCTGGGATTCCGCATGTGGGGGCAGCAGCCTGGGGTGAGGTAGTGCATATATGGAGCCCTGGGCTGGGGCTGGCAGCCTGTGGAGGAAAGCAGGGGAGGTCTCTAGCTGAGTCTTGTCTTCATGTAGCTGGTTGCATGTTGGGCCCTGGAGGAGCCTCATGTTGACTCGTGGACACTGGAGCCCCCATGTCAGCACTCACAAGCTGCTCATTGCCGACTCCTGCTCCCTCTTCTGCTCTATGGGGCTGCAGCCAGCAGTCCCTGCCACAAGCAGGTGCCCTGTCTAGTTCCCTGGCTTGTCAGATGGAGCCTCTCTCTGACAGGGCAGCAAGCACTGGTGACTTGGAAGGGGTAGTAGAGGAGGGGGTGGGGGGGTACCAAAAATACAAGTTCATCCAGGGCACCATTTTCCCTGAGGCATGCTCTGCCTATAAATGATGTTTAACCAGCTCCTCCTAGAAATAACGCCATCAAGATCTCCAGAGCCAATGCCATCGCTTAGTAGAGTGAATGAAACTGTCACATTTTCGATGACATTTTCTTTTAGAAAAAGGTAATGCAGAATGAATAGAAGCTTTAATAAACGGCAAATCAATCATTAGTGAGTTCAACAGTTGATAGGTTGCTTATACCCATGGCACATAACCATCTAGAACACTTCTAATGTACTTCTAAAAACACCCATAACAAGTTGGTAACATCCTTAAAGCATTTGTTAATCTTTTATTAGCTCTTTAACCCTTTATATTATAACTCGGGTGTTCCAATGTGAGTGTCGCCCCTTACCAATAGAAGGGGAAAGCCAGCAGGGCACATGTGCTGGGGGTAGAAACTGCAGTCTACTTACAGTTCCCTCCCACCTATCATGTTTCAATAGAGGAGGAACAGAAAGCAATGTCTTAACCAGGTACAAATTTTTATATATGCGTATAAAAAGGCAGTGAACTAAAGTGAGTATTTACAGGCTACACGTACATATAACTATATGCATACCTAAATGCAAACAGGTAAGCATAATGGTCCCAAACAGTATGAACAGGTAAGTACAACAATACAATACAAAAATACAAGGTGTAAGCTAACAGTTAATAAACACTCCAAAAATGTACAATGCGTATCAAACAATCAATAAACACTCCAAAATATGAGACGCGAGAGTTCTCTAGTGGTTCCCCTCCTCTAGGGGGTCTCTTCCTCCCGCCTCTTTATTGAGGCTACCTTCCCCAAGTGTCACTCCCCAGTGGAACACCAATTCCTCCACTGCCGGGTGGGGCAGTGTTCATAAGCCCCCCGGCCTGCCTAATGTTTCTCTAGGGAGGGCTCAGTTCCAGGTCTCAGGGGAGCGGCATGACTTGCTCACACGTCCCAGTGTCTCAATCCTTTTCAAGGAGGAGTTGAGGGCCTAGGCTACCTCGTACATACCTAGGGCTATGCTGCTCTGAATATTGCTCCCTGTGTTTGGGATCCACTCCATGCCCAGGACCCTTGTGGACCTGCTGCATTGAATGGCCACCTGGCCCCTCCTTCTCCTGGGTCTTATGCCCTGCAATGACTCACCCTACAGTAGTGCTGACTCCCATGCCTGGCTTCATAGCGTGGTTGGAGACCTGAGCCACCTTGCTGCGGCTCCCAGGGTCCCGGTCCCTCGCAGACCCTCTGGGCAGTGACGCTTGCACTGCCTACTGCTTCCATCCAGCAGCAGAATTTTTCTGGCT
>NW_017728923.1:4379292-4386794 GCF_001723895.1 Crocodylus porosus
CCGCAGCTGGAGTACTGCATCCAGTTTTGGGCTCCACAATTCAAAAAGGATGTGGAGAAGCTTGAGAGAGTCCAGAGGAGAGCCATGTGCATGATCACAGAACAGGAAAACAGACCGTATGATGAGAGGCTGAGAGCTATGGGACTCTTCAGCCTGGAAAAGCGCAGGCTCAGGGGTGATCTGATGGCCACCTATAAGTTTATCAGGGATGTTCACCAGGATCTGGGGGATCATCTGTTCACCAGAGCACCCCAAGGGATGACAAGATTGAATGGCCACAAACTCTTCAGTGACTGATTCAGGCTGGACATAAGAAAGAATTTCTTTACTGTCTGAGCCCCCAAGGTCTGGAATAGACTGCCGCCAGAGGTGGTTCAAGCACCTACATTGAACACCTTCAAGAAACATGGATTTTTATCTTGCCGGGATCCTATGATCCCTGCTGACTTCCTGCCCCTGGGGCAGGGGGCTGAGCTTGATGATCCTCCAGGGTCCCTTCCAGACCCAATGTCTATGAAATCTAGAGGGGGAGAGAACTCTCCTCCTGGCTTCTCCCCTGCCTCTGGTGGGTTTTGCCCCACCAATTGTATTCAAGGTTTGCTAAGCCTGGAGAGCCGGGCAAAGCCCAGCAAGCCCGCCACAATATAGTGTCATTGTTGAGACAGTTCTGCTGCCTTATCCCTTGTGCTACTTTGCACTTCCTTGGGCTGGAGCAAGGATGACAGTCTGTTTGATTTACAGGCCTTTCCCACTCATCACATGACAGTGAAATGGGCCAAGGTCAGCCAGCACCTGCTCTGGGGAAGAGTGCGTATGGAATTATCATTACTGTAATGGGTTTCTTAGCATGGTCCCAACATCTGAATCTGCACAGAGAGTAGTGTTAGCTTATCAAAGCACAGACCATGTCCCCGGCTGCTGCCATCTTTCCCTGGCTGTGTTTAGTGTAGGTGACAGCATCCTGGATCCCACTCCTCCACACTGCAGCCCCACAGCTGGTGAGCTGGATGATGGATACCAGGACTTAGCGATATCTTAGATGTTGTCTCTTTAAATCTCCCTATGGTGCCTGGCATCTTCTTTCCCAGCCAATGACCAGACATGTTGCCTGAGCAAGTGTACTAACCTGCATATACAGTGTAGCAGACAGGGTCCTGAATATAGACTGGGACTCTACTGCTCTAGCTGCAGCGCACACAGAGCAAGAAGACAGTCCCTGACCAAGTAATTCATAATCTCAGTGTAAGACCAGAGACAACAGGGGAGATAGGTAGTCAGAGGGGGAGCACTAAGAAACCAGAAGATAGTACGGGACAAGTAGTGGTCTCCTTCGCTATACAAAATAAGTCTGTGGATCTCCCCAGCAGCTTTCTTCGTAAACACAGAACTACTCAGCCCATGCTCAGGCCAGCAAGTGTGTGGGAGCTCTGGCGCTTTTAGTCAACAGGAAGGATCCAGTTCCTGTGATGCCTAACCTACACACACAGAAGGCATCAGGGAATGCTAGCTGGGGACACACACCCTGGTGTCTGGGTGTCACAGGGGCACTCAGGTGCCCTGTTCCTATGAAGGGATAAGGGCAGCTGCCAATCTTCAAGGCAGCTCAGGTGCTGGTTGCAGGGCAACCGCACTGGTCAGGTGACCAGAAGGGGGCAGGGCCAGGCCTTTATAAACAGCCGAGGCTGAAGCCTAGGGGGCAGTCCCGCTCTGGCAGCCTAAGGAGCAGCAGCTCTGCTGTAGTGCAGAGAAGAGCAGCCTGAGCGGCTGCAGCATGGTACGGGGTAGAGAGAGCCCTGACAGGGAGGCTTGGAAGGTGAGCCATGGTGGCACAGTATTTACGTTCTAGCCAGGGGGTTTATTTTTGAGTTATGGCCGGTTGGTTCATGGCTTTATGTTCCCTGGTTTGTTATGGTACACCGGAGGACTGGGTGAGGCTGTAGGGGTTGGAGGAGGCCTCAGGGGAGCTCCCCAGTAGTGTGGGGGTTCCTGGTGCCCTGTAAGGGCACAGCAATTGGTGCCAGGGAAGGCACAGCTGTTTGGCGCCAGGGTGGCGCGTCGTTTGGAGGAGTGTTGACCCCAGCCCTGGGTGGATCATAGCCGGAGAAGCCCGAGCAGGACGGAAGACCCAGACAGAGGGTCAGGGGGCCAGGCACGGCTACAGCCACCTGAGCCCCGACCGTGGGAAGCACGAGGTGCAGGCCCGAGGTGCGGGCGAGGCCACGGGAAGCACGAGGCGCAGGCCCGAGGTGCGGGCGAGGCCACGGGAAGCACGAGGCGCAGGCCCGAGTGGGGCACTGCCTGTAAGGGGCAAGCCCATTGAGAAGCCCTGGAAGGGGAGCAAGCCCATTGAGAAGCCCGGTGAGGGCAAGGAGTGCGGAGAGACTGGCCCCAGTGGGGCACTGTCTGTGTGGGTGAAGGTATATTGACAGGATAACGTCTGGTACATCTGCGAGGCTTGGAGCATGCTAAAGGGGAGGTTGGAGGCACGCGTAGCCCATGAGGCTGGGGGGGGTGCACCAGGTCACTCCTTACAGAATAGGGGTCAGGACGAATGTAGCACTGTGTCCAAGAGGGAATGAGCAGCCTCCCTTATAAAACTATATAACAGCAAGACGTGGCAGGTGAGAACAAGGGTGCTGAATCGCCTACTTGGCATGGTAAAGGGGGCGCTAGAGAGATCACGGCCGCTCCCTAGACCCCGCTCCGTGACACTGGGGTCTAATGCTGTCAGCCAAGACACGTAAAGGAAGTGTCGCCCTCCCTTGTGGTTGGGGGGGGGCAGGGAGGGCACAGGACTTGGTGGCTGTTTAAAAGAGCACAGTGATACTGCAAAAGCATGTTAGGGTTCGACAGAGGATGCAAAAACAGAGATGCCCTCCATACTCCAAAGTCAGGAATGGGCAGGAAGGTGGGGACAGATTTTGGAGCTCAGGCAAAAGAGAGACATCTAGCCTCACTGTGCAGCTGGACACAGGGCTGGCTCGGGGGGAAGAGCTAGACATCAACACCACTTACTGCAGCAAGTGGCTTTTTCCCAGAGGCCTCCTCCCCCAGAGCATGGAGTAGGCCTTACTCTGCTCATTATACACAAGAACTCCCAGCCAGAGGGGAAGAGAGGGGGTGTCATAGATTAGAAGAAAAGATAGGAGGAGCCAGGTCTGTGCCTGCCTCCCATTCGTGCTTGTTTTGCCTTGTTTGAGCCATTAATACTGAAGTGATGAAGCAAGCCTCTTGGCTGAGGGCTGGCTCCTTTGTACAATTAGATGTCTTTAATCAGACAGCACATTAGCTGCTGCCAGTCAAGGGGAGGCTGGCTGTGAATCAGAGTGATTCTCAGATCTTATGGCCCAATTAGGGACAAGTAGGACTTTGATGTAGCTCAGGGCTGGTGCTCAGGTGCAGGGGAGTGCAGGGACCGGAGAGGACTGCATTTGCAATTGAAAGGGAAGAGGAGGAAAGGGGAGGTGAAGAAAAAGAGTCCCTCCCTTGCGTTGGCTCAGAAATCAGAGCAGCCCCAGAAAAACGCTGGCTAAGGGACAGGGCAACAGTTGCAGCTTTGAAATAGCTCTGAGGACCAGCTGTGAGCACTGCTCTGGGAACAGCCCAAAGCGGATGAGGACCTGGGGAAGGGTTGGTGGACTGGGACTTACAGGGCGGGGTGCATGGACTTCCCAAGGGGTCCTGAGGCTGGCACAGCATGGGTGGCAGGTCAAGATTAAGATGCACTGGCTTCCCCTAAAGCAGCTGGTGCTGCAGAAGCAATATCTCCCATGAATATGCATAACGATCCTGTCAACCTGGCTGGCTGGCACCTCCACTCTTCTTCTATGCTGCCTCCACAGCCCTCTTGCTGTCTCTGGCTCCTCTAGCTGCCACATCCCTCAGCTGCATGGAGGTGAGCAGTTGCACACCAGTCACAGAGGATGGGGAGCTTCCCGTGCTGGGTCAGAGGGTGGTGCTTAATATCCCCTGGACAGAGGCTGAGACAGAGCTATCAGAAGTGGTGTTAGGGGCAGGCAATCAGCCAATTGCCTGAGTCCCCAAAATATGGGAAGCAAATAAATTGAGCTAGTACAAATTACCAAATGTGTGGATGGGAGCTGGGAGGGGCCCAGGCCTCAGCCTCTGCCCCAGCCCCCTTGCCCTGGGTCCACCCCAGTTCTGTCTGTGACAGATTTGACTTATCCCCAGAGATGAGGCCTGGTGCACTGGACCCTCAGTCCCAAACTCCAACATGGCCTCCAGGCCTATGTTGCCCTCTCTGGCTCTCTTCACACAACCTCTCCAGACCAGCTCGGATTTCATTCAGATTCCTGCCATGTACACAGCATCATTTTCATTCCCAGGGATGGCAGCTCATGCTGTAATTACTGCTGCTGCTTTTCTTTCTTGGCCAGAAGAGGAAGTGTCCCTTTAGCTTTCATGTCAATCAGATAGTGGGTCAGGCTTTCACCTGTGCCGTCAGTACAACAAGGCCTTGTTTGGCTTTCCAGTCCCAAGAGCTGCTGGCCTATTTCCTAGCCCACTATGTGGCCCCATCTCTCTGTGGGGTTTGGGCTACCAAGCCCTGCTGGGTTAGGACACAGCTTTTCATTGTGGAAGAAGCAGGTTGAGTGTCACTCCAAGGGGAGCTACGGAGAGAGTGCACACAATGGAGCAAGCAGCAAGAGTGTGGCCAGTGAAATTCCACCTTGATAAATGCAAAGTAATGGGAAAAAAAAAAATCCTAACTACATCAACTCGGTAATGGGATCTGAGTTAGCCGCTACCTCTCATGAAAGAATTCTCAGAGTCCTTGTGGACAGGGCTGTAAAAGCATCAGCTCAGTGTGCAGCTGCGGTCACAGAGGCAAAGAGGACATTAGGAATCATTAGGAAAGGAATCAAAGACCTCATTATATATCTCAGTACAAATCCAGTGTGCCCCCTCCTGTACACAGTGTGCAGTTCTGCTCACCCTGTCACTAAAGGGAGAAAGCAGAGCTAAAAAGGAACAGAGAAGGGTAGCAAAATGAACTGGGGCAGGTCAGAGCTTTCATACCAGGGCAAGCTGAAAAGGTAGGACTCTTCTGGTTGGAAAAGAGATAACTGAGGGGGAATATAAAAGTAATAAATGGTGCAGAACAGTGAACAGGGATCACACTGCACTGTTTCCTAATATACGGAGTAAAGGGCACCTGATGGAATATCAGGCAGGCAGGTTGAAACAAACAAAAGGAAGTGCTTTTTCACACAGTGTATAATTAACACGTGGACCTGGTTACTACAGGATGTTGTGGAAGCCAAAATGATAATCAAGTTCAAAAAAGGACTAGATGCACTTATGGAGGTCAGGTCCATCAGGGTCTATTACACACAACAGCCTGGGAGATAACATCCTGCTCAGGACATCTTTAGACCTACAACTGCAGGTAATAGGGAGATGGGGGTGGGGGGGATAGATCACCATATGTGTGAGACCCAGGGTCAAACGGGAGCGGGGCCGTGGCTGGGGTTGGAGAGAATTCATAGTGTCAGAGCAAACCCTGGCTTAGGAGAGCAGCTGCAGGGGCTGTGGGTCAGGACTGAGCAGCAGCAGCAGAAACCTGGGGGGAAGCCAAGACTGGCATAACAAGGAGCTGTGGGTCAGGCTTGAAGGGCATCACCAGAGCTATGTGTGGTGCAGCAGCATCTGGGAGCTATGGGTCAGGACAACCGCAGAGGAGTGTAAGCCCCAGGGGTGAGATCTGTGGGAAGACTGTGAGGTGGGATTTATGTCATGAAAACAGCTATGGCAGGCCCCAGAAGCAGTCGCAGGGAGCAGGGCCACTGGAGAACAGGGGAGGAGCAGCTTAAAGCTGGTGCTGCTGCTGTCCACTTCATAATCGTCTGCGCTTTGTTCTGAACCATGTTTCTGCTGCAGAAGCTCCCTCCCCTCAGACCAGCACTGAGCTATGCTGACTCAACGGCGGGTCTCGCTGTCTCCAAGCAGGTGCCCCATGGGGCAGCTATTCCTGCTAGGATCCATGCTCATGTGGCAGACAAAGATGTTTACTAGTCCAAAGCCAGTTAATGGCACTGGGTATGCTGCATCTCCTGCTGGTGTCAGATGGTGTCTGGCAGAAGCTGCCTGATATTTTGGGGTGTCCTCACTTGGACAGTGCTGCTGTTGCCCCCATTTTACACTGTCCCAGGCCTATACCACCAGGCCCCTGGTGTTTCTGGACTTCCTTCTCTTTGCTGCTTAGCCTAACACACCAGACCTGGGCTGGATCTGTGCCCAGTATGATTCCCTCCGCTAACCTCAGCACCCGCCCCGAACCTGCCCCTCAGGACCAGGATTGTCAGTGAGGCCCTAAAGGACCACAACCGCAGGGGGAGGGGAGTTCAGGAAGAGCGGTTGCTGCTCAAGGGAACGAGCCTCACTGCACAAGCTAATTTGATTCCATCTTGGAGGAAAGGCAGCAAGAGGGCACAGCAGCCCCCCTGGATCTCCAGGGATCTAGCAGACCTCATGAGGCTAAAAAGAAAGGCCTACAAAGGATGAGGATGAGATTCACTTCCAAGGAGGAATACTCTGCACTGGTCCGGTCCTGCAGGGAGTGAACCAGGAAAACCAAGGCTGCAACTAAACTCCAACTAGCTTTGAGCATCAAGGACAATAAAAAGTCCTTTTTCAGATATCTGGGGAGCTGGAGGAAAAGCAAGGGCAACATTGGACCCCTGCTGAACCAGATGGGACAGCTGACAACTGACACCCAGGAAAAAGCCAAGCTATTAAACTTTTTGTCAGTCTTTCATCAGTCCCATGGGATGCCCATGCCCACCATGGGACAGGGAGGTCCAGGTGAGGGAGATCCCCTGCCCTCCATTAATGCTGACCTTGTTGCTGAACACCTGAAGAGGCTGGATACCTTCAAGTCAGCCGGCCCTGACAATCTATACCCCCAGGGTACTCAAGGAGTTGGCGAGCATCATAGCGCAGCCCCTGGCACAGATCTTTGAAAACTGGCGCTCTGGTGTAGTGCCTGAAGACTGGAAGAAGGCCAATGTGGTGCCTATCTTCAAGAAAGGGAAGAAAGTGGATCTGGCTAACTATAGGCCCATCAGCCTCACTTCTATCCTGGGGAAGATCTTAGAAAAATTTATTAAAGAGGCCATCCTTAACAGACTGGCAGATGCCAACATCCTGAGGGATAGCCAGTACAGGTTTGTTGCAGGTAGGTCTTGCCTTACCAATCTCATTTCCTTCTATGACCAGGTGACCTACCACCTCGACAAGGGAGAAGAGGTTGATGTCATATATCTTGACTTCACAAAAGCCTTCGATCTGGTATCCCATGATCACCTCTTGGCGAAACTGCCCAGTTGTGGCCTTGGGTCCACCATGATCTGCTGGCTAAGAAATTGGCTCTGAGGGTAGTAATTGATGGCAGTCACTCATCATGGTGTCCTGTGACCAGTGGGGTCCCCCAAGGCTCTGTCCTTGGACCCATATTGTTCAACATCTTCATTAATGATGTG
>NW_017728923.1:4387194-4410100 GCF_001723895.1 Crocodylus porosus
AGGTCTGGAACAGTCTGCCATCGGAGGTGGTTCAAGCACCTACACTGAACACCTTCAAGAGCAAATTGGATGCTTATCTTGCTGGGATGCTATGATCCCTGCTGACTTCCTGCTCTTTGGGCAGGCGGCTGGACTCTATCTTCTGAGTTCCCATCCAGCCCTAATGTCTATGAAATCTCTGATTCTGTTACTCCCTGGACCTGCTATTGTGGGCTGGAGAAATGCTGGGACTTCACCCTGAGCACCATATCTCAGACCAGCTTCTCTAGAGGGCAGCTTTCAGCCTGGATTACAATCCCCATTGGAAGCTCTCAGTTGATCTGGGTACTAACTCACAGCCTTGGGCCTGGTCTTCAAGATCGTGAAGCAGTAGCCAGCAGTGACTCCCCTCCTAGTGATTCCCAGTGCCTATTTTTCCCAACAGGGCCTACTGCCCTAGTGCCCCCTCGGCCTTCACTGGAGAACTGCTGGTCCCACTAGGGAAGGCTGTGGTGGTAGCAAACAGTGCTCCATTGAAGCTGACACCCAGTCTCTGGGACAGGCAAATGTCAAGACTCTCAAAAGCAGAGCTGGTTGCTTTTTCACTGGAAAATACCAGTGCATTGCAACTGAAGGGCTCACAGAGAAGGGCACTTTCCACTGATTCCCCATGTTGAAAACAATCTAAAAATAGAGTTGAGAAACTGTTGAAACATCCCGTTTTGACCTTTGCAGTTTAAAGGTTTGAATCAATTCAACTTTTTGTTTCCAAATTTAGTTTGTAGTAAACAAAAGGCAAAAAAGTGTAAAAGGTCAAACTCAGATCAGGATGTGCCACTGGACCCAATCACATTCCTCCTCAGATCCATGCCCTGTGAAAGCTGTTAACCAGGGGAAAGCAACATGTTTTTGGTAGCAGGCTGGAATTGTCCAGCTTGGGTCCGAGGTAGGACAAGGACCCAGTCACTGCTGCTTCTCTCATGGCAGAAGCCCCCATTGCCAAACACTGCTGAAGTGTCCTGGTTCCTGACAAGATCCAGTAGCTCTATGACTTGGATCCAGCTCATTTGGTGTAGGCTGCTGACCCCTGCTGCAGACATGGCAGTTTTTCATCCCAACCAGGATGGGAAATAACTTTGAAATCTTGACGGTTCTTCTGGGACTGGAAAACCATTTCCGCCAGCTTGGCTCTAGAAAGAGAAACTAAATTCCCATAATTTCCTGTCTGCTTCATAAGGTCCCAACAGATAGGAGCACCCTGTATGAACCCGCCTCCCCTGCTGCTACATCCTTTGTGTGACTTCCAGGTCCACCTCTCCCCAGAAGGCCATGGTGCCCTGAGCAGCTTCCTTGTGGCAGGTGGTTGGTCAGTGAGGAATCCTTCTTCCCCCTCAGAAGAAACCCCAGCACCAGCTTGGGCTTGGAGGGCAGCCCAGATGGCACCTTGAACACGCCTAGAGCAAGAGGACTGTGGTGAGTGCTGGAGATCAAACCAGGCACACTGTCCATTGGCCAGGCCCTCTGCCCAGGGGTAGGAGACAAGCTGCTTCCAACTCAGGCACCAGCTCTCACCCCACCCTGTCTGCCAAGGCTGAGGCACATAGTTAGGGCGCCAGCCCTGACCAGCTGGTAGGGACTGGCACTGACAAGCCTTGGGTGACTGGAGTTGCTGGCCTCTGTTATCCTGAGTGATGGGGGTTCAAAACCAGGCTGCTGGCAGCAGTAGCTGGGAAATTCAGCAGAGACCAAGGACTGGATGGCCATGGAGCTTGCAGTGCCAGAGTGGGGGCCTGCTGGGGCAGTGCAAACTTAGCCACCTGTTTCTCTGTGTCCTGAGGTTAACCAGGGGGCCGCGGTCTTCCACCTGGTGCCTCTCACAGGCCTCTGCTGCTCTCACGAGTCCTGTCTGGTCCTGACAGTGCAGCTTCTGCTGAGAAGAAAATAAACGTGGCTCTGATCTGCACTGCTGGCCTTTGATCCTGGAAGGTAGCAGGGAGCTGAGTGTGGAGACTGAGGCTGGAGAGCAGAGGGTGCTCCCTTGGGGTAATGCCTTCCCCATCCCTGCCTGGTCTTTAGCAGCCACCAAGAGGCTGTGACAGCAGGCAGCATCCTGGCGGGATGGGGGTGGGTTTGCAATAGATGAAGCTTCCTTTGGAGGGAAGTGACGCCCCCCTTCACCCCAGCCGCTGGCAAGGATGCTCCTGTGGATCCTCTGGGCTCTGCCTTCCCCTGCCTTTTACATAACCATCTACCATGAAATGTCACCCCCAAGGTCACTGGTGAGAGGCACAAGAACAGCAGGCAGGATGGTAATGGATGCTTAGAGCCTTGACAGGGAATGACTCAAGGAAGAGCTGCAGCAGGCGTCTGGGAATGCACAGCAGGAAAACTGAGTGGGCTCATGCCTGACAAAGCCCTCAGCCTCTTGGTCTCATGAGCACCGAGTTGAGCCACTTGGCCCTACTAAGAGCCTCCTGCCCTGTGGGCCCTGCACACCACAGCAGGGAACATCTGGCACGGCAAGGGTGGACAGGAGCCTTATGGTCCCGTTCAGACTGGGCTCTGTGACCCCTGTCCCCTCTCCAGGCGTGAGGGCATTTACATGGTGGCAGGCAGGGACGGGGCAGGGGCAGCCCAAGCCTGGCAGATTGTCTGCTTGGTGAGCTGGGAGCAGGGCTGGCCCCCTACAAAACATAGTTTTGGGGCCCCCGATCCATCAAAAATTGCAGTTAATTGCAGTATAAACTCACTGAAATAAAATAGGTCTGGGCTGTGCGCATGTGGACTGCACTGCAGGGGACATGGGGTGGGGGCAGCATGTGCTGGGGATGCCTGGGTTCCCTCCCTGGGGCCAGGGCCAGGGCTGAGGCAAAAGCAGAGCCGGGAACTCCTCACCCACTCAGCCAGGAAGGGGTTCCCTCCTTGCATTGAGCCCTTGAAACAAGGCGCAGGGGGCAAGTGGGGCACAGCCCCTTGGCTGCAGGCCTCCCTGGAGCCACAGGTTCTGCAGGATAGGACGGGCCGCCCCGGGCTGGGGGCACTGCTGCAGCAGAAGCCCAACTCCCTGCTCTGGCCCCAGGCTCCAGCACTCTGGGGACAGCTTTCCCCTGTTCCTAGGTGGGCTGTGGGTGCACTTGGGGAGGAGGCAACCTGGGCCCAGGCTACTTTGTATCCTTTGTCCTCCCCTGAGATGTGCTGCTGCTGGGGTAGGGCTTGCCTTCAGCAGCCCTGGCACCCAGGAGATGGGTCTCGCTTGGTACCTCTGTTGAGGAAGGGGTGCCCATATGTGCAGCACCTCCTGTGAGCAGTTTCTCGCAGCTGGGCCAAGACTGTGGCCCCCACACTAAAACAGGGGATCCAGCAAGCAGCTGGATCCAGCATCCAGCAAACAGCCTGGGAAGGCTCCAGGGTAAACACTGGTGACTGGCTAAAGGTGCTGTTTGTATCCCCAGGCATGAACCATGTATCCTGAAGGCACAGCCATCCTTTGTGGGGGGCAAATTGGAGCAACCACCCTGGGCCCCGTGCTTTGGGGGGCCCCGCGGAGCTGGGCAGAGCAGCTGTGGCAACTCCGTGCTGCCACCGGCTTTGTGTCCAGCACCCCACCCCCTCTCCCTGCCACCAAATCTGCCGCCAGTTTCCTTGCAGCCAGGGGCAGAGCCCTGCACAGGCTGATTTGTACCCTGCTCAGATCATCTCTGCCTGCAGGTATGACCCTGGCCCTTGCTGCCAGTGTGGGAAGCTTCCCATGTCTGGCAGAGCTTGAGGGCATCCATCAGTGAGAAGACTTTGTCTGGGGAATAGCAGATACCAGGGCCTCAGTCCCACTCCCCTCTGTAGGCCATGGATGGACTCAGCTCCTGACTTGGACAAAGCCACGATGTCACCAGGGACACAGACACTGCATGAACCCTCAGCATAGGCATGAGGGCAGAGCTGGACCCATGGCTTGCTGTTCTGCTGCTTTCTGAGCAAGACCCCTCCTCTGGGCCTTCAGTCCCATACAGACCAGTGTCACCTCTTCTCAAAAAGCCTTGGTGGCTGTTGGCAAAGCTAATCTGAGAGGAGTTTTGCCACAGACTTATTTTTGGCCTTGTGCAGGTCACTTCAAGTCTCTGGCCAATAGCCCTGCCTAAGCTTGGGGTTGGGAGTGGGAGAAGACATACATGAAAGGTGGCACGTGCTGATACTGTGATCCTGGAGGAGGTTGGTTCAGGCGCATGAGCATGAGTTCACTGATGTCAGGTGAAAGGAGCAGTTCATGTTGCCATCTTGCCATCTTGCCTAGGTTGTGGCAGGCTGCGACATGGGCAAAATATCACCTGCAGCCTGGCCTGATGCTTTGGAGCCCTCAGCGCTGACTTGGGCTGTGCTACAGAACCACTCACCAGCCCCAAGGACTTAGCTTCATGGTAAGGGACTGGGCCATAGGCAATCTTGCTTAATGGTTAGACAACTGAGGGAAGGCAGGGGCCTGGGCCAGAGGACAGGAGCCATATTAGCACATCTAGGAGCAGAGTCCACAAAACAGCCCAGGGTCAGGATCAAGGGATAATCCACAAGGTGAAATCTAAGAGTACAGCCAGCCTGGGGTCAGGAGCCAGGAAACAGATCTGCAGTGAAATTCAAAGAAAAAGCCCAGAAATAAGGCAAGACCAGGGGCAGGCACCAGGAGGACGTGCCACAGCAGGGCTGGGTCAGAACCACCGACTGACCTGCAGACCCAGCGCCCCAGCAGGCACTAAATGGCCAGGCAGCGCTCCCAGCAGCCAATCAGGATGCTCGCTGCTCCTGACGAGGCAGAGGTCACTGCTGAGGCTGCTGCAGGCATGGCTGCTGTGGTACTTGGCCCGGGCTGGCCGGCCTGCTCGGAGTCCCTGCCAGAGGGGACGCATCTATATAAGATGTTTACTGCAGAGTTGCTTAATTAGCTCCATAGTAAAGTCTCATTGGCTACATGTGCAGCTGTGTTAGGCCACAGTAAACTAATAAATGCCTCTATAGGATAGCACTTGTCAACGCAAGCACTATCCTGTGGTGGTGTTATTTAGAGCACCACAATGCACATGCAGATGCTGACAGGGCTGCCTGGGCACAAGGGTGCTACAGTGTGGGGGTTGCCTGCCAACTAACGCTGCAGTGAAGCTCCCTTGTGCCCCAGCCGGTCTCTCCGCAGCAGGTTGAGCTGGGTTGGAGCAGCCCTGGGCTGGCAGGCTGACCCCTCAGACCCTCTGCCAGCCCAGGCTGCTCTGACCCAGCGCTATGTGCTGTGATCCCAGGCAGCCCATGCAGTGTTCCCTCTAAGGTTTAGCGGTCCGTGAGCAATCCTGGCTGGGAGTGCACGGGTATCTCAGTGTCCCCGTCCCTCCCCACTCCTGCAGCAGCCTGTGTCTGGGTTGGGGTGGGTGCCAAGCGGCCGGATGCAAAGCTGGCAATGGTGGTGAGCAAAGCATTGGCACCTGCGTGCCACATCACTGGGCGTCCCCTCCAGGCTGGTGCCCAGGGGCCATGGCCCCCTACTGCCCTCTCACTGCATGCACAGCATTAAAAAGTTATTGCGCGGCATGATTTTTTATTGTGCACTGCCACACGTGTGCGGCTTAGAGGGAATGCTGGTCACGTGTAAATGCTGTGCCTGGGAGAGAGAAACTCCAGCATGAACAGTGCTGGAGTTTATTCAGTTGGATTAATAGCACATGTAGAAATGCCCAGAGAGACTGAAGGCAGGCAAACTCTAAACTCTCCTGGGACTGGCTTAAGGCAGTAAAGGGTTGTTAGTATGATTCCCTAGAGGCCACTAGCAGGAGGGCTTTGCTTCCCTTTCAAGGGCCCAGAGCCCCAGGGCAGGGCTGCTCAGTTGTTAGGGCCCTGTAAACTGCATGATAATGCCCAGGGCCATGGTGTGCTGGCCCAAGCCAGGCAGGCAGGATTTACAGCAGGGTGGGTCTACTGGCACAGGCTCATTTCTGTCCTCATCCCAGCTCCAGCCGGGTCAGTTCAGCTGCCAGCTGCTTCCAGACAGCAGATACCTAATGAGCCCTGGGGTTTGGGGCCTCACAGGGCTGGGATCTAGCACCTCCCTCTGTGCCAGGGTTAAAGAGGATGTGCTTTGGGGAGGTGGGGAGGAAACAGCCCCCATCTCACATGCACTGTGCTGCTCCTAGCCTCTGTCTGGTGGTGCTGGCAGGGCATGTGCCCTCCCCCTGTGTGGAGATGCCAAGCTAAGCACCAATCAGGCCACTTCCCTGCAGAAGAAGGAAAATATTTTGATCCTCTGTGATGTGATAAAAGGCATGTCAGAGAGCTGCAGAATTAGCACAAGCTGTATTTATGTCACCCAGGGCTGGAATTAGCCAGCCGTAGCCACAGGGAGCCCCAGTTCAGGCACTGCCATCTCTGCCAGCACCTCAGCCCCCATTCAAGCAGCGCTGAGGTCTGACACATCATGCTTTGGGCTTGGCTCAGCATCAGGCTCTCAGCCAGGGCTCCTGGGTCAGCAGAGCAGCTCCACCCTGGGCAGAAGAGCAGGGAACCCAGAAGCTCAGCTCTGCAAGATGTTGGGGGTGTCAGAAACTAATCCCCACATCTGATCCAACTCCAGGGATCCTGCTTCCAGGTCAGGGCCAAGCCCAGACAGTCCATCTTGCAAGCCATGGTTAATGTTGCCCACAACTGGGGTGACTGAGCTGGCAGATGAGGCTGGGCCATATACAACCTGATCCTGAGCTGCAGCCTCATGATTTATTCTCCAGCCAGAATGCTCCACCCCCGCTTAAAACCAAACCCAGTCTGGAGCTAACTGCCCCAGTTCCAGTCCCACCTGTGGGCCACAGCTGCATAAGAATACAACAAGTGCCATACTGGGTCACACTGCCCAGCTGCCTCTCTCCAGCAGTGGCAGAAACAGAAGTTTTAGAGAGAGAGCATTGAACTAGGTATATCTAAAGTGCTCTGTCTCCCTGGCATCCACCATCACTGGTTCATAGATGCCGGAGGAAACATCTCCCACTGTTCTGTTTAACAGCTATTAATGGATCTATCATCCATGAAAATGTTTAATCCAGTGGTTCTCAACCTTTCTAGGCACCCTTCAGAAAATGCCAGCTCTTGGTTTTCATTCATTTTTGACTATGGGAAAATCATGAAGGAGTTTTTTTGTTGCAAAGCACTCAGAAAGTTCACAAGTCAGAATGTCTTCAACATTATGGATTCCTATTTGAAATCCTTGGGTTCATCTTGTAAATTGAGTCTATACACCTAACAATGCTAACATTGCATGGCACCCCTAAAAGGACCTCAAGGCACCCTAGGGTGCCACAGAGCTTAGTTGAGAATCACTGGTCTAGTCCCTTATTGAATCTGGTTGTACCATCTACCTCCACAACCTCCTGCAGATAGTTCCATAAGTTAATTATGCGTTGTTTAAAAAGCACTTTCTTTCATTAGCCTTAAACCTGTCTCTTGATTTGAAACTGGTTCCCTGGAGTTCTAGCAGGGGACGAAGCCCCAGCCCCACCACCTTATCAATAGCAACAGCCATAGTGGACTTAGCTTGCTATTGCACTGGCCTGGACTTTGCCCCTCACCCCAGCCTGAGACCTCTGTCCAGCCCCTTTCCTTGGATATCTTAATAGCCCTGCTCTGTGATGCTGCTGTCCAATGGATCAGAGTAGCAGGAAGGCTCCCTAGCACTCAGCAAAGGGTCTGGCTAGTACTGGCTTCTTCTCACATAGCGCTAAGTGGTGGAGGGACTCTAATTAGATCAGCTCTGAGATTTGGTCTAATTAAAGCACCTGGAGCATCATGTGTATCAGCATCCCTGCCCTGAAAAATGGCAGCTGGGGTGCTTTAACTAAAGCTCATCAAACAAGCTTTAGTTAAACTGTATCTGCTACCATTTTTCAGCATGGGGACACTGATACACATGACACAAGTCTGCTGGAGTGCAGTAATTACCACATTCCAGCAGACTCAATTAATCGAGTCTGTTCTAACATGCTATAATTACAGTGCATCGGAGTAGCCTCGCTGCATGTATATAGGTACCCTAAGAGCCCATGGAGCAATTTGCATGGAGCTAACCCCACCTCACTCATTTGCAATCTGCAAACTGACCCCTGACCCAGCATTTCTGCCCTTCCCGGCCAGGCAGCTCCCAGGCCTCAGCAGTTCAGCCCAGGGCTGGAGGCCATGGCCCTTACAAGCAGAGTGCAGAGCCTGGGAGGTAATGGGGGAGGTGAGAGACAGGGATGAACAGGATTCCAAACCACTGGGCTGGCCCCTGTCCCAGCCCAGCTAATACAGCACTTCGGAGCAGCTCCAAGGAACAAAGCTGGCTTTACACTCCTCTCCTTCCTGCATCATCCATCCATCCCATGCTCCTTACAATGCTGCCTGAACCCATTCCCACCACCTCTTTGTTCCTCGGAGCTGATCTGTTTCAGCGGCATTCAGGGCTTGGCAGCATTGTGAGGAGCATGGGATGGATCGATGGATGATGCAGGAAGGAGGGGAGCGTAAAGCCAGATACCTTAGAAAACAAGCCTGAACCAGCTTGCTCCTAAATGACATCTTTACTGGAGATGACATGACCTGGTAGTAATCCACAATTGCCCACAGAGCCAAAAAGTTGCGTTACCAGCCACTCAAAGAAGGAACCTTGACACAGGGCTTTACAGCAATCCCATCTCATCCCCAAAGGACACGTTTCCTCTCCCCAGCCCTTCCTAACAACAAAACACAGGGCATGCAAGCTGTCTACAATAGGCACAAGTAGCACATCATTGGATTAGGGCTGCCAATGAAAATCCTACCATTGAAATATAGCTAATCGCAAAGCAAGAAATACAAGATATGGAACAAATGCCTGCTTCAATCTGACAGTCCTGGATTAGCTAGCAAGCTACCGGGCTTTAGCTAATGTTCTGTTTATACAGGAGACAAGGACAAACCAGCTTAGACGTCTTCCACCCACACGCACATCAGATATGGCTGTCTCTGGACTAACAGGGCCCATGTGACCTCAGGCAGGTTGTTTAATCTCTAATTGCCTCAATTTCCCCATCTGTAACACAGGAACAAAAATCAGCCCTTTGTCTACTTAGGCTGTTGGCTCTTCAGGGCAGAAACATACTAATGGGTGTGCACAGCCCAGATCCGACCTAAGCCTCTCTGTGCTATCATAATATAGCACAGGGATAGGCAACCCCTGGCACACATGCCAATTAGTGGCATGCAGAGACATTTTCCTGTGTGCGAGGAAATTGTTTAAAAAACATTTTTTTTAAGTTGCTGCTCAGGGCTGTCCAGAGCAGCCACAAGTCCCGACACCATCGCAGGGTCAGGAGAAGACAGGCAGGGACACTGTCTGCTGACCCCGTCCCCTGTCCCTGGGCAGCACCCTCCAGCCCAGCCCGGCCCCTGAAGGAGTCAGGCGCTAAGGAGGGCCGCTGTGCCGCAGGCTTCCAACTGGCTTGGCCCCAAGTTCTGCCCTCAGTGGCTGATCCCAGGATCTGGGGGGCTCCTGTGGCTGGGCCCTTGCACTGGGGGCGGCTCTGCCCCACTCCTGCTGTGCCCGGCATGCAAGGAGGTTGAGCCCAGAGCTGGGAGCCCTCTGATCTCAGCGTCCTGCCTTGGCCAGGTGGGGTCTCCTTGCAGGCATGGTGGCTGCAGCTCATCCCCACAGAGCTGAGTGAGTGGGGCTGGGCCAGGCCCCACCTCAGGTACTGCTGGATGCCCCCACCCATCGTGGCCCATCTGCAGAGCCCCCGGGCATCCCCGTTCCCAGCAGCCCCCACTCTCCTCTGGCTGCTGCCTTCTCAAGGGCGCAGCTGGGCCCGCCTGTTCACGCCTCCCCCTGCACCTGCTTCTCCTGGCGCCGCCTGGCCCCTGGCCCAAGTGCCTACCCCAGTGCTCAGCGACCCGGTGCTGGCCCTGCCTGGGTGGGATAGGGTGTCTGTCTTCCCGAGCCCTGGCCAGCCGGGCCCTGCCTCCCAGCCCTGAGCCCAGACTCCCTTAGCTCCAGGACCGTCAGGGAGGCCTGAGCGCCGCAGCCCTGGCAGCTGCTGCTGGGATGTCACTGCCTTTCTCTGCCAGACACAGTCCTGGACCAGTGGGCTCGAGTCACAGCTGGTAGCAGTGGGAGACATGGGTGGCGAGAGACACATCTTTTTATCTTTTTGCTTTTTTTCTCTTCTTTTTTCTTTCTCTTTTTTCTTTGTTCATTCTCCCCCCTCTTTTCTTTCTCGTCTCTCTTCTCTCCCTTCTCTCTCCTTTTTTCTATTTATTCCTTTTCTCTCCTTTTTCTCTATCTTCTTGTCTCTCCACTTTATTCTTTCTCTCCTTTCTTTCTTTTTTCTCTTTCTCTTTCCCTCTTTCTCTTTTTTTCTCTCTCTTGTCACAGCATGCTTAACAAAGGTAATATCTGAAATTTTCCTTATTGTCACCAGGTTTAGAAGTTTTAGAAAACCTGGTATTTACTGTAAAAAGAAGCAACATTTATGATTATTAACTATATTAATATGCGGTGCGTCCTGCCATGCACTGCGTGCCCGTTTTGTTTTTCTGGCATGTTGGCACTCTGGCACCTTACAAGGTAGATATTGTGGGGTTTTTGGCACTCCAGCCAAAAACATCACCTACTCCTGTTATAAGCAATGTTATCCTGACTTCAGGAAACATGCCTACTGACACAACTGTTCCATTGTTGTATTGAGAACCACTCTATGCCTCAGTTTCCCCATCTGTAGGAGTGGGATAATGACACTGCCCTCCTTTGCATAGCACTTTCAGAGCACGAGATGAACTGTACTACAGGAGAGTTAGTGGTTACTAGTATTTATTTTCCTTGCTCTGTAGAGTTAGCTCTCTTTGTACATGGTTACCTCTCTCTTTCCACTTAAAATGACATTCTTTTATGACAAAGGGAAGCCACAAGAAAAAGCACCATTGTCAGTCCCTTATATCAGGGCTTCCAAAAATCATGAGATTGGCTTGTAAATTGTGAGATTAAAAAAAAGGGTATTCTTTTTCACTGTCCCTTGGTTTCTAAGCTTAGAGGGCTGAGGCTTTCAGGGGGGTGTTCCTCAGCCTGGATGGACAGAATTGCTTTATTTTACCAGGAAAAGTGAGATTTTACATAATCCTATGATTACAGAAGCTGGGTCCTTAGAGAAAATTGCTAAAAGGTCATAAGAGTTGGCACAATGGGAGCAGAGATTTCAAATCTCCATGAGAGAGTGCAGTATGTGCAGCTCCGTTGTCACCAACTCCAGTCAAAGGGGAGCAGATTGCCTCTGGTTGCCTCAGAGAGTCATACTCCACCAAAATGGAAAGCCAGGTGCATCAGAAAAAGAGAGAGCTGCAAAGCTACCCAGTTCTGGTCCTTTAAGAGACCAAACAGCGTTAGGGTAGCTTGCCATATTTTATGCTTTAACATTGCACTTGTTTATAGATGAGTGAATTACAGTATTACTTAAAGTTTTCTTTTATATTCAGCTTTATTTAATCATTGCTTAAGTTCTGTATAGTCTCATGATTATCTGAACTGATCATTTTGCTGGTGTCCTCAATATCAGCTGGCGTTGCCTCTTACAAGCAGCTTATGGCCTTGAGTTTGCTCGCATGATGTTTCTTTCCTTTTCTAACACTGTGAGAAGTTTTTCTAACACAACATAGTAATTGTTTTGTTACCAGTTCAAACTAACTGAACTTGGCACTAACCAGCTGAATCAGACGGATGAAATGATTGGATATGTTAATGAAAGGTGATAAGGGAGACCAATGGACAATGCCCAAAATAAGACACCAGAAAAAGGCCACATTATGAGGGGTGCTCGTCATGGGTCTGTTGAACAAAGGAATATGCCGACAGGATAAAATGTGGGCAGTCTACTGACAGCAAAGAGGCCAATCCGAAAGCAGAGTCATCGAAGGAGTAAGTTGAAGAAAAGCATAAAAGAAGGCAGCAAAAAAGTTATGTGGGTTGTCGTTGTTGTCATCGTAAATCCAGCCTTCAACACGTGTCTGGACCATCCCAGCCAATGATGCACCCTTTGCTTTCAGGAACTGGTTTTTTCTGTTGAGCAAAATAATATCTGGGATTGGATGAGATCATTGTAGTGAATGTTTTTCTTTCTCTGAATATAGAAACTGCTAAGATAATGCTTGTTGTACTAATAAAGTTAGACTTTGATTTTAGGACACTGAGTTGCCTGTATTTGTATTTCACGTTCCATTTAAGGGTTAATTATACTTTAATGATCCCTAAGCATTATCTCAGAGCAGTGGTGCTAACAGCAGCCTGGGAGATTGCTTGCAGTGGTAGAGGAGTGCTAATGAGGGTTCAGGCTGCAGCTATATAAGCCCAGAGCCTGCACTGGTCAGGGAGTCTCCCTGCAGCAACCAAGAAGTGGGGAGCTTCTGGCTGTAGGGCTCCTAAAGGGGCTGGATATTGGTGGATAACTCTGCATGTCGAGGAACTGAGGCAAGTCCCCTGGGCTAAGAATGACTGGGTTTATGGGTGGGTGGCCTTTGTTTTATGTTAAACCCCTACAGGGGGTGAGGTGTCTCCCAAGGGGTGATTGATGCCTCTTGTTTACTGAAGTTATACTAGTTGCTTAGCCTTGAGCCCTGCTAGGGCAAGCACAAGCCTATTTGGAGAACCAATAACCCAGAAGCCTAGAAAAAGGCTAAGACCCAAACCAGAGGGTCCAAGAGCCCAGGGAAAGGTTGAGCTAGGCCAGAGGGTCCATGAGCCCTGAGCAGGCCAAGCTGGACTAGAGGGTCTGAGAGCCCGGAGGAGGGGCTGCATATGGGACTAGAGGGTCCAAGAATGCAGAGAGAGACTGCACAGGGGACCAGGAGAATCTGAGGGCCCAAGGGGGCCAAGTGTAAAAAGAGCAAGTGTGCAATTTGCCCTTAAGGCTTTTGGAGCCCTGCAGGGGCCTTGTCAGGCTGAGAGGGACTTACCAAGCCTAAGGGCTGGTTTCAGGCCACTGGGGTTTCAGGAGAGACCCAGTTGGAACTTACTGGGATTAGAGCTCACTCTAAGGCCTGTTGGCAGCCTCCCTGAATCAATTCATAATATTTAAAAACAAGGCACGGTAGGCGAGTATTCTAAGGGGGAGTAGCATTAGAGTTTGAGCCAGGCAGGAGCGGTAAGACCATTAGAGGGTGTCACAGCCACCCACTAGAGGGTGTCACAGCCACCTCTGTGGCAACGAGCCTGGTGCACTGCCTCTGCCTGAATTCTTGCCCATATCAGTGGTAGCACGATGGAACCTAGTAACTTCACCTGTGCACCTTCCTGCAAATACCTTTCCCTACAGGTGAAGAGGAGAACATGCCCTGATGCTCTGAGCCCAGCACGGAAGAGCCCTGCTCTCCACCACCCCAACCCTGCAAGCATGAGGAGCCCTGAAACTCAGAAGGACCCTGTTGGTCATCTGTAAGAAGGAGTTTCCAGTGAGATCTCTCTGATGTGCAAAGGTCTAGGGACTAGAAGATCTCCCTGCACACAACTCCCTTTGGGGGGGACTTTAGTACTGCTTGCCCAGCTTTCCTGTGATGGCCCATGAACCTCAGCTGGGTGCCTAGTGAACCAGGGGCTGGTTCAGGTTTGTGAACAAGCCTGGAAGGCAATGAGTCCTTGGCTGAGAGTGACCCACCAGCCCTGCTGCCAGAGCATTTAGTCCTCCCTAGCCAGAGGCTAGAGCAGTGGTACTCAACCTTTTTAGACTGAAGGCACCCTGCATCGGACCCAAGGCCCCTTCAAAACTTATGTGAACTGAGCAGCATCCCATGTCAAAAGCTAATTTATTTATTACTGTGCTTACACAGGGCTGGGCAGTGAGAAGGGGGACTGGCCAGGTGGGGAGAGCCTGAGCCTGGCATCAGCTGTGTATCTCCTCACACCTGCAACATGCCTCAAAGGATCTTTTGACACACGGGTTGAGAATCGCTAGTCTCTGATTTGGGGCAGGAGTGCAGCTGAAGATGGAAAACACAACAAGCTCATCCTAGGACACCTCCAGCGACATCTGTATGGGACCTGCTCTGATGGGCGTGAGAGCTCCATGGAGAGAGAGACAAAAGAATCTTGCTATATCCCATAAGCCAGTTCCTCCTTGCAGTGGATCAGCAGGTGATGTAATGAGTCGGGACCCAGTGTGGGAAGAGTCAGCCCCAGGCCTAAACTGGGAGTAGTCAGGAACCAGGGCTACAGGAAGGTGCCCTATCTACACAGGCCGTTATAAGCCCACAAAGTAGCAAGCTGTCTGTGCAGAGACTACTGTGCTCCTTGCCTGGCCAGCACGCTTTGCTCAACCTCCGTTCCTGGCTTGCCATCTGGTCTCTTGACTCTGATTCCTCAGCTCAGGACCCTGCACTTGACTCCAGGGCCCTCCCCAACTCCCACACCCTGGTCCACTATAATCTCCTCCTTAGGCCAAGATTCATTGGAGGCTGCTGATTCCAGTCACCAAATACAGGGGACACAAAACCAAGGAGGCCGCAGCTGGAGTACTGCATCCAGTTTTGGGCTCCACAATTCAAAAAGGATGTGGAGAAGCTTGAGAGAGTCCAGAGGAGAGCCATGCGCATGATCAGAGGTCAGGAAAACAGATCTTACGATGACAGGCTGAGAGACATGGGACTCTTTAGCCTGGAAAAGCTGAGGCTCAGGGGTGATCTGATGGCCGCCTATAAGTTTATCAAGGGTGACCACCAGGATCTGGGGGAATGTCTGTTCACCAGAGCGCCCCAAGGGATGACGAGGTCGAACGGTCACAAACTCCTGCAAGACCATTTCAGGCTGGACATAAGGAAGAATTTCTTTACTGTCCGAGCCCCCAAGGTCTGGAACAGCCTGCCAGCGGAGGTGGTTCAAGCACGTTACATTGAACACCTTCAAGAGTAAATTGGATGCTTATCTTGCTGGGATCCTATGACCCCAGCTGACTTCCTGCCCTTTGGGCAGGGGGCTGGACTCGATGATCTCCCGAGGTCCCTTCCAGCCCTAATGTCTATGAAATCTATGAAATCTATGAACCATCAAACTGAACTAACCCCCTGGATAAGCCTAGGCCAGTCCCTGACTAACCAGCACAAGTGGGATGGAGCTAAGGGGCACTCCAGGCTTGCTCTGCCATTAGAAAGGATGGGATTCAGGGACAGAATGCATACTGTAGGACAGCTCCTAGAGCACTGGAGTGACACGCAGGCACATGACTCATATACGGCAGAGCCTGCAGGTGCACAGCTGGGGCTCAGCAGGTACAATGGTGGGAAGAGAATGAATGACTTCTGTGATCCCCTCTGTAAACCTCAGCTCAATGAGTGACTCGTGTCCTAGCTGGACACTGGCAAGTGATCATGCTTCCAGAACTAGGTTGCACAGCACACTGCTAACCCCACCAGAGGCACCCGTTCCTTATGGGAAAATCTGAGTGGATTTGTTACTATCCTGAGTGTAATGCATTGGCATTGGATGAAGCATTACCAGACAGGGCGAGAATCTGCTGGTACCCATAGCACCTGCTGCATTGTTTAATGCAATGCAAACAAAGTCAGTTTCTCTGGGGGAGAGAGGGAGGAGTGACCCATGGGGGTCTGCTCACTGATTTATCTTTCTCCTTGGGAAAAAGCCAGCAGGCTTGGCACATTGGGAAGGCCTTTTAGCTAATAGAAACAGATGTGGCACTGTCAAATTCAGTGCACGCTGAGAACCCCTTTCTGGGGCACCTTGTGCACCTTTATACCTACAGCCACGAGTGTACGTGTGTGTCAGCTTTGATCCTATTCACCCAGGACTGCACTGCCTCTGGTGCTCTGTGGGTCTCCTCTGTGCCTCTTGGTGCTGCCACTTTGTGTTCTTGCTGTTTGCATTATTAAAATACTTCTTCCCAGCTGTCTATTAAAAGCGGTGTTCCAGCTATCTCACATGCGGTGGGGTGGTGCTGGCAGCCCCTCTGGCAAGGGGCTAAAGGATCCTACTGCATCACAGAGGGGACGCTTGCTGGGAACAGGCCTGTTCTGCCATTTCCCAAAGCCCATAACCCAGGTGCTGGGAAAGGTTTCTTGTTGCAAAGCAATAAAGCTGTTTGCTAGGCTCAGAGCTGCAGCAAGAGGGCCAGCATTCAGAGCACTCTGCTGCATGAAATAATGCACAGGGAAGGGCTGCCCCTGCTTTTTCTTTTGTCTGGAGAGATCAGAGTGCATTCAGGGTGCACCTTGCCCATCTGCTCCAGCCCCTGGTGGGTGGGAGTCATCATTACCCTGGTTTATAGCTGGGGAGCAGAGGACTTGTGCACTGCCGCAAAATACCATGAGTTGGAAATAAAACCAGGAATCCTGACTGTCAGCTCTTGATCCAGTGGTGTAGCTGGACATGGGCTACTGGGGGCTAAATAAGTGGAGGGACACCAGAATGAAAACAGGGAGATGGAGGATCTGGCCATGTGGAGGAAGGTCAGGAGTCACCTCTATGTCTTCTCTGCCCCTTCAGGGTGGGAGTGGGGAGGGGTGTCAGGTTGGCCAAGAAGCCAAGGAGTGCTTTCCCTGCAGACAGCTTCCCTCAGCACACAGTTGGGGGGGAGGGGATGCTGCTCTATTAACCCTGTAGCTGCTGGTTGTGCAGACACCTCCTTCGGTAGCAGTGGTGCCTCCCATGAGGAAGGGAGGTGAGGGGACTCCCGCCCCCTGCCAGATAGTCTCTAGGTGAATCCGTGCGCAGGCTTGCCCCTTTCCCAGGACAGCTCTCCTGAACTCAGCACAACCCCTCCCCCACCCCTTGGCTGTGCCCAGGACCATGAAATAGCTGGCTATGCCTCTGCCCTGATGCTCACCACAGTGTGGAGGGGGGAAATTATTTTTATCAATTCCTTCCCTTTACAAAATGGAGCTTGAATGTGGACAGAAACCCAGCAGCTTCTCTGTGGGCCCTCTGGGCAAGTGTCTACACATGGGCTGTGCTCAAAGGGAGCTGTTATATTTGCAAAGGCAACTACCAAAGCTAGAAAAGGCCAGGATCAAAGCTGTGCCATGTGCAACAGACCACTGTCCTGTCCTCCAGAGGCCCTGCCTGTCCCAGTCTCCAGGGCCATCACACTCCAGTGTCTCAGGGATTACAAAACCATGGCTAGTTCATGGTAGTTCAGCTCCATTTATTCAAAATGGAGGACTCTTCCCCATGGACTAAATCAGACGTATCTCCCTGGGGCACCTGCTGTCATGGAGAAGCCTTATTTCTGTGTCTGTGATCCATGGTCTGCAGGGAACAGTGGAAATCTGGTGAGGAAACTGCCCCCTTGGGAGACCTGCTGGCTGGGGACACAGGCATGTCCAGACCGGTCTTCCTTCCCCTGGGCTTGCATGGCAGCTGGAAGCTAAGCCCTGCCTGCTTCCCACTGGCTTGCTCTGTCATGGTTAGCACATCCCATCTTGCCCTTGATCAGCTGTGATCTCATCCATGGGAGTGAGAGAGAAGGCTTCAGTTTAACATGTCCTGCTCTCCTGGGAGAGGAGCATGGAGCCATCTGGAGAATGGCCAACATGGATTACTTCTGGGCCTGGCATGCTGGGACTGGAGCACGATGGATTCAGGTGGCTCTGGGATGCCAGCAAGACTAAGCCACTTGCCACACCAGAGCTGAGCGGCTCTGTATTGCCACGGTGACAACTTCAATCATCCCCATCCGCCTCATTGCTAGGCTGGGCGCAGCAGCATTTCATTACAGCAGCAGTTAGTGGCAGACAGGCAGCGGTGCTCAATAGGCGGGGGGGACCTCTCCAGGCACAGGCCAAACACAGGAGTAGGCAGGCTCATAAAGGCAGCACCAGCTCATTAGTGCTAGGCAGAGATAAGAGATTTCTTCTGTGTCCAAAGCTAGGTGCTGCTTGCAGCTCCAAAGAGCAGGAGATGGTAGTGTGGCTGGCTCCCGTCTCCTGCCTTGAGAGAGGCAAGTGCCTGTGTGTTTCCAGACAGAGGGTTTAGCAGGGTCCAACAGGCAATGAGCTGGGGGTTGAGGGGGCGTTGAGATGAGGCAGTAAAGGGGCTGCTGGGTAGGTGAGAGGGCAGGTGTGTGGGAGCCCAGCCCAGCACTGGAGCAGCGGGGCTGTGAGGCAGCAATGAAGGGTGGCCACAGGAGGGTCTAGGTTTCCAACAGCCTTGGAAGCAACCAGCTCTGGTTCTTTTTTGCTTGCTTGAGCCTTACACCACACCTGGTAGTGATACAAATGGTCCCTGTGGGAGTGTCCTCAGGGCTTGCTCCCAGCGTGCCCGGAGGCAGCAGTAGCTGCTTCCCTGGGCACCGCCAAGAGCTCACGGTCTTACCTGGTACAGATCCCAACACCAGGGCATGGTGCTTGGGGCCTACAATGGCCCATGACAAGCCTCTTCTGTGCCCCCAGGGCAAACAGCCCCCTGACTCTCTTGGCATCAGAGCTGGTACAGGGAGGTAACTAAGGTCTCCTGAGAGCACAGGGATCCACCTGCCATTCCCAAAGGCCACCCCCCCCAGGGGAGCGCAGTGTCTCTGCTCCAGCACGATAGCAGGAAAGAGCTGGGGCAGGGTGGAGTTAGATAGGCCGAGGCATGGCCTGTGTGGTGCCTTGGCAGGTCTCAGTGCTGTTCCAAGGGGTCTAGTGCACTTCCCCAGCAGGGAAGGGCCAGGGCTGCTCTGGCTGCTGATGCCCAAACATCCCGATACCAATGACAGTCCCACAGTGAAATGATGGCAGTGCACTGCCCTGTCAGCACAACTTATAGGGGAGGGACAAGGCAAGATCATACCCCAGATGGTGCCCTAACCCAGACCAGAGCCTGCTCCATTTCTGCAGGTGAAATGTTGGCCGTGCCACATAGCAGCTAAGCCCCTGAAGCAAATGGCTGCAGAAGGGACCCAGAATATCACCCACAGCCTGGCAAGCATATACACCTTTTACGGGAAGGGGAAAAGCTGTTAGGGAGGGAGGCCTCTGGTGCCGCTCTTACAGTTTCAATGATGTGTGACATTAACCTGCGCTTTCCTCTCCTTCTGCAGCCATTGGATGGAGTGGGGACACTGCCCCTGGAATGTGTACTGAAGTCCCCTCCACCTTCAGCTCTGAGGCACGCATCTCTTATATGTGGGTGTAATGGGGGCCCTACCCTATGGGTGGGGGAAGAAGGGCAGAGAGACGCAAGCAGGCTGCAGGACACTATAAGGACCCCTGGGAATCCAGAGACTCTGAGGGGAGCAGCCGCTCTCCCCCAGGTACTGGAAGCATCATCAGACCACAGCACTCAAAGGCTGCAGGGCACCAGACTATAATTAACAGGCCTGATGGGGAAGAGGCCAGCCATGTGACCCCAGGGGATGATGCTATGGGTCTTATAGGGCCAGAACTCTAAGTCTAGCCCTTGCCAACCTCTGCATGGCATGGACTAAGAGAAGGCTGGCTGCAACCCTGGACTGGCGATAAGTGGTTTGTATTGCATGTTTATTTCTGTTGCTCTTTAACACCAGAAGACTGTTTGTGACTGTGTAGGGGTGGAAGGAGGCCACGAAGGGTGTCCAGGGAGGTGCTGTCAGGATATGAAATGGAAACTGGTAAAGTACTATAGCTGTGGGAGATGGCCTGAGCCCCTGGAGCTGAGAGAGGGTGTGAAGCCTTGGAACTGTGTGAGAGGGCCTGAGCCTTACCTAGGGGAGGGTGCAAGGCCCAGGGCAGACTGGCAGCCTGATGATCAGGATACAGCAGGCACCAAAGGCCAACTCTGCTTTCTGAAGGCAGCCTCCTTCTTTCCAATATCAAGACATAGCAGGAAACAGAACAAGGCTAGGCTGAGGGAGCTGGAGCAGGAACACTGCCATAGTACAACCACAGTCCCCCTGGGGGTGCTTGGCAGTTAGAGGTGTCTGTGTTGGTGGATGGTGCCAGCTTGCCAGCCCTGGAGCCTTCTGGTTTTAGCTCAAGGAGGTATGAGTTTGGGCAGCTGGAAAACAGGTGCCCTCCTCATTTACCACCTTGTGCTCTATGACCCAGCCCTGCTTGGCCAGGAGGAAGGCTCCATCCCCAGGGCTTGGTAGATAAGTGAAGAAGCCATCCAGGAGGCTCACTGGTGCCACTTGTCCAGGTCAGCCTGAGATGCCCCAGGCATCATCACATAGGGCATCCTCTCACCCGAGCCGTATCTGAGCTGGGAATTCCAGATGGCGGCACCCTCCATGTTCTGGGCTCACACAGTTGCTTGGCCTTCAAAGACTGGTCACACGTGAGCCCAGGGGATGCTATGTGTTTATAAGACCTGCAAATGCTTAAAACCCAGGAGTCTTTTTTCTTTCCATCATGAAGACCCAACAGGATGAGGTTCATTTCTGGGCTGGGCTCCATATGATGCCACACGTGTCCCCTCTAACAAGGCCCATCATGTAGCAATCCATGCAGTTTCTTGTAATTAGTCACAGGGATCCTCCAACCCAGCTTCCTACAAAGAGGCAGGCTGTGCTGTCTCCAAACCACCCTGCACAGGTGCCCATCCAGCCACTTCTCAAAGCCATGCAGCCAAGGATGTCCCATGGCTCCCCAGGCAGCTTCTCTCTCCTGCTAATGAGGCAGCAGGATGTTTCCCTGAGAGCAGAGCGCACACAGGGAGGTCAGGGTGTACAAAGGTGAGTGCTTCCCCTCCTATCGGGGTGTTGGTTGTAGCCGTGTTGGTCTAAAGACATAGGCAGACAAGGTTCTTTGGGTAAATTTGATACCTTTTCTCAGATCCCTCCTATCAGACAGACCTAGCCCACCAAGAAGACTCCTTCCTCCCCAGCAGAGCCGGGTGCCTTGGTACCTTGTCTCTATTGATTCCCACTTGCTGAAACCAGCTTTCTGTTGTGCTGGAGCTGTAGGGAACCAGCGTGAGCCACTGCCAGCAACAGGCTCCTGGCTGACCTATTTCCAAGAGTTCAAAGAACTTCCAGCCTGGAAGAACTGGAGTTTCTGACCTGACTGATGGTATGCTTAAGCCAGCTTAACTGTTTGCACCTTAGTCATCCCAGACCCAGTTTATCAAAGCTCACAGCCCTCCTGATAGTGCCTCTGCACAAGGCCTTAGTCCCTGCCGGCACATATGAAATAACTAGCCTCAAAGCCCCACTGCCAAGTGCATTAGGATCTGCATCCTACTGGAAACTGAGGCAGAAAGAGGAGGTGCCAGTCACCTGCAGGATCACAGTGATCCAGCTGAGAGGAGAAGCCTAGCATCCTGATTCCCAGTGACCCCACTTCTAAAGACTGCAAAATATGGCTGATCCATACAGCCCCAGGATGAGGTGTGTTTGGTTACCAGTAAAACATCCCCTGAAGTACCAGGGTTCATGCTGAGGCTGGAACAGGCAAGACTGCTGGCTGGAGTCCTTACTCCTGTCTCCCTGCTATGTCTAAACTGGCTAGTTCTATAGTCTCCAAGGGGAGGGAGAACTGTAATTTCTCTGCCACACCAGCCTGGTGGTGCTATACCCTTAAAGCTGCCAACTCCTAGCACCTGTCTATCTGGTTAGCCTCTTTGCAATTAAGCAACCTCCTCCCTTGCAAGTGGAAGAGACTGCCCCTCCCTTTCACACTGGCACACGCCTGGCAGTGCTCTGACAGAGATGGCCCCCTTTTTTCTGAGGGAGCCAACAGGACAACATGGTTAGATTTACAGCAGCTATCAGCTCCAGGATTGAGCACTAGCCTAGACCAGGCACTGCCCTGTGAAGACTACTCTGATCACAGTTTTGCTTGGCCAATGCCTGCCTCTCTCCTCCAGCCCCTGAGTAGCTGTGTGCAAGCAGTAGGCAGGTATAATTGACACTTGCTTCAGGGCATAACCTAATTGTAGCTCACTAACAGGAACCAAAAGAATGGCCCCAACACATGTAGCTGCACAGCAGCAAGGAGGACAGGCTGACACTCAGCCAGCCAGGGTGCCCCTCACACCTCACCACGAGTGGGCATCCCAGATCTGAGCTATGTGAGCCTAGAAAGGATCAGGATGGCTGGGGGCAACCTCAGCCATGACCCCTCCTCCTCTCCACAACAACCTCTTAGTGTAAGGCAGGGTAGATTTGCACCTTATAGACTAACTTAGAGATAATGTAAGTTCTTGTGAGCATAAGCTTACTTCATCAGATACTGTGACTACCCGCTTTGTGTAGTGTAAGCCAATTTTGTATGAACAGCTCCTGGCGTGGTGGGAATCGGACTTCAGTAAGTGCAATGCACAGCGCAGGAAGGGAGCCCTGATCTCCTGTAGACTGCAGTCCTCTTGGCCAGGCTTGTTTGCACCTGCCTCTAGAGCAGCAGCTTGGCTACTGCTGTGGAAGGCTGTGAGCCTGGTGTGGAAAGCCCCATGGACTTGCTCAGCTTCAGCTGGGGTCCCTCTCCAATAGCTGCCTTCATTCTGGGCCTAGACTATTCACAGATGCAACGGCTGAATGGACTGGGCAGATCAGGACCCAGGTCTACATGGAAATCATGCTATGCCTGGCAGCAGTTCCCCTAACATAGGGCTGTGCAAAGCTTCGACTTAATATTTGATTCGACAAATATTCAACATATTTGACCTTGAAAAGTGAAAGTTGAGTCGAATAGCAGCTGGTCGAACAGCTGTCGAATCGAATACCGGAAGTCGAATATTAACAGCATGTGTCGAATATTAACAGCACAGGTCGAATACTCGACTTGCCTATACTGGATTCCCTGTGGGGGGGTGGGGGGAAAGGAAAGTAAGGAGAGGGAGGGGGAGAGGAGGAAGGAGTGCTTTCATGACTGACGTGTGGCTGGCCAGTGACCTGTCAGCATTCTCTGAGGTCTCTTCCAATCCCAGTGCTCTGGGGGAGGGCCAGAGAAAATGCATAAAAGGCAGCAGTTTTTCAGCTCCCTGCTTTCTGCCTTGGGGTCAGTTTCTGAG
>NW_017728923.1:4410111-4414332 GCF_001723895.1 Crocodylus porosus
GCATATGCTGGCCGCCATCTGTGATCCAAGGGTGAAGGGCACCATATGAGACAGTCACTGGAGGGGGAGGTACTTATTAAGAAAGTGACGGAGGCAGAACGGCAGAGGCGGGGGAAGTGGAACAGGAGGATCCACTGCCTGAGCCCAGCCTGCCATCCACAAGCCAGTCTTCCCCTCCACCACAGGCACTGCCAATATGGGCTAAGGCCATGGCAAACATTAGGGGGTCCAGACCCACCAGACCCCAGGATCAGGCAGACAGCCCTCGCACCGTGGTGTCTGCCTATCTTGCCGAGGCTGTGGTGCCCCTGGACTGCGACCCCTTGGCCTACTGGGCAACCCGCAGCCCAATGTGGCCGGACCTGTCTTGTCCACCGACCAGTGTGCCAAGCAAGAGCGTGTTCAGCGTGGCTGCGATTGTTGTGACACCCCACTGCACCTGCTTGGATCCTGGTTTGGGGGAGCAGCTGGTGTTCCTCAAGATGAACCTCGCGCTGCTGGGCCTCGCCAGGCGCCAGGTGCAGCCAGAGCAAACGCCGCCCTCCTCGCTCCATCTGGATCACAAGTTGTCTGTCAGCAGCCTAAGGTGCAGTTTCCCCCAAACCCCTGCACCTATCACCATAAAAGCTGGCAGGCTTTGTGGGCTCCTCAGGGGCAAGCAAGCCTGCAGTTTTGAGCTCCCTGTGGCTTTCCACACAGAAGTCACAGGAGGTTTTCTCTCACGAATTTGGAGTGCTGTTTCTCCAAACCCCCTGAACCTATCTTGTTGAAACTGGGCACACTTTGTGGGCTCCTCGGGGGCTACTATTCCTGCAAGTTTCATCAAGATCAGACAAGAAATGCCAAAGTTATAGCCTGCTTCAACCTTCCCCATTATAGCCTATGGGGAAGTCGAAGAAGCTCGAATATTCGACTGAGCTTTGACCTTTAGTCGAAGCGGACCCGCTTCGACTTGAAGCGGACGGCAAATCGAAGCGGGACCCCGTTTAATATTCGACATGGCAGCTAAATTGAATATTACCTGCTCTGCACAGCCCTACCCTAACATGCTGTGCTGCTGCCTTTTCACCCAGAAGTAGGGTTGCTGTGTCTGCTCACCACCATAAGTAGGCAGATTAGCACCAGGCGGGCTGTTACCCTTGTCACCCAGCAATGTTAATTAGCCCAGCTGAAACACCACACAGATGCAGCTACACTGCTTCTGGCTTAGGAGGCAGCCTGCCTGAAGCAGTGCAACGTGCTTGAAGGGATTGCCCCAGGCACAGTAAATCTATCATGTAGACATGGCCTACAGTTTGTACTGCCTTAGTAAGCAATGTGTGCAGTATAGGAGTGTGGAGTTAGCAGCTTGTACAGTGAAGGCAGGAGCACACGGATGTGCAAGGGTGTGCGTGCACACACACGTGCGCGCGCGCACCTGTATATAGGCATGTGTATATATACATGCATGCCCAAATGCTGGTGAATGTATGCATGCACAGCTGTATGCATATATACACACATACCCACATGCATGCATGCATATGCAGGAACATCTATGTACTCATGTGTATGTGCACACGCACACACACACTGATGCTGGTAAGACAGTCTCATGTACCCACCTGATTTAACACCCTCCTCTCTTTGGCTGAGCATACCATAGCATTGCATATCATAAGGATTCCCTAATTGAGGACTATCTGTCCCATCCCCTCCTCCTGGCTTCTTCCCTTGCTGATCTGCATAACATCTCTTGTTGCTAATGCTTTTGCTGCAGTTCCATGATGCCCCAGATGCTTTACTGGATTCAAATACACCTGGAGAGCAGGGGCAGCTGTTCAAAAAGAGCAAAGGTGACTGGTATGAGCCCTGGTGGGGACAGAAAACACTATCTGAGAGCACAGGAGTTTATGAACAGGAAAAGGCCATCTGGGCTGGCAAAGATGATCCTTTTAATTACCTTCTTCCTTGTCACATCTCTCAGCCTCCCACTTTTCAGAAGTAAGCCTAGGGATCTTGAGGTGAAGGCCAAAAGCCAGATCTTTATGGAACCATCTGGAAGCCAGCACAGCTAGTAAGGAAGGCTGCAGAGGTGGTTATAAATCCTGTTTGTAGCTCTCTTATTCTTGGGGCATCAGACAGGAGGAGTAATTTAGAGCAGCCTTGGGGCTGACCTGGACTTATGCCTTTCTAAGGGCTGAGTGAGAAGAATCTTGTTTTCAAACCAAGGAATTAACAAATTTCTGGCGTGAAAGGAGGCATTTCCCGTCCCCTGCAGCGTGCAGACAGAGCATAGCTGATAGGAACAGCTTAGGTGCTGGCTTCTCCAACCCCTGCAACTTGTACTGCAATGTACATGTGCCTTGTTTAGGGTAAGGAGAAAGCAATCCTGGTTCTTCATTAAAATTACTTCCCATCTGTCTCCTACTGCTGTTATTATCAGCTAAACTGTGAATTCCAAGTCCAGTCTGCTGTGTCCCAAACAGAGTAGAGACGACTTGATGTTGTAGCCCATAATATGATTGTGCTTCTGCAAGCATCTGGCTGGATGAGAGATGGCTCAGCATCACTCCCATCTCGGCAAACACCACTATATGTTTCTGAGCACTACTGTGCTCTTCTCACAGGAGTAAAAATGACTTATGGGACCTTCCACATGGAGACCACAGACCAGCGGTCACCAAATGTAGGTACCATCTGACAGTACTTTGGTGGTTCCAGTGGAACAACCTAGAGGATCTCAGCCCATGTCTTAGTGGAGAGTTGTCCACATCATAAAACCCACTATCACTCTCCAGGGTTGTCAGGCTACCATCTTCATTGAGACATAGCATCACTAAATGAATAAACATGATAGATCTGAATGAAAGCTGAAACCTTTGAGTGTAGGGCTGCTGGAGAGTCCCTTCAGACAATTATTATTCTTGAAGCATCAATAGTGCCATACAAGATAAAGAGATATCTCCTACCCCAAGGAATATACACTCTTGGAAGACAAATCATGGTCAGAACAGAACACACTGGGACAGCCATAAACTCAGCATCATGTTCTCCATGTCCCATATTCACAGTACCCAAAGGATTTAATACAGATTGCCACCACTGTATTTTGTTCTCCCTGCCCCCCCAATGAAATTGGCTTTAAAAGCTAACGGTAAAATAATACTAAATTCTGATTAGCTCTGTATTTTCCAGGAAGGGAGGACACAAAAGAGGGTGGGAAGTTAATATCATTCTGCATAATTTTTAATCTAAATTCCATTTCTTTTCTTTTCTTTTGCTAGGAAGCAAACAATCTGGGGCTTTTTTGTACTCAATTTTTTGCTTTCATAATCTAAATGAATTGTTTGCAAGTAGGAGCCAGCTGCAGTGCTGATGATCTCTGATCAAATCTGCCTTCCTCCTAGTTCTTGCAATCATTAATTTGCTCCTCAGCTCCGATTAGCTAATCCCAGTTGGCTCACGGCATTGTGCAAGGATAATATACTGTAAACTGCGGCTCAGTTACAAGTAGCCGGATTTGACGGAGGGGCAACTCACTGACAACAAGAACGTATTTTTACTGAATAAATGGTGTTCCTTGTCAGCCTTCTAAAAAGAAGAGCATCGTGCTAGTAAGAAATGGCTGCTGCACGTTATTTATGGAATCCTGGCATTTGTAACCATCAGAAAGTGAGTGTATCCCCTGCTCCATGCTATACAGTAGGGCTGTGAGAACCTTCAGACAGAGCTTCGGATCCAGAGAAGTTTCAGACACTTCAGGGTCTGAAGCAGCATGTCTGGGTCAAAGCACTGCCTCGTTAGGCTTCCTGAAGTGGTTCAGAGCTTCCAAAGTACTTTGGAGCTGCTTCAGAGATCCGGCCATAGGGTAGAGTGGGGAAACAATAAAATATCTATAACTTTGTTGTTTTTTGTCCAATTTGGATGAAATTTTCAGAGATGGTAGACTCTGCAGAGAGCATGAATCTTGCCAAGTTTCGAGAAGATCAGTGCATGGATGTGGGGGGAATTGCACCCCAAATTGTTTCATAAATTTCATAGACATTAGGGCTAGAAGGGACCTTGGAAGATCATCAAGTCCAGCCCCCGCCCAAAGGGCAGGAAATCAGCTGGGGTCATAGGATCCCAGCAACATAAGCATCCAATTTGCTCTTGAAGGTGTTCAGAGTAGGTGCTTGAACCACCTCCGATGGCAGGCTGTTCCAGACCTTGGGGGCTTGGACAGTAAAGAAATTCTTC
>NW_017728923.1:4415167-4488033 GCF_001723895.1 Crocodylus porosus
GTTAGCCTCGGCCAGTCCATTAAGGATGGCCTCTTTAATAAACTTTTCTAAGATCTTCCCCAGGATAGAAGTCAGGCTGATGGGCCTATTGAATGTTAAAAGCCAAACTCCTGTCACGGCTGTGTGTTACAACACAGGGGGGTCAAAACTGCAGGGCTGGTAGCTCTGAGGCCACAAAGGAGATCGGTGCAGCGGTTTGGGAGGAACTGCCCCTGAAGCTGCGGACAAGCAAAACTTGTGCCGTGGGTGATCCTGCGTGTGTTAAGTTGCAGCAGGGTGACAGCTGAAGGGATGTTAGCCCCTGCTGTGGCCGCAATGCCTGCCAGCTGTCAAGGAGATTGGTGTAGGGGGCTCTCAAGAATTTGGGGTACAGTTCCCCCAAACCTCTGTATTGATATTCTTGAACTTGGCAGGTTTCATGCTCTCAGCAGAGGCTACCAATCCTGCTAATTTCATCCAAATCAGACAAAAAACAACAAAGTTATAAATATTTCATTGATTCCCCATTATACCCTATGGCCAGATCTCTGAGGAAGCTCCGAAGCTTCAGCCGGATGGAGGCAGAAACCAGTCCAGAGCTCCAGATCAGATCGCGGCCATCCGAAGCAGCCAGATCTGAAGACGGATCAGATCGCTGCCAACTCGCACAGGCCTACTATACAGCTAGAGATTAATTAACAGGAAGGTTTTTTTTCAGGTCATCTATAGTAGTTATAGAGCCCCCATTCCCACAAACTTTATGGTATCTATTCTTCACAGATGCCTGGGAGGTCGGGGAGTGGTGGCATCTCTAGTTCACAGATAAGGAATTGAGGCACGGTTCTCAAAGATACTGCAGGGCCTAAGTTTAATTAAAATCAATGGACATCAGGGACCAGCTGCTTGAGTTCTCAGCTAGCCAGACTAAGGGCCTGATTTGTCTTTGTCCACAATCCCAGACTGGGCACTAATAGGCGTCTAACTGAGCAGGTGCTTTCTTGGTCAAGGTTCTCCATTCCCAGGGCTGTTGCTGATTCAGAGAGCATCTCAGGTAACAACAGTCACCTGTTGACCCAGCGAGCACTGCTGGGACTGCAGGGACCCCAACTACAGTCCTGAGTCCAGCATGGCACAGGGGATTGGATTCTCTCTCCCTAGACAACCCAGGCGGGTTCATGTGCTGAGGGAAGGAGAAGCGGGCAAGACCTCTCTTGCTTCTGCCAGAGCACCTACCAGGTTGCACCCAGCCACTGAGAAAGCCACTCATAGCCTCTTCCCCAGATCAGATAAAACAGGCAGAAGGACAAAATGGTGATCTGGAGGCAGGGAAGGATGGAACTGGGAGAGGAATGGTGGAGACTGTTTCAGAGAGCGGCAGAGGGGAAAGCTAAGAGTATGCCAGGCATGTTGGGAAAGTGATGGGCAGTCTACTGGGGAAGGGGCTCAGATTTACTGTGGGAAAAGGAACCTAAGTCATTGCCTTTGCAATGCGCCAGGCAGCAGGCACTGCTAAGATCCAGGAGATGTGTATACTTGGGAGAAGGAAATGCTGGTCCCCTCCCTAGACAGGCCTTTCCTAGATGAGCCTAGCCTAGGAGCAACACTTTACCCAGCTTCCATTTGAGTTAATGGGAGCTTTGCTGATGTGTCTGGCAGAGTATCAAGGACTACTTTCCTTCTTATGGGAATGCAGATGCTCTGGGGTGGGATGCAGCAGCTGAGCTGCAACGTGTTATGGCCAAGTTCGTGAGCAAATGAAGGGCATCTTCATGATATGTGTTAGCAAAGCAGGAGGGGATCTCCAGAGCTAGAATTGGCCCTGGGCATTGCATTAACAGAGGGATCTTTGTTGACTTTGTTCCTCTCAAACACAAGGAAAAGGGCCTCTGAGTTATGATGAACTACCAGGCGTGTCAGCTCCTAACTTGCATGTCAGCAGCTTCACTTCTGAGCAGAGGGTAGCTGTGCCGTGGTGCAGAAATGCAGTGAGAGATACTAGGTACATCTACATGAAATGTTTACTATCGAGCTGCCTAATTAACTCCACAGTAAAGTCTCAACGTCTACACAGGCAGCCCTGTTAGGCTGCAGGAAACTAATTAACTCTGCTGTGGGTTAGTACTTGTAAATACAAGTACTATCCTGTAGCAGTGTTCTTTAGTGCTTAGCACCACATGTGTAGGTGCTGACAGGACTGGCTGAGGCATGAAGGTACTTCAGTGTGGGGCTGCCTGCCAGCAAGCCCCACACTGGAGCACCCTCATACCCCAGCCAACCCCTCTGTAGCACATTGAGCTGGGTTGAAGCAGCCCTGGCCAGCAGGCTGATCCTCCAGGCCCCCTGCCAGCCAGGGTTACTCTGACTTGGCTCAACATGCTGCAGTCTCACATGCACATTCAAGTGTGGCACCTGGGAGCACATGTAGATGCACCCATTGTGTCACAGAATTAGTAAATGCTAGGAAAAACTCTCCCCAAAAGTGACAAAATAGCTCCTTCCAATAGCACTTGATCTAGGTGTTTGTGACAGGCTCCTACCCAACTCACCTCAGCATCACAGTTTAGGTGGCTGGGCCATGATTAAATTGGCTGGCACCACACTAAATGAGGGAGCACTGCTGGTTGGCCTGGGGCCCAGAGGCAATAGACTAAAAGCGAGCCCAGAGACAGAGGCTGGGGGGACCATGCTGGAGCATGCTGGGGTGCCAGAAATAGAGCCTAAAGCTCTCTCTGCTGATGGAAGGGACCCAGCACCTTGTCCCAGGGCCAGCATGCCCAGGGATGTGGCACACATGTCCAAGGTGTCCAGGAAGAACCCAGATGTGCATCTTGTGGCTGGCTGAAGGCCTGTTGTTTTTCCCTGAGGGACAAATACCTGAGAAAGCACAGGAAGCATCTGTCCAGGTACAACTCTATTGGCGTGTCTTCTATAGGGCTCCTTCCCTACACCCCACCTCTTTCTATTTGGGTGTTATAATCAGCCCTGGCAGCATTCTGGCATGATGACAGGGCTTTTCCTCCTGTACTAGATACCTGGTGAGAATGGAGACTGCGAGGATCCTGCTGCTGTTTTGTATTTCTCAAAGAATCACAACACAACCAATTATCTAACTTACATAGCTCAGATTGGGTGGTGGGCAGGGTGATGATGCCCCCATGCTAAGTGATTCCTTTTGGATGTGGGTTGACTTGGTGCCCAGTACATCCTTCGCTCACCCACCCTTGGGTTCCTGTTGCCTCCTGGCAGGCAGGCCTTCCACAGTAAATCACTAATAATTGCAAAAATGCAAATTTCTACAAGCTCAGGTCACTAATAGGGGAAGTGCTGCAGGACCATGGACCAAAGGCAAAAGGAGTACATGAAGAGTGATCATTCCTTAAGGACACAATCCTTGAAGTGCAAAGGAAGTCCATTCCCATGCAGAATGTAGCAAAAGGGCTGGGAAGCCTTCTTGGCTAAACAGGGAAATCTTGTTCCTCTTAAGAAAGAGGAGTACAAACAATGGAAACTTAGGGCATGCCCCAAGGAGAACTATACCACAATGGCCCACACTTGTAACAAACAGATTAGAAAGTCTAAGGCGGCAACTGAACTAAAATTAGCAATGGGGATCAAAGACAACAAGAAGTCCATCTTTAGATATGTAGGGTACAGGATGAAAACAAATGGGAGTGTAAGGCCATTGCTCAGCATCTCAGGACAGCTGGTTACTGGCGCTCAAGAGAAAACTGAACTCCTGAATGACTTTGCTTTCACAGGGCCAAGGGGAAAAACATGCCAGATAGGGTACAGAAGGAGCAGGGTAGGAATGATTGCCTTCCTATTATTGCTGCAGAATGGGTGTGTGACCAATTAAAAAATTTAGACATATAGATAAATCAGCAGGCCAAGATTAACTTCATCCAAGGGTGCTGAAGTAGCTGGCCAAAGTCATAGAGGAACCCCTGGCGAATCTCTTCCAAAACTCATGGAACTCCAGAGATGTCCCTGAGGACTGAAAGAGGGCCACGTTGTGCCCATCTTCAAGAAGGGGAAGAGGGAGGACCTGGGTAACTGTAGGCCAATTAGCCTAACTTCTATCCCAGGGAAAATCCTGGAAAAATTCATTGAGGAGTCTATATGTGATAGGCATGCAGAAGGTATGATTCTGAATGACAGCCAGCATGGCTTCATCGCGGACAGGTCTTGTCTTACCAACCTCATCTCCTTTTATGATCAGGTAACTCGCCACCTGGAAAAGAGAGAGGAGGTTGACACTGTATACCTTGACTTCCAAAAGGCCTTTGATCTGGTATCCCATGATGTTCTTACAGGAAAATTGAAGGATCGTGGGCTTAACTGCTTGACATTTAGGAGGGTAGGAAGCCAGCTGCAGGGTAGGACCCAGAGAGTTCTACTGAATGGATCTGTGTTGTCTTGGCAAGAAGTGGCCAGTGGTGTCCCTCAAGGATCCGTGATTGGTCCGATACTTTTCAACATCTTCATCAATGATTTGGATGTGGGGTGAAGAGCGTAATGGCCAAGTTCACGGACAACACCAAGTTATGGGGAAACGTGGTCACACTTGAAGATAGGCTGCAGATACAGGCCGACCTAGACAGGCTGACAAGTTGGGTGGATTGGTACCAGATGAGGTTTAACATAAGTGCTCCACCTGGGGATGAACAATCCCCTGCGCAAGTACAGGGTTGGAAATGTCAATCTGACCAGCACTACGAATGAAAGAGACCTTTGGGTAATAATTGACCACAGTATGAACATGAGCCAGCAGTGTAGCCAGCATGTTAAATAATACTCTGGCGTGCATCAGTCTGGGCCCCTAGAGACTAAGTGCAAGCTGTAAATTGAGAAAATGGACCTGTGTCCCTCCCCTCTTCCTTCCTACTGCTGCTGCATAGCAGCTGGTTCTGCCAGTTTTATAATACTGGAATGTGCCCACACCTCCCTGCTTTATCTGCACCACCTTCATCTGCACCATTGTACTGCTGTGGGAAGGAGTTGCTGACCTCACATAGACAAGCACATGTCTGCTGTGCCTATTTCCCCCATGGCCCCCATCTTCCCAGGAACACTGAGCAGCAGAGACATGCCGGCAGTCATCCATGAAGAAGTGCTCTCCAAGAGTGGCAATGTTAAAACAAAGGGCTGGGGATGGAAACACAGTGCACCATGGTTCAGAACTGGAGCTGGTGGGGGCTTCCCCAACAGGAGCTCCATTTGCATCCTTCCTGATGCCTGTCTTGAAGAATTATACACACCACTAGCCAGGCCAGTGACTCCATTAGCTTGTGCTGAATGCCTGGAAAAAGAGTGAGGGCTGTGGTGGAGCTACCTCTCTGCAGGGGAAGGGCTGCCTGGAGTCTGCCTGCTGCAGTGCCTGTTTTAGCTAGTCTGTCTCGCTCACAAGATTGAGTCTGAGGCAGCAGAAGTGCCTGTGGTTTCCTTTTATAAGAAGTGAAAAGAAAAGTCCTTGTAGGTAAGCAGCAGAGGAACCTAAAGCCAACCTCACCGGGGGATGAGGCACGTCTTGAGAGAAGGGACCCCCAGAGCCAGGGAAGCAAGTGGATTAGTCTAGAGAGGGTGGAAGACCTAGAAATGGGAGCACAGACCTGCCATAGCAGATGGCATCTGCTGTTCCCTTCTGCTCAGGGAGAGACGTTCTGGAGTGCTTCTGGACCTGCTGCCCAGAGGCAGGTGTTCAGGAGAGGTCTCTGTCGCTCTCCCCAGGCACAGCTAGTCTGAGGCAATCTCTGCCCCCATTTAGGCCTAGACATTCCCTGCCCTGCTCTCTAGGCTCAGATGCCCCAGGGTTTCTCTGTCTCTGTCCAGAGCGGGTGCTCCAGAACATCCCCTGCCCTGCTGTTTAGGTACCAGTGTTCTGGAGGGCTCTTGGCCCCAGTCCAAGTGTGGACACATTGCCACATTCCCAGCTGTCCAGGCGGAGATGTCCTGGAGTGCTCCCTGCCCCTCCACCTTGATGTAGATGTCCTAGAGCTTGCCCACCTTGCTGAGAAGCAGCTGGACCTGGACGGCATTCTCGGCCCTGCCATTAACATTCAACCATCTGTCCTGTTACAACAGCCTCTAGCCTCCCTGCTGATCACAGACACTTCTTGGCCCCTTTCTGCTGGGTGCAGCCCTTCTGGGGGGCTCTCTGCCCCTCTCTTGGGAATACTCGTTCCTGGCTGGTTAGGACACCTCTTTTCTAGATGGATCTTGAATGGCTCTTTCATTAGCAGCCAAATCCATAGTGGTGCCTGTCATCCCTGGTGACTACTTTTCAAACATCAGAGCTCAACCTCATTTCAAACATCAGAGCTCAACCTCACTGGAGTCTAATCAAATCCCAACCCTAAACTTGAGGGACTTGGCACTGAGGGCATGGGGATATTGTGAAATACATCACCTCCTATACCTCCTACCATGCAGCCTTTTGGGTCTTCCCTGGCTTCCAGTTTCTGTTCTACCTGCTTTATATATGAATGTTCTCTTTTAAATAAATCAAACCCCTAGGAGGCACCCCTTCAATTTTATCTTTTTTCAAAGCTGTATATGGCTTCTGAGTGTATCAGAAAATTGTCCGTGGCACAGGAAAAGCCCCGCCTAGCAACTGCAGGAGTAGTCAAGGCTTTTCATGGGAGTTGACTATCAAGACCGGCTTCCCATGGCAGAGATAATGCTGCTACTACAGTACTCTTTCCCCAATCCAAGATGCTACAGGCCCCCTGGAGCTTGCCTCTAAGATATGTTTGACATTTCTTGTGAAACCCTTAGGGCAATGATTCTGTCACGGTGCTATGGCACCCTGGGGTACCTTGAGATCTTTTCAAAAGTGCCACACAATGTTAGAACTATTAGGTGTGCAAACATGATTCACAATATAAACCCAGAAATTTCAAATAGGAATCCATAGTGTTAAAAACATTCTGACCTGTTGTGGTCTCTCTCAGTTCTTTTTAATAGAAAGATTGTTCTATTATTTTTTCTTTGTGGAAAAAATAGTGAAAATGGAGAGCTGGCATTTTCTGAGAGGTGCCTCAAGTCTAAAAAGGTTGAGAAGCATTCCCTTGGGGGATACAACATACCCATGCTCAGTGGTTAGAACAGGGGGCTAAGAATCAAAAACCTGGGTGGGGGGCTTATTCCTGGTCTAACACTGAATCACTATGTGACCCTGGTCAAGTGACCTTCATCTGTTTCAGTTCCCCATCAGTGAATGAGAATGTCAGCACAGTATTATTGGTGCCTAGAGGTGATCTGCAGAGGGAAAAATGGGGTGGTGGTATTATCTTGATCTACAGAGAAGAGCCGAGAAGGTCTGAGCTTTAAGAATGAGCAAAGGAGGGGAGCAGAACTGTGTTAGTTCTTTTTCCTTAAGAATATCAGGAGAGTCAAGGGCTGTTCTCCCACCCACCTGCCTTTTTTTGTTGTTTTGGTTTGTTTTGTTTGTTTGGAGGCTTCTTGGCCGTCTCAAGAGACAAGGGGCCTGGAGGTCACCTTGGCTGAAAGCATCTTGAAAGAGGACTTGAGTATAAGGATTTAAGCTCAGCTGGTGTGAACCAGAATCCAACAGTTTTCAACAGGCAGGTAGGAATTGCTTCCTGTTCTCAGTGAATTAGGCCCCTACCTCCTTGTTTCTTGTGATGTCACAGGCCTATGAGAGCTTCCCAGGTGCCCTGACAGACTCCTAGAGTATGAAAGCTTGAACTCTGTGTAATACACAAGCAGAAAGAAAAACTCACTGTGGCCTTCAATATAATAAAAATGCAAAGTTGGCAAGTCTAGTTTGTTTCCTTTTCATGGGTCACTTTAAGAAACAAATGCATCAAGTAATAACAGCACTGACCTCTTGCAAGGACACAGGGATGCTGCGCTGAGCTTCCCAGCAATGCTACTGATGTGAAATGCATTCTTCTAGTGCTTTATGTGGATATCAGGCTCCTGGTGAGATTGCCAGGAGGATGAAGTATATATTAATTTCAGGTGCTACAAGCTTACTTTGGGGATAAGTGACAAGAATGGAGTGTGTTGATCTGTGCACTACAGCATGGAACTACCTCAAAGGCAGATAACCTACCAGCATCAACCCTACAGCTTCTAGCAGAGGCTTGTCGAGTGACCACAGTTGTGCATAATGAATTTATCCTTGAGCCACTGGATTAGCCTGTAACTTGATTTTTATAGATTAAATCACAGCAATTTACGGAGGCTTGACTAGTGCAGAACTCTAAAGGGTAATTCCTTTGACTGGTAAATGGTGTATATTTGTAACTGTGATAATGTTATATACAGTTTTCATGTAATAAGCAAAGATAACTTTCAGCATTCTATGGGCTCAATGAAGCCAGGTAGCTGGGGAAAAGGGAAAGCCTGGGAACACTTCCCTGTGTCTTGGATAAAAGATGCCTTTTTCTTCCATATAGAACTTTTTGTAGAGTTGTACTTGCCTGTTGAAGTTCAGGCAGCAGGTGGCCAATGCACATGATGATAGGGCACTGCCAATCACAATGTGATGGGTCACGATGCACTCAGTTCTAGAGAAGTTTTATAGTTGGCTTTAACAGGGGCAGGATTTGGGGCTGATGTTCCTTGCCTATATAGAAACTGATCATTCTATACAGGTGGGATCTAGGTCCTGGACAGACAGATGCAGGAAGTGCTATTATCTTAAAGAGTAGAACTGTGCCCCCCAAAACCCAGCCTGTATGAAATCACAAGTAACTTTCTTTCTTTTACATGTGCTGTGATGCTTTGAGTTAACATCCAATTGGGACTGTGCTTGCTGCATCCATGACAGATGTGAGTATGTGTGTAAATCTCAACCAATGAAAGAGGCTTCTTGGGCTGAGAACAGAGTAGGTTGAAAGAGCTTTCCCAGGAGGGGCTGTGGTTTGCCTGATTCACCCCAAGGAGAATGAAGGCCTTTGAAGAGTATGCAGCTGTTAATACAAAGGGCTCACTGAAAGGAAAAAGCAGATAAATGGTGAAAGGAAAGGAAACATGCTTAGATCATGGGCTACTAGTAAAGTGGGGAAAACAGCAAGGGATTGTGTACTCTTAGGAAGAAAGCTGGATGGAGGTGGGAGAGCAGAGAAAGATGTCAGTGTGAGCACTGGGACAGAGGCAAGTGGACATTAAGATGGAAGACTTTTAATTCAGCATAATCAATACGTTTATCTTGGCTTGCTAGGCTTTGTAGAGCATCCAACCTTCCTCTGTTTTATTTGACTTCCCTTCTATTTACTGTGGTTCCGTTTCCATTTTCTAGCTTCCGTGTCAAACAAACCACCCTTGATTTAGCCTCAGTGCAACTGACAGAAGTTACTGAGGACAAGCAATGGCTGGGTGTGCATGGGGGAAGGGAAGCAGAGCCCATGTGGGCATGGAAGGAAGTACCCATCAGAGCTCCTGCTTAAGGGCATGGGCATAGGGGGCCCCACCTAAATATGGAGTTGGATCTTGTGCATCTTGGCAAAATCCCTATTGTGATGGGTCAGGCCCATAACCTGTACCCACATGAATGAAGGGACCTGATCAGAATCTTCATACTGATTATTAGTGATTTACTTTCACTACAGTATTTGACCGAGTCGCTCCCAATTCTTGATACAGCTAATTTGGGCAGCCTGAGGCTGACCCTTGACAGAGGATGCATCTACACATGCAATTGCTTTGGGGTGGGTTTACTTTAGAGTAACTTACTCTAGAATAAACCCATGCCAGGCAGGTGTCTACACATGCAGGGAAGCAGGAACAGATTTGCCCGCACTGACCCTGCACCAGCCAGAGGGATCTCTAGGCTCCCCATGGTTGCTAGCTCAGGGGTTGGCTGGGAGCATGGGGCCAAGAGACAGCCATCTCCTGGCAGGGGCTGGGACACCGCTCCCTGCTCCCACGAGTTGTCTGCTGCTGGGGTGGGCTCTGTCACCAGAGCCTGGGTGGGGACAATGTCCCCCTGCTCCAGCAGCAGGAAGATCCAAGCCCCGACTCTGCAGCTGCAGAGCAGGGGCTTGGAGGTTGTTATCTCCCAGGTCTGGCTTCCATGATTGCAGAGTGGGGGTTGAGAGCTCCCTGCTGCCGGGGCAGTGGGACATTGCTCCCTGCCTCTGGAACTGCCTGCTGCTTGGGCAGACTCTGCCACTGGAGCCTGGGTGGGGACAATCTCCTGCCCCCTGCTTCCTGAAAGCACATTTGCTCACAGTCAGCTGTTTACATGTGCCATACTGCACAGTAATTACTCCCAAGTAAATTTGCTACTTGTATTTACAGGTAGGAAATTTACTCATGGTTGAGCAAATTTACTGTGCAGTAAATGTCTGCATATGTAGATGCACCCCCAGAGAACAGAGCAGCTGGCCCTGTCATATGGGATAACCTAGTGGCAGCCAAAATGGAGTCTCCATTCCACCCACCCATATAGTCTCTTATCTACTCTTTTGTGGCTGGAAGATAGCCTTAAACATCTGTATAGTTGGCTCGTGTGGCTTTAACTAAGTAGGCAGGATGACCACTGCAGGAGGCTCCATCTCCCTCCATTTACTTTGCCCCCAAAATTTTCTCCAAATGGCAAAATGGCCAAGAATCTTCTTTCTGTAGGGCAAACAGGTTTCCTTTCAAATTATACCCCCATGACTTCCTGACCCCTGCCTAGAATGATTCATTTTTGGGTGCTGGTCGCCCCTCCATTGATGGTAATGATACAAATATCACACTCAACATTTTAATAACAAACAGAAGACAAAGCTGTTTTATCCACTAAATATCTAGACTTCTTCACTGCTACCCACCCTGGGCTCTGCAGGTTTGCTGCTCAGGCAGATTAAATTCCAGTTATGTCTCAATCCGGTGGATGCTGTCAGATGTCAAGGAGTCAAAAAGGCAGCTTAGCAGCTTTTCAGCCTAGGGAGAAAAAAGGGTGGAGGGAGAACCATGATGTTTATGTACACACCAAAGGAACCTCCTGCTAAGGGCAGACAAGCTTGCTTTTAGTGCTGTAGACTGACACTGCAGTGAGAACTTTTTACCAGGAACCAATAGTAAGTCCCTCTGTATGGCTAAGGAAACCCCAGTGCAGAGCAGGTGATTAGCCCAGAAGAGAGGAATCCTTGTTGCCATTGTTACAAGGACATCAACAATACTCATGTTTCCAATCAAAGACAGGCAGAAATACGAACATGCAAAGTGACAGATGGAAATGCTACAGATATCTCCCAGACTCCTCCTCCTTCTCCACCCCAGTCTGGCTCTCCTACTCAATTCTTTGTCTGTCATGCCTGCATAAGGCATGGAAAGAGAGGCTAGGGAAGGGCTGTCCTGGTGGTCTCTGCAACACTGCAGGGCATATCTGGAGTGGAGGTGCCCAGGTTTCTCTCTCCCCTTCCCCACACCAGGGCTTGTGAGGGGGTCCTTGAAAAAATACATCTTGGCTGTCAGCTTCAGTGCCTGCCATGGAGCAGTTCTCCCCCTGCCAGCAAGAGTGATGTAAAATTAGATTAGAATCACTTTACATCATTCTGGCCCTTTTGTCCTGCATGAGAGGGCTGAAGTAGGGTGGGGAGCTTCCCCAGACTGTTTCATACTGGCTGTTCCTCACTGGTCTCATAACTCCATTTTCTTGGCTTACTAAGATATTTTTCGTTCAATGCAGGGCTTGTTATGTAATTTCCTGCTTCAACCAGAACTTAAACTTCTGGTAAACAACTTGAAAATGCTGTATTGGGGAGCTGGGAGGACTGGGGGATTAGAGCTGCCAGTCCAGGGAGGCAGGTTTGTCCAGTCATGGGATCACTACTACTAAGAAATAACAGTTCAGTGACCAGGCAAATCTTTACACTGTGACTGGCTAATTATGGTATGTGAATACCTGCCCCCTGACTACCCACCGAGTTATCATGATATAACTGCTGAGTAATTATATAGATCAGATGGCCAAAACCCATCAGAGGGCTTGGAACTGCATAACCATGAAGTCTCATATAGATAGGGCCATGGGTCCTCCTGGCCCTGTGATTTGCTGAGGTCATTCTATCTTGGCATGAAACATGCTAACCATGTGCTTTGTTAAACAGAAACATGAGTGAGATCCTACAAAGTCATAACTAGACACTAGAAGCGCACTCCTCATGCTGACCCCAACCAAAGAAGCAAATCCTGGAAAATAACATACACTTCCAGTCTTTCTGGTGTCACCATACTGCTCCTTATCTAAGTGGTCTTGAGATATGATGCTAAAGACTAATCTAATGGTTTCTTCCGTATCACACAAAAGGCAAATGTAAAATGCCTTTTCAGTTCTTGCTGTGGCTTAACTCCACCCCCAAAGGCTGGAATTCTACTCATGTTATCTGTTCAAACCCTGATGATTTCCTCATATTTAACCTAGTTGAACTTTATTTAATATCATATTGTTGATCATTAGTTCTGACCTGGAAGGCTGGACGGCTTTTATGAACTCATTAGCAAGGGGCCACAGGGTCAAACCTGGCTCCCAGGAACATCCTCCAAGACAGTTTATAGTCATCTATTGGTGAATTAGTTGCTTTGGTTCTGCCCAGTCATTTCTAAATCTATCCTGAGCTTCAAATCAAAAACTCATTTGCCAATGGGAGATGGTTTATCTTACTGTGTATTCTTCACCCAACAAGGAAAAAGCACCATATCCATGACCAACATAAAAGGGCTTTTTGCAGAGTTTGACTACAAAATGCCAAACTATCATTTCTCTTCTCAGGACAAAGCAGACAACTGCATTAATAAATTACAATGGACCTGATCCTTTTCTCAGTGAAGTCAGTGTTTTTAACTAGCTTTCAATAGAAAGAAGATTGGGATACATGAGGATTGGACCTTTTTTTTTTTTTTTTTTTTAGGGGCTATGGAAAGGCACAACACTAAAGTGCTTTAAAGCAGGGAAGACTTACTGCTTGGAGGTGTATGGGTGTATGTTAGCTGAACTAATAGAAGTGCTTTGTTTGTCTGCTCCTATATTGATACAATGGAGCTAAACTAATATAAACTTAAAGTAACAATAGCTTAACCTCTACTTAGAAAAGAGCAGAGCATAGAGATGTCACAGTGGATCAGCTGCAAAGTGTTGTAATTCTAAAGATCTTAAACTGTCTATCCACACCCTATGTACAGCATTGCATACACATCCCAACACAGGAAAAGCATCATAATCCTCTTTGTTACAGGCTGATTTTTACATTCATGGTCAAAAGACTAGTAGGGATTTTATATCATAGACAAGCAATATAATGCTTAAGCAAATCACAGGGCACCCCAAAAACAGACAAACTGTCCACACCTGTTCTCAAGTCACATCATATCACAACATCTTACCACCTGGCCTACTGGAAGCAGTAGGCATTACAATATAACAGCCTCAGAGCCATCTAAGAACTGTATTAGCAAAGTTTCCAGGCCATTGTATCACACTCCAACCTCAGCATTATGGGAATTAAACTGCATAGCAAGAGTAGCGCAGAATGCCTCTTACTAGAAAAAACAGACAGGAACTGCTGAGCCTGGGGAGCTCCTGATTTGGCTGCATACAGACACACCTGTAAGAAGGGCTCTTTCACAGCTGTAGATCTGGATTCTGGTGCCGAATGTTTATCTTGTGCGAAATCTGCTGCATGGTGCCAGTTCTAATGAGCTCTGTCCTGTCACAGGCACATCTAAAACCTCCTGCTGCTTTCTCAGTGAGCAGAACAAATCCATAAACAGCCTGGTTTGCTAGCAACCATTTCTCGGTCTGTCCCAGCTCTTTTATACCTACTACCACTGTTTGTTTAGCCAGGACTTCCTGCCTCCAAAGCTCACTGTGGGTTTGGAATTGATCCCTGCTGAACTTGACTTAAAACCTGGATTTTAAAGGCACTTAGCTCTCACTGATTTCAATGGGAGTTAGTTAAGCATCTTAAAAATCTGGCTGGTTTGTCTTCATGTTTCCAATGTACTATTAACAAAAATCAAGCCCACCTGTTGCTTCATGGGTTACTGACCCCATTGCCCTTCCCCCACTTGGGAATCAGAGAGAGGTCCATTCTGTGGGAAAATAGGCTTTAAATTAGGGTTGGCTGAAAATCTTTCACCAATACTGGTTTTGATTAAAGTCAGATTTCTTACCACACTTGTTTTGAAAAGCAGCCGATCTCTGGAGATGTGCGATACTTTGCCAAGATCCTCCCATATTTTGCTTGTAAGTCTTACCATGCTGTCTCGTGGGGATCTTATGCCTCTAGTTATCTCTATGGGCTGGACTCTTTGCCAAAACTACATCTACCAGGGTGCCATATGGCCAGAGGCTTCTAGGAAGCTCTGCTTCCCTTCACCTTCACTAAGAGAAAATGTTGTTTTTGTTGGAATTTTCCTCCCATTTTCAGGGAAGCCCAACTTAATATATATAGCCAAGAGCACAATGAGAGGAAAAAAATGTACTAGGATCTTCTCTACTTGCCTGCTTCTCAGTTTGGGGATACAGAAGATGCTGCATACAATCCACTACAGCTTGGTTCTGCCAGCAAACACTGGGGAAGTAGAGAATAAAAGAAGGGAAAAAACAAGTGTTATTCGGTCATTTAACCTATCAGAGTCTGCAAATGACCTAGCTGCAAGGAAAGGTCCATTCTGTGCCAGCAGCTGTGGCCATGTGCATCTGTTGCTGAACTTCTTTACACAGATAAATCCGGGTTTTACAAAGCTTTGTATAAATGGATTGGGATTCTTAAAATATAATCCCTCCAACATACAGTGATGACCTGTTATGTAATAGGGTCTCTGGGGCAGTAGGGAAAAAAGACTCCCCCACTGTTCACGTTTATGTTCAGTGGAGAGAAAGGATCTCAGACAGGTTAATTCCAAAAGGCCTAGGTTTCATTTCTCTTAAGTGTACAGGACTTCTTATGCTACTCTCAGTGCCATGAAGTCTCCAGGAGTCCTCCCTTTACCACTTTCACTCTCAAATCCATCTCAGCCCCACATGAAATCAGCCAGTGAGGGAAGAGGGGGTTGGGGGATGAAAGGGAGTAAGACACTGGGGTAAAAACTGCAGAGATGTCTAGATGACTTAGGGGACTAAGTCCCAGTGAAAAATCAGTGAGAAAAGTTCCTAAATCACTTAGCTGCTTTTGAAACCATGACCTATTCCCTACTCTTACAACTAAGTACAGAGTTTGGGTGTCAAAATCCAACTCCTTCTATAACAAACCAAATTATCCAGTAATTTTACAGCACTCTTGGATCTATTTAATAACAGCATCTTATTTCTATAGCACATTTCCTCTCAAAGGAAGAAGTTTAAACATCTAAATAAGCTTGATCTAGAGCTCACTTGCAGCCACCTACTTGGAGAGGGTGCCTTGTGAATAAGAGACCATCCAGAACAATTTTCTTTACCCCCCCTCCACCTCCAACTTCCTTTTTTCCCAATTTGTTTGAGGATATTGGTTAAAAATGTAAAATCATAAGCCAAAACTACAGATAGGGTTTGTTCTGGGATAATTATGCTCGACTCAAATATTTGTTGTTTGACCCCATGGAGAAGGAGCAATGGAATTCTCTGCCCCGAGTTATATGGGGCAGATGAGATGATGTGATGATTCCTTGCACTCTTACAATTTATGCATTATTCAGTTAAAATGCATTGAACTTTTAAAAAACATAACAGTCATGCAGCTGCAACCCCAGGGTATAGGCAGATGTAACAATTGTATCCATATCAAATGATACTGATATAAGCTGTTACAATGCGACTTCCAGCTGCAAGGTTCTGTAGAGCCAGAAGCATCCCACAGCTGCTCCAATTTTAACTCTGTTTCATTCAGGGTTGAAGTTCCAGTGATTCGGCCAATTTGTATCACGACAGGAGCATGCAGATGCAGCAGTTAGATTGGATCATGCTAGAGACTAGGAGTATGTGAAGCAGGCCCTATTTGATTTGGATTTGGCCTGAATCAGAAACAGTGATTTGATTCGTCGATTCAATTCGGCTGAATCCAAATCTGAAGATTTGATGCTGATTCAGAGAATCAGTGATTCAGACATAGACACAGCTTTAAAAGTTTTCTTTACATACCTTCAGGTAGCAGGCACGGCTCGTGATTGCTGCGATGCTGGGGCACATGAAGCGTCCCACAGGAGAGCAGGGGGGCCCCTCCACGTACTCAGCAGTGAACCTGGAAGTGGACCAGAAGTACTTCTGGTCCATTTCCAGGTCTGCCAGGGAGTGCACTCGGCCCCACCCCCCTGCATCTCCCTGGCTTGGTGATCGGCCACAGGGAAACCCTGGGTGTCCCCCCAGACCCAGGAGGCACCAGTTACCGAGCTGGGGAGGCACGGGGAGGTTCCCCACATGCTCCCCGCCTCACCCAGAAGTGGATCCAATGTGCTTCTGGTCCACTTCCGGGTCTGCTGCCAAGTGCGCTGGGGAGCTCCCCGCACTTTTGTGGGATGCTCCATGAGCCCCAGCTTCAAAGCGCTCATGAGCTCCTGCTACCTAAAGGCATGTAGAAAAAACATTTAAAGCTGTATCTACGTCCAAGTCTCCAAATCTTTCTGAATCTCTCCAAATAGATTCAGAGGGTTCCAATTTGATTTGGAGAGATTAAAGGGTCTCCTGATTCGATTCGGCTTTGGAGATTCGGCCCCTGAATTGGGCCAAATTGAATCAGGGACCAAAGCCTCACACAGCCCTACTAGAGACCCAATGAACTGAGCTGATAAAATAAAGCAGGTGAGTTTCAGAAACACTGTTCTGTACTGGGATGCCATCCCATTGGATTCACCTCCACTAGTTCTCATCTCCTCTAAAGATCTACTTAACTCTGCCCCTCGCTGTTTATCTTCACATGGCAAGCTGTTCATAACAGCACACTCTCACTTCTGTGCTGCTTGAAGCAGATCAAATGGAGTTGTGCAGAAACTGATTATTTTTGTTTCCCTTTTGTGTCACACCTGCCTCTTTGTCTGTTTTTCTTGAGCTCCTTGGAGTGGGCACAATCCCTTTTTGAGTGGTTTTTGCCTAGTGCCTTGCACTTGCAGAGCACTGTTATCCAGGAATAATAACTATTTGTTCAGACTGGAGTATGCTTCAGACTTTAAGGAAACTCCCTTGGACAGCAAGTTCTTCAAAAGTGACACATCCCTTTCTTACGTGGCACCACAAGAGCCAGCTTAGGAAAGTACTAATAGGCTCTTGACTACTAATGAAAATACCAGCAAAGCTTGCACTGTCTTGGTGCACACCTGCTTCTTGCTATGCATTATAGCTAATGCTGTGATATCACGAACAGATTTGCAAGCAGATGGTGAAATTTGCCCCCACTATACAAAGCATGAGTAATGGTTTTGTTTGGGAAAGTGGGAGGTGGGGGTTAATGGGGATTTGTGAAATGGAGTCCACTTCCCAATCCATGGGCAGCTAGAGAAGAAGGCAAGAAGCTGGAGTACAGGCCACACTTGCTACACATTCTGTCATGAATCTTTGGCCAAATTTTCCTAAATACTAGCCTGTCCAGACAAAGTACAGAGCCGACTTTGACGGAGCATTTAAGACCCTTTTTGTTTGGCCAGTTGATGCTCCTTTGATCAGCCATAAAAGCCACCGTGCATTGCCTTACAAGTAAAATTCACCCTCTAAGTGAAATCCCACCTTGACTGAGAGGAGCTGCCCTGGAGCCGGAGCAGGGTTGGTTCTGTGCATGAAGTCAGGTTATTGACATAGACAAGGAGGTAGGTAGCCACATTACTGACCTTCACATGAAACAGCACGGTGCCCCTCCCCACCCCCCGGAGGATGAAATCACATGCAATTAATCAAAAGGGCATAACTCTTATCCAGGGGAGGACCAGTGGCCTCGTTCTTGGCTATCCAGAGAATGAGAATCCCAAGAAACGAACTGATTATGAAAGTTGAGATCTTATTTAGCTCTTTGGCTATGCTAATGCTTGCAAGCACTAGTACTTTTGAGTTCCTCCTTCCATCCCATCTGACAGTGCTATCTGGAAACTCTGAGGGCTGAACAGCCTGCCTCTTCACAGCCTTCTCAAAGGGGCTGCAGGGGTGAGTGCTACATGATCCCTCTTGTAGAGGGTGACAGCATACATGGTCTCTGCCATGTTTTTGACTCAGTGGGGCCACCAGAAAAAGCCACATACATGCAACTGCATATCACACAGCCAAATATCAACTCCCAGTGCTGAGAAACTTTGCCTCTGAGAGCCAAAGGGTTAACAAGTCTTATAATTCTGTTCCACTGATCAGATCTCACAAGAGGGGGTTCTGTTTCTTCGATCAGGTTTATTCCTGTACCAGGCATTTGTGGTGATTTATTTAACAGGCTGAGCTTTTATTTTGTTCTCTGGCATTTGTTTGATGTCATTTTTTCATGGCACATGCAGAATCTGTACAGATTTTCTCCCAAGAATGTTATTGATTCTAACACAGGCTTATATTTCAGAAAATGTTCTGTATCTATGCAACTGTATTGTAAAGTCACCACACCACCCTTCCTGAGTCCTTAAGAGATGCCCCAGGACACGGTCATTAAAAGCCTGGATTTAGTACACATGACTTAAAAAATGAGGAATGCTCTGATGTGCTGATGCATTAAAACTCAATATAAATAATGAAGAACATATTGCCTTTGAGAGGCACCTAACCTTAGGGGAGTTGAATTGGAAAGGAATTGCAGGGAAGACAGTTCAACCCTCCCTAACCATGGTTCAGATCAAGTGCTTTCTACCACAGATTGACATGGTGGTCAAGAGTGCAAATAATGGGTGGCTGTTTTTGCTTACTTGTCCAGCAGGGAGTCGAAACAAATAACAGCATTGTTGCGTTGTGCTGCTAACACCAGGCATAGACCATCCATTAAGACAGAGCACTGTAAGAGAGGGAAGAACACAACTTTAGTTCTAAGACCCATTTAAGTAACTCTGCGATCCTCACAGACAAGCTGATACAGCTAATTATGTGATACAGGGGAGTATGAAAAAGATGCAGTAACCCATACTTTAAGGCACCTACTTCATCTGAATCCTGTTAGCACTAATTTTCTGTGGCATTTGATTATTTCTATTCATTTACCTCAGAGGCAAGGTGCAAACAGGTATATTGGAAAGAGTTACCTCAGGTTTGCTACTTATTTAGCATTAATAGGTGCCTGCTGGAACAGGAGGATAGGGATTTCTGGGCTGGAAACCATGAGATAGCCAAGCACAAATACTTATCACCAGAAAGACCTGTCTCCCATCCAGAAGGGGAGAGAAAATGCCATAATGAACACCTTTGGTTTAACAGTGCCTGGCCTATCTGGAGATATGCCACCCCCTTCCAACTATGCTTGGGAAAAATGCTTTCATTGCCAGGAGGGCAGCCCCTCCTAGCACTGCTCTGTATCTATTGTGCTACTTCCTTTTGTCCTCCCTATACAGCTGTGCTTGTTCCCGTATACCTAGGGACTGGTATCCTTGGGATAACTACAGGAGCTGAAGAAGGTGCTTAGTTTAATTGGTTGCTACTTATAATTGCTCCTCTTTGCAGAGCTAAACCATAGGAAAATATGTTACCTGCCATTATTCTCAGTAACCCGCAAGACTCCTATAACTATTTTTTTTCTGTATTTTTGAGTTGGATTCCTGTGCATTTGATGGTCCTTTGTTTATAGCTGGTTCCAGCATAATCAGTTTCCCCTGTTGGTTACTTTGTGCATTTGACAGCTCTTCTAGGATGTTAAACTTTGCTGCTTTGCTCCCCTCAGCCCCTGACTGGGTGGGTTTTTTTCATAGCAACTGAGAAGAGGAAAAGATTTTGGGCCAAATCCTCTGCAGGTATAATCTGGTATGGCTCCACTGACTTCAGCAATATGTTTTGTTATAAACATATGTTAAAGCGATTTGTTGGATCAGGGCTAGAGTTCTCAACAACAATTAACAGAGGAGTAGAACAAAATCCCTTCCCAATATCTCAAGGGTGGAATCAACATGAAAGGGAAGGCTTATCTAGCAAAGCAAGTAAATGAATAGGATTAATGGGGTGAAATTAACAATGGGGAAACATCATCTCTAATTATCAGGAAAAACTTCCTCTCTGAATCAATGGAAATGCTCCCAAGAGAAGATATGGATGCTACTGTATTTAAAACCAGGCTGGATACAGCTCTAGCAAATGTACAATATAGAGCAAACATGCATAGATAGAGGGGGATACACTGGAAGGCCTAATACAGATTAGCCATGTCTAAAATCTTTAATACAACTAAGCAAAACCATGAATGTATCAACTAAGAAAATGGCTCTTCTTCTTGGTGAAAGGGGAAAGCACAGCTCTCACTATTCCATACCATTGCTGAAACCTTGCACTTTGCCATGCTCAGTATCTCAGAGACAAGATGAGCCTGGGATTTGTTGAATACGGTGAGTCGTAACCCTGTCACTGTGAAACCTTGGCCGATCAGCTGGTCTAGTAGTTCAATATAAGGTGGGTGCTCCGAACCCTGAAGGATTATCTTGGGAAATATCAGGCAAGTGGTTTGGCAGAGTGTACCCAGAAGTGGCAGGTCTGATTGGAGAAAGATCAAAACACAACAGATGGCTGTTTTCATATATATAAAAGAACCCTCCTCTCAATCATTCTCCCCTCCCCCAGTCAAATTAAACAACAGAAGGATCAGAGCCATTCATGCAACATTACAATATGTAGGTTGGCTGCAGATGTAATTGCATCTCTCCAAGTGTTGAACTGGTGTGTACATACCAAAATACAGTAATACAGTAGTATTTTCAGAGAAGTCAGACAAGGACAGCTCCTGATTTGCTACAGGATATGCTCTTCCATTTAATTTCTTCCAGACAAAGAAATCTGTTAGTCCAGCTGTTTATACGATCTGAACTGTGATGCTGATCACAGACATAATATTTGACGTATTTACTATGATAAATCTGTTTGTTCGTGTCAGAGTATTGGATAAACATGAGCCAAAGGGAGAGGCTTCTTTGTGTCCAAGTGCTCCCTCTAGTGTCCACAATAAGATCAGAACATGAATGATGCATCTGGCTTACTAGAAAGTGATCCCATATCTAGGCTCTCTCAACACAGTTGCACTCTGAAAAGGGCTTTCTTAGATGATATTATGCTAGAGTATTATGGCAGTCAAAGGCATTATTTTACTTTTCACCCTACCTGAAGGTCCTCAAATTGAAGACACATCATAGGAGTGGTATTTGCATGACAGAACACAGGAGTTAGGACAGGGTGTAACATGCAAGGTTACATTATACTTGCAACATATTCCTCCTGCCTCTTCAGGGAAGCATTTTTACTTGCAGTAATTTAAACGCATCTAGTTTGGGATTATACTAAACCTGCTATAGTCAGCACAGGCAATCAGTGAGGGAAATACTCTGAATGTTAGGAAACTGCTTGGAACTACAGTTAGGAACATCATTTAATAAATGCAGGAAGGATTGGAATGGAAAGAACCTGATAGCCTCTTTCCACTGAAAAGACTGTCTTATCTCAGACTTCCTATTTACCTGATTGGAAACATTAGATGTGAAGTAGTCACTTCTTTTTTACTGCCATCCAGATACAATGGAAAGGGCAGCAAAAACCAGTTGATATAGGGTGTGAAGCAGCCACCCCCTGCACAGTGTTATCAGTACTTTATTTCTTCAAGTCCTTTTGTGAGGGTTTGGATGAACCCTGCACATGTGGCAGTGACCTGTGAGTGTAAATAAGGCTAAGCTCTAGGTCTGGGTCTCCATGTGGAGTGACAATTACACCTTAAGTTCCTGTGCAGCCAGTCCCATGCTCATCAACCTGCAAGGCAGGACAATGAACAAGTTTGAGAAGGCAGGAACTAAAGTGTTCATGAGGCACATGAGGCCTGGCCCAAAGCTGGCTGAAATCGGTGGAAAAAATCCACTTGGGTAGGGATGGGCAAATATCTCAGCTGGAGGGCCACCTAAGGAGTTTTGGGGACCTGTCAGGAGCCACATCCATCTCTCTCTCTCTCCCTCCCTTCTCTTCTCTCTCCCCCTCTGTCTTTCTCTCTCTCTATCTCTCTTTGCTCTCTGCCTCTCTTTTTCTCTCTGTCTCTCTCCTACTTCTGCTCCTTCCAGAACCCACTGTAGTTCACTGCAGCAGGCAGGTGGCATCATCAGGTGTGGATGCTGCCAGTAGGTTCAGGAGCCTGGATGCAGAACTTGTCAGCAGCATCCACAACTGACATTCCTACCCTCCCAGCACAGTGGAGGTCCCATCTGGAGCCCTGACCTGGAACCTGCTGGTGGCATCAGCTGTGGACCCAGGCAGGAGCTGCTGTTGCACCAGGCAGGCAGCAGCATCAGCTGTGAGCATAGCCAACAGGTTCCAAAGCCCCGATGCAGAACCTACAGGTGGTGTCATAACTAACACCACCACTCACTCAGCATGGCAGCAGCTTCTGCTTGGGTCCACAGTTAATGTCACTGGCATGTTCTGGGTTGGGGCTCCAGGTGGGGCCTCCATGGCATTGGGAGGATGGTGTCATCAGCTGTGGACACCACTGGCAGGATGGCCAGGCTCCTGAACCTATTGGAAACATCCACAGGTGATGCCACTGCCTGGCCACTGCAGCAGAAGCCCCATCCGGGTCCACAGCAGATGCATGATGCTGTTGGGTGGAAAGCAGTGCCAGTCCAATTAGTTAGTGGCTGTCCACCTGTTGGTGGGTCAGATCTAGCCCATGGGCCTTATTTTGCCCACCCCTGCACTAGGGCTTTAAAGGAGATCCTGCTACTAGGCAGGAGTGACTTATGTCCTCCTACCTCTCCCCCCTCAGCAGCCAGTCTTTTTTTAATGCACAGCTGAGAACCCTTGTGCTCCCTCATCTGCTGTCACTTCATTTTTTGCACTTCTACACACTGCATTTCCACATCTGTTCCAGATCAAATCCCAAACCTGTTGCATTAGTAGTGGGGCCAAGGCATGGCATATCCAAAGGGGACTGTCTTTCTGTGGGGGTGTTTTACTGCTATTCTGCTGGGTCCACTAGGATCTAGTGGCTTTACTCATAGGAAAGATAAGTAGAACCAAGTACCTACAGTAGGACTAGATTTTCTCAGTATCTCGCCCACCTGCATACCTGTCCTTTTGCAATTAAACAGACAACATTCAGGTGGCCTGAGAACATAATTAAAGATGGAACAAAATTCCTTTCAGAACACCTGAGCTCCCAGTCAATGTATCCTTAGTGAGATGACTACAAATGACAACTAATTTGCCACCAATCAGGGGAAGAAAATAATCTAACTATTGGCTTTTTACAGAACTGTAACTACAATTTTGGCATCCTTGGCACACTGCCAGAAAGGGTGGGAATGCCCCTGGAGCCCTGTTTGCTCCCATTCTAGTTATGCTACTGCCTTATTATAAAGATTTGGGGTCAAATCACTGCACATCTATTTTTTTATATTTTGAAGTCGTAAGATGGGAAGCTCCTTAGATTATGTCTTTTGCTATAGAAGGGATCACATTAACAGCTCTGCCTGGGTATCCTCCTGTCTAATAAAACCAATAGACACAGCCTGAAAAACATGTAATCTTTCATTCAAGGGGACTAAATGACTCAAAGGACTGAGGAGGCTGCAAGTTCCAATCCAACTAATGGTCTCGGTCCCATTTCCAGGGAGATGTCCACATCACCCGAAACACAACCATAACTCATGTTAGTTATCAATCTGCTTAGCTAAGGGTTCTAGAATGTGCCCACAAACAAGGTTACACATTATATTAATGCCATTAGCGTGTTAATCTCAGCATAAATGGGCAGGGCACTACACATGCACCTGATTTAAGGCACCATAACATGGGAAACCAGCCATAAAAATGTTCCACATATAATGTAGAACATTTTTATGGCATGTTTGCATGGCACCTTTAATGTTATATGTGGGTGGGGCAGACAATCAGCTGACTGTTGGTTTTGGGGCCTAGACCACACTGGGGTCTGAAATGACCTGGGTCTGACATTCAGCTGAATGTAGCTCTGCCCCTAGGCTGGGAGGGTGGGAACTGCATGGTACTTTATGCCCCACACCCAGCTGCTGGGCCCAGGAGATCAGAGTATCCCAGTGGGAGAGTCAAGGAACTTCCCCCACTAGGGACTTTAAACCCTACACAGAGGCCAGGGACCAGGATTATGATCCTGGGATCTTCCTGTATTGTAAAGTAGTAATGGTGCAATAGGGATCTGACTCTGATTCCCAAATCATACAGACATGGCATGGGAGGAAACATGATTGCTGGGATCAGGGATCAGGTCCCACTGTGCCATTAAATGAACATGTGTTGGGGCCCAAGAATCTGACACCTCAGGGGCAGTCTTCACAGAGTAGCTAGGGAATAAACAGGCTTGGAGCCTAAAGCAGCCTCTCAACCAAGGTCTGACTTGAAGTGAGTATTGCATGGGAAGCTTGCACTGCTGTTCATATACCACCTGTCTCCACAGACAGACGACCCCAGTCTGCCAGATGTTCTGGTCTCTGCTTCTTATTGGAGCTAAATGTACATCAACAAAAGTATGGGTATTGGAGACACTTGGTATACAAGGGGTTAAAGGTGCAAACTCCTTCCAAGAAGTTCTTTCCAGCTCAGAGTTGTCTCTCCTTCCTGAAAGGACATCAGTAATGACTCTGGCTGCCACTAGATGACTTGTCTTTCTATCCAATTAATCAACAGCAGTTTGAGGCCTACAATGAAAGAGTTACACATTTCCTTACCTAACCCAGGCAGCTGCTCAGAGCCCAAAATATTGAGTTGCCTTCTCACTTCACATTTTACAATTTTGCGCTGCTTGTTGATTTCCAGAGCGAGTACTGGGTCACATTTGATGTCCCAGATCTGCAGAAAGGAAGGGGAAAGTCATGCCATGTGAACAGTATTACCTAATGAGGAAGAATAACACTCTCTAACAGTCGATTCAGGCCAGCTGTGAAGCATTTGTCAGGATGCTGCGTATGCCTGTAATTGCTACCCTAGAAAACACCTGGTCATGTTGTCTGGTGTTAAAAGAACATTCTGCATACATTCTTCCTCAGCTGGTTCTGGTTCAGCCTGGTGCCTTGTTACTCTGACATCCCTTCCACAGTCTGCTTGAAACTCTTAAAGGCCACACTCTCCAGAACCACAAGAATCTCTAAGACACTATTTTACATTCATCCAAAAAACCTCCTTTCCTTTAGTATGACTATCATTTCTGGCTCCTCAATTTGGCAGATACTGTGATCATAGTGGAAAAGAAATCTGAATAGCGATGTGAAAAGCAAAGGCGTCATTTCATTTCAACTACCGCAGTTCATATATATATATATTTACTGGTGGTTTAAGTTAAAGACAGCATAGACCATTTAACCCTTGATATCATAGGTACATCATTACACTTTTAAGATGGAGTCTGTATACAGTTTGCCAAGAGATTTATTACTGGCCAGATTCTATTCCATCTATAAGGCATCTAAATTTACTTAGGCAACTATGTGCAATTTTATTCCACCCTGTTCAAATCCAGAAAATCCATTAATGCATCTACTTTGTAACATGCCATCATCTGACCCTTAAGATTGATTCACAAAATGGCTATGAGGAGGAGGAGGACCCACCCATCTTTTGCATTAATTGTTTTTTCAGGGTCTCAAGCAGAATGGCATAGAATAGTACTTAGGCACTTTAGTTCATGTAAGCACCCATATAGATCAAATGGAATCTGTCCTTATATATGCTATGAAAAGGTACAGGTTGGTAGTACCCACACATGGGTTCACAATGTTGTCTCTAAGAACTGGATTCCCTTCCTTTTACTTGTCTCTTTCTGCCCTTGAATCCTTTATATGCTAGCTGATTCCAAAGTATGTAGCACTGAGGGGAAAACCATGTACTTTGGATTTCTGAGGACTTCTAGAGATGGATAAAAGGAATTGTATGGTTACTGACAGCCAGGTAAGACTGGGACTTCTGAGACAAACGCAACAATCCATCTGAAAACCTAGTTCCTTTCCTGGAGATTTTAGTCCTTATTTCCATTCCCAAGTATTCACTGGGCATGTCTACACAAGATGCTTTACTGCACAGTAGACTAAACTACTGTGTAGTACGGTGTCACCATGTAACCATGCACAGCAGCTACTGCCCAGTAAATTAAGCTAATGTGCAGTTTCCTATTACCCGTAAATACAGGTAGATTAACTGTGCATGAGGTATTGTGCAGTAGCACTCATGTAGACACCAAGCCGGAGAAAATTTGCTCCTGGTCAACCATACCAGCAGGGGGCCACAGGGGACAGAGGAGTTTTCTGTCCCCAGTCCTGGCACTTCTCAGCTCCTGGCTCCCTCCAGGAGCTGATCAGGGCTGGGATGGGGTCACTCTCTGCCCCTCCACCCCTCCCCCACCCATCCTGGCACTGCATGGCTCCTGGCTCTCCACAGGAGCTAGTAGCCAAGCAGTGCTGGGACTTGGGAGCTCTCTGCTTCCCTGTTCAGCCAGGGGCTTGCTTGCAACTGTCCCACTTGTGGGGCAGCTGCCAGTGAGCCCTTGGCTAGGCAGGGGTTCCCTACCCAGTCACCAGTAGTTGTCCCGCAAGTGGGACAGCTCCAGCCAGCCTCCTGCTGCGGGAAGAATCCCTGCCCAGTTGGGGGCTCACTAGCAGCTGTGTCTCTATGTGCATGGGGCCAGAAGAGCTCTGCCACCTGCAGCAGCATCTGACTCTTGGCCCCTGCACATCAGGACCCCTCCTGATGAGCACGGGGCCAGAAGACAGCTGTCACTGCAGCCAGCAGAGGTCTCTTGGTCCCATGTGAATCAGGACTGCCTGCTCCATGCTCCTTGCTCCCCCTAGCTGCTGCAGGGGGGGCAGAGCAAGGCAGGAGCAGCCTGCTGCTTCCATTGGAAGCAGAATTGCTCCCAACAGGGTGCATATGTAGATGTGCTCCTGAGGAAGGTTTACTGCACAGTATTTTACTGCATTAACAGCACATGTAGATGTGCCCATTGGATATGAAGTGTTCAGAAAGTTGTGAGTGCTGGTCTTAAGATATGGAATTCACTCTGTTTCCAGAGAGTGTTTCATGCTGCAGCTTTTTTATACACCAAGTTACTTCCATGTCCTTACTGAACCCTTAACATTTCTCTCTTTCCACTGCTTTGTGTACCTCACCCTTGAGGTTTCCATCTTCCCCACAAGAGAGGACTGGATGGTGCTTCCTTTGCAGCTCACTGATCTCATTCCATAGTCACTAGAGGAAGGGTGCTTTTCAGTAGCATGACACACCACTTTCCCTAGGACCTGAACATTTGCTAAGGATAGGAGATATTTCAAAGATTTCTGAGGCACCCTCCACCTTGTACATACAAAGTAAATACATCCCTTCAGCACTTCCAGCCCCTTCCATACCCTGCAAGAAACTGGGAGCAGAAAGCTGGGCAATGCAGTTGTTTTTATGTATTTCAAAGTGGCTTTTCTGGGAGGTTGTCATCTGTCCTTCCCCAATACAAACCTAATTCCTACAGCCAGGCACCTGACAGTGAATTTCCTATCAAATTAGAAAGCAAGGGGAGGACTGGGTTGTTTTTGCAGGCAGAGGCTCCTCCTTACACAGGTGGTCAATATTTCAGTAGGGATCCTCAAACAGCTGTAATTCTGGCAAGATACCTCCCAGAGAAATGATCTTTCAGTGCCAGTTTTTTCTTCCATCTGTTTTGAAAATGCGATTATCCTGAAATTCGTATGACTTGACAACAGGCCTGGGAAAACCCCTTCTTCTCCATCATGGTGATGGATTGTGAGAAGCAGGAGAATGGCATACCAATATTAGTAGGGTCATCAGCATTTAGTATTAATAAAAACTGTCCAGCATGATCTTTCAGAAGTGCTGAGCATCTTACCCTCTAACCGAAGCACACAGGGGCTGCCATACTCCGTGGCTCTGTAAATCAGACCCCAGCTTTTTACCTACTGGATATCTTAGATGATTAATTGCTCCTGTTGTGTAGCTCTGTCTCTCACTTCAAAAGCACCCTGTTGACTCAGTCTGGAAATCTTGATCCTGAATCTTTGGATATAGCCTCTCATTTGCTCAGTAAAATTTGCCACAAATAGAACTCAGGAAAGCCTCTCTCTTATTGGGATGGTGGGAATGTTTAGGGTTGAAGGAAAAATCAATAACTGATCAGTAAAATAGGAAGCATCATAATGAGGAAGAGAGTCCTGGTATTGTAGGGAGCAAAGCCATTATTTTAAAATAGCAGGGATTATTTTTCAGGTAAAGCCAGACTTACCTGATCTTCTTCTAATACCTGGCACTTAGCACAACACAGGCCTTCTGGAAAAAACAGTTTCATATCCTGGACAGCCATTTGGTAGGATACAGACCCTGATAAACAGATACAATGAGAGGATTCTATCAGGCTATGAATTAAACATTCTCTCAGCTCACATCTTCTTCCTGGAAGATTGATGGTATGCAACTTACTGAAGTAATTACTTTAAAGGGCAGTTGTTATAAACAATAATAGCTAACATTTAAAAACATTATATTTAGAATTGTTTCCTTGTCTTCTTGGTATTTTGATTTTGCCCCATTATGGCTCAGCTTGTTATTTATGTATACAACACTCCTTTTATTTCCAAGCAGTATAATCAAGGGAATCATCATAGGTAGACAGTGAAGCAGTTCCAGCCTTTCTTCTGCCCTCCTGGGCCTTAGTCAAATATTCCTTTGTTTTGGCCTTTCCCCAAGCCTACTCATGGTGTCACTTTCTCTGGTCTAGCCTTCTTTGGCAGATGTCCCGTCCTCTCTACCCTGTCCTCTCTAGCACTCTGGGCCCTTACTGCTGGGACCCTTCCCCTGTAGCCCTCTAAAACAGCTCTTGTGCCATAAGATCCTTTTAAGGATGCCACACTATATTAGTGCAGTTAGGTGTGCAAATGTCTACTCATGATTCACAGAACAAACCCAGAGATTCCTAATAGGATTCCATAGTGTCAAAAGCATTTTGACACAGTGTGGTCTTCCTAAGTTCTTCACAACAGAAGAATTGCTCTATTACTTTTCTGAAGTAAAACAATCAGTGAGAGCAAAGTTGGCATTTTCTGAGGTGCTGTAAGTCTAACAAGGGATGCCTTAAGGCTAGAAAGGTTGAGAATCACTGCTGTAAGAATAGGGCCTCTCACTCTGTAGGTGCATCTACATATGCAATTCATGTGAAGCAATAAACTCCAGCACATATTGTGCCAGAGTATATTGGTCCTGGGTGCCATGTTTACCCATGTGCCTGGGACCACAGCATGTTTAGCTGGGTCGAAATAACTCTGGCTGGAAGGGGGCCCCAGGGGTCAGCCTGCCAGCCTAGAGCTGCTCCAATCTGGGTCAGCTTGCTACAGAAGGGTTGTTTAGGGCACGAGGGTGCTTCACTGCAGGACTAGTCAGCAGGCAGCCCCTGCATTGAAGTACCCTTGTGCCCATAGGTGGCAAAAGCAGGGGGGAAAACAGGACTTAGAACCCCCAAACACAGGGCGGTGGTAGGGCTGCAAGGCAGCTTGGCCGAGGGCTTTCAGCAGCTGCAGGACGGGTGAAGAGGGAGTGGGGCTGGGGCTAGGGCAGGCACTGCACAGTAGGGCTGTGCGAAATTTTGCCACCAGTTTTGTTTCAATACTGTTTCGACCTGTTTTGAATGGTCACATGCTAGACACCCTAGTTGTGACATACTTTTTCATAATATTGAGCCTGAAATGAGTCTGAAATGATCTTCCAGGAGTTTGTGTCCATTACTCCTAGTTTTCCCCAAGGGTGCCCTGGTGAACAGTTTTTCACTGAGCCCTAGATATACACTTCTGATGTAGCGGTAAGCAGCTACCAAGTCCCCTCTCAGCCTTCTCTTTTTCAGGCTGAAGAGTCCCAGGTCCCTCAGTCTCTCCTCATATGGCTTGCTGTGCAAGTCTCTGATCATATGAGTGGTCCTTCTCTGGACTCTCTCAAGCTTTACCATGTTGTTAAGGTGCAGAGCCACACACCCCGTCAAAATGAAACACTGTTCTGCCAAAATGTTGAAACGCTGGTTGAAATGGAACACTTCCGTTTCCCACAATGCTGCACAGCCAGTTGGGTGCGGGACTGAGCTGTGTGCAGCTTGTCCAGGTGGCGCAGCTCCTGCTGCTACACCCTGGGAGGCATGGAAGGATCTGCATGGGGCAAGATGGGTTGCTGCTGTGGGCTGGGGCCAGGGCTGTGGTGGTGGTGCTGGAAAGGGGCTATGGGGGCAGGGTGTGCAGCCACCCCAAAATTTGCCATAGCCCTCCCAACCCCCTTCCTAGCACCACCGCTGCCCGCCCCAGTGCAGCCTGGCCCCCCTGCTGGGAAGAGTCCGGCACTGCCCTGGTCCCAGCCTGCAGCCTGCCCTGCCCCATGCAGATCTGGGGGCATGCGCCCCCCATGCCTCCTGGGATGCATGCAGTGGTGGGAGCCGCACCCCCCCCACCCCACATGAGCCGTGGCTTCGTCCCAGACCCTGCCCTGACTCGGGGCAGGGTGGGCACGAGGGTCCCAGTGGCTCCAGCCCAGCAGTGCAGCCAAGATTAGCCCCTCTCCAGCCCCCAGTTCTGGGCCCCCCTGGGCAGTGCAGGGCCGGAGCCAGGGCTGGGGCTGGAGCCAGGGCTGAGGCCAGTGTGGGGAGGCAGCCGAGGCCAGTGTGGGGCTGGGGGGGCGGCAGATTCATTGGCGCAGGGGGTGCCAGTGCTAGGCAATGACCCTGGACGCAGGGGAAAGGACAAATGCAGCATGCCCCAGCCCCAATCCTGGCTCAGCTCTGCTCCCTCCCAATCCCTGCCCAATCCTAGCCCCAGCCCCACTCTCTTCCCACTGGCCCTTTCACCTCCCCCCACAGACTTTCCTGCCTGGGGGGGAAACACTCAGCCCCCTCAATTTTTTTCTCCTTCTGCTTATGTTTGCCCCAGTCAGCTCCATCAGCACCTACACTTGCATTGCTTGGCAATAAATAATGCCAGTGCAGGATAGTACATGTATTAACAACTACTAACCTATGGCAGCATTTATTAGTTTACTGCAATCTCATAGGGCCACACATGTAGACACACAGACTTTGCTGCAGAGCTAATTAGGCAGCTTCAGGACTAGATCCACCATTTCATCCCTTTTAAAGGACCTTCCTCTTTTCTGTTCTTTCTTGTAACGCGGACACAGCGAGGGCCTTTTACATGGTTAAAGCACAAGACTAGAAGTTAGGCATGGTACAAACTCTCTTTAACCTATTCATGTCTCAATTTCCATTTCTGGAAAATAGGGAGCAGGGAGTTTTGCATGGGAGTTGGGGTGGGGGGTGGAATCTGTCCTCTTTTTCTTTAAAGACAGTAGATAGGGGGAGAAAGATGATGATGACAGAGGCAGCCATGGAGATGACTAAAAGAATGGAGAAGACAATGAAGCTGGTTGGATGTAAAAGATGTACATTATTCCTGAGTGAGTACCTGAAGGAAGATACTTAGCCTTGAGTTGTCATAGACTATCCAAGGACTGTACAGGTAGCTGGATACAATGGTAGAGTTAAGATGTTTGTTTGAAATTAAGATGGAGGAAAGGAGAGAAGAGGCTGCACAGACAATGTAAAATATGCAGATACCTGACTAGACCCCTGGAGCTAAAGGGTGGCTTAGGAAAACATGTGATCATGAAGGTCATGTGGGAGGACAATAGACCAGTTGATTGATGAGCTATTGACCTGAAGAACAGATTTGCTGCAGTAGAGAAAGAAGAGGGAAAACAGATAGAAACGTAAGATGGGGTGGCAAGGAATAAAAGAACAGCTAACTCCACAAGAAGAAAAGAACTGGATGAGCCTGAAGACTGCTATAGTGGAAATAGGATAATATTTAATAGCATGAAGTGCAAGGTCATGCTACTGGGGGACTAAGGCCCAGCTTCATAAAGGTATGTAAATATTTCAGTCTTATTTGTCCTTGATTTCTATTATAAATCAAGTACCTAAATATCCTTGTGAATTTGGCCCTAATAAGAAGAATTTCCCTTGTAAGCTAGAAGCCACTGGCAATGACAGAAGCAATGATGAACAATCAGAGTGATTACCATTATGAAAAAGCCAAATACAGCTCAAGGATTTATCAGCCAAGATACCTACAGTAGAGAGAGGGGAGTATTAATGCCATAATACAAGGCACTGGTGAGACCTAGGCTGGAATTCTCTGTACCCTTTTGTTCTTCCATGTACAAGAAAGATGAATTCAAAATGAAAGAGATGCAGAGAAAGGTTGCTATGCTGAGGTACCTGGAGAGCTGATCTTACAAACTGAGACTACAAGAGAGTAGCTTGTTTAGCCTAGCAAAACAAAGGCAGAAAGGGGAAATGACTTCTCTGTAGAAATACAAGAAGGGGTAAAAAGAATGGAGGAACGAGAGCTCTTTAAGTTAAGTCTATGGGCAAGTTTATATGTGCTCTGGGAGTGGGGGGACAGGGGACAGCATTTTAATTAGAGCGGATCCGAGAGCTGCTCTAATTAAAGCTCCAGCAGCTTCTCTTGTATCAGCATCCCTGTGCTTCAAAATGGCAGCAGGGTGCTTGAACTAAAGCTCATTTGAAGAGCTTTAGTTCAAATGCTCCTGCCGCCATTTTGAAGTGTGGGGACACTGATACACAAGATGTGGGAGGCTGCTGGAGCATGGTAATTACCATGCTTCAACAGACTTAATCGAGTCTGCTCTAATGCACTGTAATTACAATGCATCGTAGCAGCCTCCACGCTTATGTACAGGCACCCTAAATTGGCAAAAAAGCAAAGGGGAATATGCTGGCCTTGGGTAAGATGGAGCTGGAAATCAGGCTTTTATCAAAAGAATAAATTCTTGAGCAGCCTCTGAACTGGAGATGAAGTTCAGGCAATCTATCATGGTTTAGGCACACCATTTCAGAAGCCAACAATACTCAAGGGTGCAGTGAGGCTAGCATCACATCCTGCTATTTTTTAATTCATAGCCTCACTGCCTAGGTATCCTATTTACACCTGGATCAACCTGGAGCAGCAGCATTTGGTCTGAGTCTGGAACTCTCATCTCTGAGCTTAGAGTTCACTCCAACTCAGTAAGAATTCAAAAGTCTATTTGGGAGCCAGACACGAGTCCCTCAGTGCTGTCCACAAGCTCCTGGGGCTCCAGCTCTACTGCCTGTGGGCCCTCCCAGCCAGCCAGGGCTGGTGGCTCTATGTCATCCAGTGCATCTGGGACAACAAGCAGTGGCTGAAGTTATTTTCGATGACAAGCCACCTTCCAGGAGCTCCTCGACCAGCTCTGCGTGCACCTAGAGCAGCAGGCCATCACCATGCAGCCGCCCCTCCCTGCAGAGACCTGGCTGGCCATTACCCTGCTGAAGCTTGCCATGCCCACCAGCCTGCGCTGTCAGCCACCTCTTCAGCACAGGCAAGGCAACCACTGGGAAGGCCATCCTGGAGGTTTGTGGTGCCCTCTAGGATGTGCTGGGGCACACCATGCTCTCGGTCCATGACACCCTGGCTCTGTGCCCTGGGCTTTCCCAGGTGCATCGGGGCCCTGTACAGAACCCACATCCCCATCACTTGCCTGCCCCACAGCAACTGCCCCTAAAACAACTGGTGGGGCTTTTACTCCATCATGCTGCAAGCCATTGTTGACTACCGGGGCACCTTCACCAATGTAAGTATCGGTTGGGCTGGCAATGCCCACATCTTTCAAAACTCTGTCCTGCCAGCCCTGGTGGAAAGCAGCTGCTTTGTACCAGCAGTGCTGAACCTCCAGCTGGGTGAGGTGGCAGTCCTGCCCCTCCCCTGGCTCATGCAGTCCTGCACCAGCCAACTGGACCACTGCCAGACATATTTCAACTAGTGCCTAGGCTGGACCCACACGCTGGTGGAGTGCACCTTCAGCCACCTGAAGGGCTGCCATGAGGTCACAGAGGGCAACATTCCCTGGGTCATCGTTGCAACCTGTGTGCTGCATAACTTCTGTGAGGCCAGGGGGCAGCTCTTCCATGAGGCCTGGGCAGAAGAGATGCAGCAGGCAGAGGTGGAGCAGAGCTGCTCCCAGCAGCGGCAGCAGGGACAGCAATCCCCCCCGCCCCACCAAGGCCTTGGGCAAGCCATACACCCAGCAGCGGGGACTAGCGCACCAGGTGTGAGAGGTGCTGGTGAACAACCTGGTCCTGTACTCCCCACTGTAGGCCACCTGGATGGCCCCAGCCCCACTGTCCACCCCCAGCACCACGCTCACTGTGGACAGTTTTCTGGAAAGTCCGTTATTCCCCTCCACAAACACAGAACCTGTCCATCGACTTCCTCCTGAACAACAGACCTCATCCCCACCTCCCTTCTGAACCACAGAGTCCTTTCCCCTTGCCCCCTAAACCACAGAGCCTCACCATCAACCATCCCACCCATCACCAATAAAGCACCCTCTTCCCCGTGCAAACTACATACAATGCTTTGTGTGACCTCCTGAGGTGGGGGGCAGTGAGGTGGAGGCATCTACAGGGTGGAGCCCGAGGATTGGTGCCTAGCGCCCCAGCCTCTGCTGCACCACTGCTGATGCAGACGCTGCTGTGAGGCCAGTAGCTGAAAGGCTCACCCGGAGGCAAGGGCAGCTGCTGCTCTGCCAGCAAGGCCAGCTCCCTCCCTGCACGTGTCACTGGCCCCACTTAGGGCAGCTTCTGCTCTGGGGATGCATGGAGCAGGGACATGTGAGGGGGAGGGGCAAGCAGAGGGGCCAGCTTGTGGGGAACCCAGGGAAGATGCCAGGGTAGGGGGACCTGGCTGCTGGAGGTGCCACTACTCAGTGCAAGCCCACTGGGGGGCTTGTGGCTGGGTGCTGGGCAGCTGCAAGAGGGCAGGCAGGGCTAGGGCCAGGAACAGAGAGGTGGGCAAGGTAAAGGTGACTGCCAGGGCCAGAATGGTGTCCAGTACCCAGTGGTCCTTCTCCATAGTCTCCACTGTCATGGCCACTACCGTGGCCTGCTGCTCCTGGGCCTCCACCATGCTCTTGAGGAAGGCAACGTGACTTTCCTTGATGGCCAGGAGCCTCTCCTAGAATGTCTGGTCCTCTTGGGCCTTTTCCCCATCCTTCTTCTGCTTGTGCACAATGTCCTCTACATGCCAGGCCCATGAGTCTGCCTCCACTACTCTGGCAGTGACCAGCCAGTCCAGCAGCAGGTCCAGTTCTAGGTCTGCTGCTGCTGGAGCCAGAGCATACAGAGGACCCAGGCCAAGACTGGGGGTGACCCTGCAGGCGCATCCCCTTGTGCAGCTGCTGGACCTGCAGAGCCTGGAGAAAGAGGCTGTTTGTTGAGAGTTTGCAAAATTTCTGAAATAATCTGGGCTATGCCAGGGAGCTCTGCACTGCCTGGCCTCAGACCAGGGATCATGCACACTCAAATGCCCAAGGACCATGATGAGTTGGCTGGGCAGGCCCTGGTACAGGGGCCACTGGCTGAGCCTCTGCAGGGGCAGGTGGACCACTGATCACTTGCCATAGGCATCCTGCTTCTTTGCTCCCTTTCCAGGCCAGGACAGGCCTGGCTCCTGGCAGCACTTGCTGTGGGCACTCCAGACCCACTCCCCGCATCTCTTGCAGGCCAGACCATGTCCTCCCTTGCCACCAGGTCCATGGCACTCAGACTTGTGGGACAAGGGGTGAAGGCTGACTGGGACACAGAGCTGGTGGTGCCCTCCCTCAGGGGGCCTTTCTGGAGAGGTGCTCTGGGACAGGTCCCCCTGCACATGTGCTCTGTGTCCCAAGCATGCCCCTGGGAAGAGTGTCCTGGGTGTGCTGCAGAGAGCTGTTTGCATGGATCAAGGGGTGCCTGACCCACTATACCCTGCTGCTGCTAATCATCCTGGTGCCCCAAGCACACATTGAGAACCAGGTGTAGGACCCTGAGCTTTAACGGTGTGGCAGGCAAGCCCACACTTCCTCAAAGTGTTTGCCAGCTGGAGGGATACCTGTGCCTATGCTACACATCCCTGACCCGCACAGCCAAGGATAACATCACTGTCAGGAATGATGCATTTCTTGTGTGTGAGAGGCCCATGCCTGCCTAGCTGAGTGGGCACTGGCTGCTCAGTAAAATTTTACACTGCCTCCCACCTCTCTGCATGCTGTGGAGAAGGGAACTCCAGGGGCCAGTGGGGAGCTTGGTCAGGGCGGGCAGGAAAAGGCCTTCCTCCCAGTGCAGAGCTTACTGAGTGGGTGTGGAAGGCATGCCTGACAGCCTGATTTTGTCCCTGCTGGTGGTGATGACATGTGGCTCTAGGGTGCAGGGGCATGGTGCCTGGCTGGCCAGAAAGGGGCCCCCTCTGGGGAGGAGCTGGAGCTCCTCAGAATGGGCAGTGTCATCCCCGGGTTGGCCTCCTGGGTGGGGCTGCACACCTGGAGCTGGCAGGGCAAGCAGCGGCCCAGGCTGCTGGACCTCGTGGATGACACTGGGAGCAAGAACTGTGGCAGGATGTATTCCAGGTGCCCCGAGGTGCCCTCCCCACTGATGTCTTGTTGCCACTGCCAGGCTATGGTGGAGACTCCAGCATGGCGCCCATGCTGGAAAGCAAGGTGGGGCTCCACCGAGTCCTGGGGTGCAAGAATACAGTCCAGCTGCCACATGACGAGCATGGTCCTCAGGCCTGCCCCCAACAGGTAGTTGTGGTCAGTGACACAGATCCACTGTGCCCACAGGGCCTTGATCTTTATGTGGTACTGACATGCTAACTGGTTGTGCCCATGTTCCTGCATGCAGGCCACCAGACCCTCATAGATATGTGTGTTGGAGCACTCGCCATGGGTGAATTGGCTTTGGACCTCAGCCTCACCCCACAGTGCAATGAGGTCCATGGTCTCATCCTGGGTCCAGTAAGGCCTATGGGACACAGTGGGCAGTGTCAAGGATGATGTCAGCATGGGTCCTTTGATGGCCCTCAGGTGCTGTGGGTGAGAGTCTGGGTCTACCAGGCCTGGGCAGGTACACGCAGCACACAGCAGAGGAACACAGCATGTGACAGGCAAGCAGGCAGTGGGGCTTGGCCGGGGGCCAGCACTGGGGTCTGGCAGGCTGCTGTGGCTGGCCTGGGGCCACTGTTGTGGGAATTGGTGACCAGAGTCAGGCAGCAGGTGGCACAGGCCCCTGGGGTCACTGCAGCGTTTTAAAGGCTAGGCTGGGGCAGGCAAAAGAGAATCTCTGGGTCTTGTGGCCCTGGGGCTAGCCTGAGGGTGGCCCCCCTGGTGGTGGGGCTGACTGGGAGCAAATTTGCTCCCGGTAGGCATCTACATGTGAGCTACTGTGCAGTAATTATGGAGCAGTTAATGTGCTACCTGCATTTGCAAGTAGCAAATTAACCACACAGTAGACTTACTCACTGTGCAGTAAGTGCCTGCACATGTAGATGGTGATGCTTTACTGCACAGTCAGTTAGTCTACTGTGCCGTAAAGCATCTTGTGTAGACATACCCAGTTTGTCTGCAAGTGATCTTTCCTTGCCTAAAGGATTTGATGAGCTGATGAATTCCCATTTTCCAAAGGCAAAATGCTTCTTGGCACAGCAAGCTGGACCAAGATCTGCCTCAACAATTGACAGAATATGTTAGCAACAGCTGTATCACTTTTACTTGAATGTGTGCAATGAAGATTTTGAGATCCAGCTGAGTTGCTCTCAGCTCCAGTACCACAGTGCAGAATCTGGTCTCTCTATACAGGTGAATACAAGTTGTAGGTTGTTTAGCAGCTAACCTATGCGACTTTTCTAGTCTTGGAGGCATTTGTGACTGCAACATTAGAAAAGACTAGGCGTTCAAAGGAAATCCCTAAACAGACACCACAAGGGCAGTTCTACTAGACTAGCTTTTGGGAGACCTCCTAAGGAATGTGTACTGTAGGGCCAACACACTGATTGATGTTACATTGCTTTTTTATCACTTGATGATCAAGTCCTAGCATTTCTACATTTCGAGACTTATTGACCTTTTCCAAACATGACAAAAGGGTATTTTGATAGGATAGGCAGGGATTTTCCACCAGTGTCTCTCTCCCTATTTTGCAAAGATGATGATCACAAGAAGACCATCTTCGTGGACAGATGGGAGAGCATGTAGTTTGCCATTGATTCAAGTGGTAGGGCCATCATTGCTATTAGGGCCAAAATCAGGTCATAGTGAGAAACTAAATCTCTCACCAGAGAGAATATCTTTGTCAGATCCTTGAGAAAATTTTAGCATTGTTGAGTGGGAGAAGACAAGCTGGTCATTTTCTAGTGGGTGGTGAGCTGAGATAATGGCAAGGTCACTTTGAAAAAACAGAGAAAAAAGTCAATGCATTTCAGCTCTAGGAGGTGGCCCTAAGTACCCAGAAGGGAGATCTCATAATGGAAAGGGGACTTCACATAACACCAAACCAAGAACTTAATACTCTAAGCCAAATAGGTTTGCTTGAGGGCCATCAAGTCACCAGGCTGTGAGAGGGAGAGTAAATAAATCTGAGTGCAGCATCTTCCTCCATTGTGGGAAAATAGGTCCAGAGGCAGCAGCTGACCGGGCCTGGGACTCTTTCACAATATACAAAGAAGGTCCATAAAATAAACATGTTGGAGTCAATAGAATCTGCTCTGTGGCAGTTTGCCTAACCTTGCAGAGTAGTTATGAAATTAGAGGTATACTCAGAAAGGGATACTAGAATTCACCTGACGATAAGATGGGAAAGGCACTGGACAATGAAATCAGGCTGAGACCCACCTTAGAACAAAAGGTTCAGCATTCCTTGCTGATGTAGGAGACAAAGAGGTACATCTCTGGATGGACCCAATCTAAAAATATATCCTGAAAAACAGTATCCTTGATCCCTGTTCATGATTCAGAGAGTTGTGCCTGCTGAGACAGTTCTCTTGTGTATTCTGAGGGCCCAAAAGATGCACTACTAGCAGCAGTATCCCGTGGAAGATGCATCAGGTCTAGTTTCCCTGAAAGATTCCTCAGGAGGCCAGAGGCCTTAGAGGTTATTCATATGTGCTCTGTACCTCACTGAGGAGGAAACCATTCCAAATGTCAACAATATTTGGAAAGAGGGAACAGGATGCCACATATTTGCCGGGTCCTTCCACCATCAAAGGAAGGACCTAACTGGAAAGAAATGGTTATTATCATGCTCAGGTGATACCCTTCTGGGGAACAGATGCCATGCCTATATGCATCTGAGGTGAAATCTGGCATGCAGGAAACCATGTGGTTAAGAATGGATAGGCAAGTGCTCATTGCTGTTGGTATAAAACAGCTCCTGCTATCCTGGTGTACATCTGTCAGGACGTCCTGAAGGAGGTAAGCTCTGGCCAACAGAAAATCCAAAGAGACTTCTGTTTTGTACTGAAACCATGTTTGATTTTTCCACACTCAATTATAGTACTTTGTTGGGCAGTAGTTCTGACCTACCACATATCGCAGGCATTTTGGGTTGGAAAACAAGCGTCCTGAAGGTTAAGAGATTCAAACCAGCTCTCTGTCTGCAGAGGTGGGTTATGGTTCCTAGTGTTGTCATCTTGAACTTGAGCTCATGGATGAAGGATCTAAGCTTCCTTAAACCCAAGAAAGGATACCATCTTCCTTTTCTTTTTGGGATCAGGAAGTAACTGCTTTGGAAACCCTTTCCACAGTGTAGTGGAAGACTCTCTTCTATAGCTCTGTGACAGAAGGTAGGCAACATCCTGCTGAAAGAAAATCTCATGAGAAGGCCCCTGAAAGGGATCACAGAGAGTGAACTGGGAGCAGACACTTTGAAGTGGACAGTATGGCAAGTCACAGTGGTGTTTGGAATCCAATGGTCTCTGCTGATACATGTTCAGAAGGCAGCCAAGCAGTTCCCAAAGGATAATGGAGTGGATGAATATGGAACCTAAGATAGTGGGTGGCATCTGTCTTGACTAACCTATCAAACCTTTGTTCTGTTGCCTGAAGATATGGTATGGAGAAGGGGCGGCTGCCACAGGGCTTTTCATTCTGTGGAAGCAGTTATACTTCCTAAGAGGCCAAGTAGGTGAATACATGCAGAGCAGTGTAGAAGGCTGCTTTGGTGGTTACTAGTCAAATTAAGAACTGTATTTAGATTTCTTCTTTGGGATGGGTATACTGACCTTCAGAGAACGTATTAAGACCTTCTGGGTAAGGAGTATTTTCTTTATTTTAATATGTAAAAGCTCTCTTTCTTGAAACAGAAGGCCTTTCACAAGAATCTCAACCTCCTTAGTGAAGCCAGATCCCTGAAACAAGGACAGCTGCATAACTGAGGTTGTAGCCTTTGAGTTAGATGAGGCATGTCCTGCAAGAAGCACAGCCTGGAGTGAGATCCTGCCTACTAGCTATCTTTCTGTAACTCAGGCAGCAAATGCATCTTCATAATTAGGCAATAGCCTGATTGTGGATGATGCCAATCACTCCAGTCATACCAGACCCATAGTGTGTGGAAATTCACTGTAGGCTAGTAAGGGATTATGATTTTTCTTTTTACAAATTCAATTTTTTGGGACTCTTTGGAATTCTCCAGATGTGCTTAGCCTAATCTTAATGGAATAGTAACTGCTATAGATGAAAACACAGATTATGCATAGAAATATTCGGCAGCCCAAAAAGTGATTTGGAACGTGATTTCCAAAAAGTCCATGCAGCTAGGATATAGGTGTCTGGTATCTGGGATGTGATCTTAGTAAGAGCAATCATGGTCTCACTGATGAGGGGGAGACACTTTACTAAGAGTAGACTGCTATATAACATCCACAAGCCTATTCTTAGGCTGTTCACCTTCCTCCATCATAATCTGCAGTCTTGATCCTGGAAGTCCTTCTGTCAGAGCCAACCAAGTCATAGCCAGGCAGGACCAGAGTCAAGGATTTACTAGAATGCAAATAGCCAAGGTCAAACCCAGGTATCAGTCCAGTTTCCAGGGTGTCAAGCCAAGGTCAAGACAAGGTCATGGTCAGGACAAGCAGTTGATCAAAGCCAAAGGGTCCAAGACAGGAGAAAAAGTAACCAGGAACAAATAGGAAGATCCAAGGCAGCAGGAGTAGCAACACCTAACAATGTTATTGCTGGGACAAGGTCCTAGAAGAAGTGGGAGGGTTTTATAGCACTCCAATGAGGGGCTTGTGGTACTCATTGTTCACTCAGGTCACCTGGTACATCACTGGGACTTTCATGCGAGGGTCCTGACTGAGCTGGGGTTAATGTTCAGTCAGCTGCTTGATGGTGTTGCAGCCTGAGCTGTCTATGGCTATAAAAGTCCCGGTTCAAATCCCAGGGGTCCTGATGCCCTCAAGTCACTAATTTCCTTTTTAAGAGGAGAGTCCATGGCCAGAAAGATCACATTGGAATGCTAGTAAAAGGTTTCTGAGCCTGAGATGTCAAGTCAGGGCAAATGATGGTTGCGTTAATACCTGTGGCTATCTGAGCTGCATATAACACAACCCACCCTACAGCTGCAGTGTGGGTCTAAATCTGTCCTAGGGGGCCTCATGAGTTTGACATCCCTGGTATAAGTACATGCCAATGCTTGAACAAGCTGTAGAATTATGTTTGTTTCCCTTGACATATCTGAGCCATTTAGACATTTTTTTTTAAACTCAAAAGCCTACCGTAAAATCCATTTTGGATTAAGCTGGTGCCATACTGAGCCCTCCAAAGGAATGGATTTTGTGCTCTGGCCAGGTGAGGATCCTCTGGCCCCAATAAGTCAAGTAGCTTCTTCACAGCATTCTGTCTCTGAAGGCACAACACAAGGGAGGAGCCTGAGGTGAGGTAGTTGCAAGAAGCTTCCAAGATTGCTGGATCCTGAAGGGAATAAGGTAAAGAAACAGATTGCACTGTTTGACTTTGTTGCAAATTTCCAATGGGTAGCAAGCAAACAAGTCAACTTACTTGCTTCCTGCAATAGTATATATGCCCATCTTCTCTTCAGGTAGAGCTGCCTCAGTACACACTGAAATAACCAAACCAGCAGCTGGGCATCTCAACCCCATTAGGGGATAGGCACTGACTCTGTGGGTGCTCTGTTGCTCAAGCAAACACTGAAAAAAATTAGTGAGTACTCAACAGAGCCATGCGTGCAGATGTTAAAACCAACCAACCAAAAAATGCACGTTACTGGAAAAAAGAGCATGTTCCTGAAATCCGGCTCTTCCGCGTCTGTATAGATTGGGTGCTTCAGCAGGGTTTTTTGGTGCTTTTAGCTAAAGCTGATTCAATCAGCTATTAAATGAAAGCACCAAAAAGGCCCCACTAAAGTGCTGCATCTTTAGAGATGCTGCAGAGCTGGGTTGAAGTAACGTGCTGCCTCTTCTGGGCATGCGTGGGGCTCAGCACAGGAATGTGCTGGGTTAAAAGTAAAGCGCTGTTTTGGTGGGGGGGTTGTTATGTCTGCAAGCATCCACCGGCAAAAAACAAAGGTGGCACCTATGCACCAGGGACTGCATGTGGCAGCCCCCTTTATGCACAATCTTATAGAAGGGTCCAGATTTGGTTGTCTACATGGCATTTCTGGTCATCTGAGTCTTTTATGTACCAGGCAGGAATTTTAGTCATGGCTGCATAGACTGCACATGTACATAGTGGCCTGTATGTATAGGCTGGGTCTGCACAGTAATCTGTGCACTGGCAATGCATGTACATATGACCCTTATAGACATGCAGTGGCCTCTGGATGCCTGAAAATGTAGTCAACCAAAATACGTAACCAGAGGAACTTATTGAGTCAGGAATGGAGGAGAAGAGAGAGCTTTCCTGTGTTTTGCCTACAATAACTGAGTAGCTAGGGCAATGGGGTCAACCTTTTTGGCAGGTGTGCCACAAATTAAGCCCTGTGCCCTCCCCAAGTGCCACTCCAAACCCCTTCCCCTGTCCTATCTACAATCTGCTTCCACAGAACACCATGAGGTGTTCTATCCCTTATAAACAACCATCCTACCTAACATAGCTGTTGGCATCATGATTACACCTATATTGTCCCATTCATTTTGAACCTTGACAATTTGTGGCAGTGAGTTTCACAGACTATTTTGTGTACAATACTCTTTGCTTGTATCTGTTTTAAAAACCTAGCTAACAAACAGCCTAGAACATTGCACACTGGTTTACTGAAAGGTTGGGTGGCAGCAGAATAAATAATTCATTGTATCAAACTTCTTTTCTTTTAGTAACAACATGGAAGACTAATTTCTCTCTCAGAATCAAATGTACATTAGCTTAATGTGTTACGTGTGCCTGACTGCGCAGTTCCAGCGGCACACAGGTTGTTTCTGCACCTACTTTGCTGTAGCAATGAGCTATGGCAACGTAGTTCGTTGCTACAGCAATGTAGCAGTAGCATCATGATTAGTGCCTGCCAACGCTATGCCACTGCAGCAATAAGCTACATCACCATAGCTCGTCGCTACAGTGATGTAGCATCTCGTGTAGATGTGCCCAGAAAGAACCTCTTTTAGTGCAGAAATTCTCTTCCTGCCCCAGTCATGCAGATATATAAGCACAAATCAGACCTAAGATCTGAGAGTAGGGAGGTTTGACTGTTATCATGGAAAAAGAGTGAAGGATGGAACCTGCCTGCAGGGACATCAGGGATTGAGGCTTGATTTGCTTAGAGATAAGTAGTGTTGGATGATCCAGTCTTCAACAGTGTTGCATTTGCTTTGAGTGACAACTACTGGGCTCAGTCCAGAGGTAGGGATTCTAAATATAGGAGTAATTCTTTCTTGTTTGTCATATATGCATCCACTACTTGGCTGCATGCACCTTGGTGTGGAAGCTATGGAGCCAGATCATGCAGCTGGGTTTTGGGGAGCTCCCCAGTTGCCAGTTGCTTACTAGAGGGGCTCCTTAGTCCCCAGCTATATGTGCTCTGGCCTGGAAGCAGTGCGCACGGAGCTAGTGACTGATGAGCTCTCCAGTTTCAAGCAGCATGCTTCTATACTGGGAATTGGCACTTGGGGCTCTCCCCATTGCTCTCCCCACCTGATCAGCAGAGGCAGTCCCTGGTTCAGAGACCCACCTACTTAAAGGCACACTGGTGCAGCCCAGCATCAGGGAAGTGGTTCCCTAATGCCAGGCTGCATCAGTGCTACCAGCAAGCAGGGAACCTGGTTTGGGGGACTGGGTCCCCCATGCCAGGTTCCTGGCTGCACAATTGTACAATTGGGTTCTGAGGAATATTATCCCCATGCACATCTGATACAGCAGGAGGTGTGATCTTTGGGATTGGGCATAAAATTCCTCAGAGCCCAACTGTACAGTGATTCTAATGTCTGCCAGGGGCCTGGATTTCAATGATTCAGCATTAGGGCTGTGCGAAATGCCACCGTTCCATTTTGACTTGTGTTTCGACGGAACAGCATTTCGTTTTGAATTTAGTTTCGATTCGAAACTGCTGTTCCATTTCATTTTGTTGAAACAGTTTTGCTGTTTTGACACTTTTTCGATGTTTTTCCCATAAGCTATAATGGGGAAGCTTGAAACAGCCTATAACTTTGTCATTTCTGGCCTGATTTGGATGAAATGATAGCCCCTTCTGAGGGCACGAAGCCTGCCAAGTTTCAAGGAGATAGGTACAGGGGTTTCAGGGAAACTGCACCTCAGAGTCTTGAAAGTAAAAAACTCATGTCATGTATATGTGCTAAGCCACAGCAGGGTCACAACTGCAGCCTTGTTATCCCTTGCTGAGGCAACAAAACCTGCCAAGTTTCAAGGACATAGGTGCAGCAGTTTGGGGAAAACTGTACGTCAAGCTGCGGACAAGAAAAACTCATGACATGGGTGACACTGTGTGTGTGTTAAGGCTCAGCAGGGTGACAGCTGCAGGCCTGCTAGCCCCTGCTGAGGCCATGAAGCCTGCCAGCCGTCAAGGGGATCAGTGCAGGGGCTTCTATATTCTGGGGCCCTGCACCTCTGGCTGCTGACAGGCAAAACTCATGACATGGGTGCTTGTGGGACTGTGTCTGTCTTGGGGCACAAGGGGGGTGAAAACTGCAGGCCTCCTAGGCCCTGCTGCAGCCACAAAGCCTGCCAGCTGTCAAGGAGACAGGTGCAGGGGGAGTCTGGGTTTAGCTTTAGCTGCTGACAGGCAAAACTTGAGTCATGGGTGGGTGACACTGTGTGTGTGTTAAGGTACACCCTCACTCAACTGACACCAAGGCAGAAAGCAGGGCAGTTCAAACAATGCTGTCTTTTATGCAGTTTTTCCATCCCACCCCCCAGAGCACTGGGATTGGCAGGGACCTTAGGAAAGGATGACAGTCACTAGTCACACAGTCAATAATGAGAGCACTCCTTCCCCTCCTTTCAACTTGCTTGTTTCATTTGGAGGCTGTTTCGAAGCTCTCTGGTTCATTTTGATTTTGCTGTTTCAAGCTCAAAATGAGTTGAAACAGCGTCGAAATTAAACTGCCATCGAAATTTCGCACAGCCCTATTCAGCATCTATGATACTGCTGCTGAAGAAGGATAGAGCAAGGGCTTGTTATAGCCCAGCCAAACTGTCTAAATGGATGGACAAGAACAGGGTTGTCCAACTTCAAAGTGGTCAGAGGCTACATGTTGCACTGATTGCAGACCCCGGGCCATACATCCCATGGGCTACAAGTTGCAGTATTCACGTGAGCTCCCCAAAGCCCCTGATGTGTGCAGTGCCCCCTGCCACACAACCCCCCACATTGCCACCACTGCATGGGCAATCCCCCTCACTAACTGCTGCTATGCAAGAACTGCAAGCCTCCCCATTGCTACTACCATACTGGTGATCACACCTGCAACTGCTGCTGGCCAAGCCCTCCATTCACATCACTGCACAGGCAATTCTCCACTGCTGCACAAACAGTATAAGCCCCTCTCCTCCCCCAATGCTACCACCACCATGCACACCATTCCCTTGTGCTGCTGCATGAACCCCTTCCCTCCTCCTACCAGATGAGCCCCCTCTCTTGTCACCAGCACTGTGCAGGTGATCCCGCCCCACAGTGCCCACCACCGCCACATGAGCAGCATGAGCCCCCTGCCTGAGCCCTCATCCCATTGGCACTGTTTTATGGGCAGTGAGCTCACCGAGCCTTCTGCCAGGCTGTCCTGCCCTAGAGATCCTGGTTACTACCACTTCAATAGGAACAGTGGTGGCCAGGTGGAAGCTTGGGGGCCACATGTTAACTTTTCGCAGGCTGGATGAGGCCCATGGGCTACCAGCTGGACAGCCTTGGACTAGAATGTCATAGCTATTGTACATCATAGTCCTGCAGGGACTGCTCTTTAGTACAGAAGTAGCAAGCACAAAACAATGTGGTCCAGGTTACAGGGCATAAGGCTAGGGTCCATGGTATCCTAGTTCCCCTCTTGGTTCTGGTGTTGACCCGCCATGACATTGAACAAATCACTGGACCTCTGTTTCCCACCCTACTCTTGTCTATTTTCAGACATTAAGTTTACAGGCAGGGACTATTTCATATTATGTGCTTGCCTAGTGTCCAAAAGAAAGATGCCTTGATTTCAGCTGGACAGCAGCAGTAGGAATAGGTAGCAAGAACAGGAGAATAATTTGATAGTCTGAGAGACATAATTGATGAGGAGCCTGTGTTTTCTGGAAATGTGCAAAAATCCCTCAGAAAAACTGGGGGGGAGGGGGAGGAATAGCTTAGAGCAAGTCAAAACAACAATTTTTCCATTTTCTCAACAAGACAAAACAACTGAAAAATATTTGCTTGGGGAAAACTTAAACATTTCCTTTGACCTTCACAACCTGCTCATTTCATTTTCCATTTTGTCCCAATTTTTCATTACATTTTGGCAATTCACAAAATAAAAACAACAATCTGAAAAGAAGAGTTGGAATTTCATTTAAAAAATGGCAACTTGAACCATTTTGGTGTCTCCATTTTTGTTGGGTGAATCTACTCATTGAATTTGACCTGACTTTGCCAATCCTTTTTAATTACTTGAAAAACTGCATTTTTCAGTGAATAAGCAATTCATTGAAAAATATGTGCTCAGATCCAGAAAACAGTTCTGCTCTTGTGTGGATAGACAAGTTAAGCAAGAATTTTGATACAAGTTGTGATCCTTGTCAATCTTGCATTTAAAAACACATTTGTCTCAGGAAATTATATAAGTTGAGGAAAGCATTATTGGAGTAACAAGATCATTCAGATGGTATTATTGTCTATGGGGAATGTATATAAAAAACTTCACAAGACTATACTGTGCGAAGGAAGTGCAATTTGAGCTGGTGGAAGACTGTCAAAAAGAATTTCAAAAATAAAAGTTCTAGTTGTTCCTGTTCTGCAGGATTTTAAACCAACCATCTTTCATTATTTGAACTATTTGAGAGAATTTTTTTATAAAAAATATCATCTAGTTATCTAAATAATCATCAACAATTTTGTTACTGATCAAAAATATTTTAAAAAATCATTCATTATCAGTTTCAGAAGCAACTGATAAAAGTAGCAATAAACATTTCAATGAAAAATGCAATAAAACTGCAATATTTGCATATTTTTAAAGAAGTCAACTGAATTTTTCAAATGTTTCATTTAGAAACAAATGGCTATCTCAATAAAACAACAACAGCATTGTTCGGGATTGTAGGGGGGCAGTCAGGAAGGCCAAGGCAGAGATGGAACTGGGACTAGCAACCCAGATCAAGGACAACAAGAAGTCCTTTTCTAAATACACAGGGGGTAAAAAGAAGGTTCCGGGTAACGTGGGGCGTCTGCAGGACACACTTGGAAATCTGGTGGTCTCACCAGATGACAAAGCTAACTGTCATGGGGAGGAATCAAGGGATAGACCCCGAGGGGCCAGGGGGGAACCCTGGGGTCAGGAACATGCTGGGGAAGACGAAAGGAGACAGAAAAAAACCAGAAAATCCCTTACCTGTAGCTGGAGCCGCAGCGAAACTGGAAATGATGGAGGGACCTGAGCGGCTCGTTAGCCACACCTTTTTAAAGCTGCAGCCAGCTGGTAACAGGGGTGACGGGAGCTGGACAGGGAAGATAAAAGGAGCCACGGGCGAGGACCCAGAGGAGGGAACCAGAAGGTCGCCGGTGGGAAAGTCGTTCCCGGGACCCCCATCAGGGGGAATAGGGGGCAGGACTGCCTCCCACTGTGCAGAAAGACACCTTGAAGTCTGGTGCAGGAAAGACGCCGGTGGCAGAACAGAGAAGGGAGAAGAGGAGGCACCCCATTCCGACAGAGGACTCGGATGGGAAGACCGAGCAGAACAGAAGGAGTGGGTCAATGGGAAGTGCCCTCAAAGAACTAGGGAGGACAGCAGAACACAGGACGCCATACCAGGTAGGGCCAGTGTGGGCTCAAGAGGGCTCAAGGAGATACCCCAGGCGGGGAATGAAGAGCCTAAACAGCAAGAGGGGCTGCGGAAGATGGGCTCCAGCAACGCTGAGTCACCCAGCAGGAAATGGGGGGAAGACATGGCTAGAGGGACCACCAAGGGTCAGCAAACCCACAGGCTGGGTGAAGAATGGAGGGGAGAACATGGTAGCCGGCAGACAGGGCAGACCCAGAGACAGGCCAGTTAGGGGCTTTAGAAGTCTGGTCCTAGCGTAGTGGAGTAAGCTGTGGGGTCAGGTAGTAAAAGGCCAGTAGGCACATCCTAAGCAACCTGGGAGTCTATCTGGTATTGTGGGTTTTTTTGTCTCTTTCTGTTTCCCACTTTTGGAGAGGTTGTTAGGTACGGCCTAGAGAGATCCCTTAGTGTTGGCTAAACCACGAAAACCTCAAGGAGAACTAGACAGTTGGGGGACCCAGTAGATAGAGTATGAGGTGGGCTGCTCAGGTGGCCTATTGCCAATCTCTATAGGAGGACATGGGGCCAAACATCATCAGGAACTTGTCGCAGCTGGGTATAAGGGCAAGGTATAGGGGAGGCTGGAGCCTCGCGGAAGATCACCGTCCAGAGTTTCCAGACACTTGAGAACCCTGGTAGTCAGACCCCACCACTGGAGTAAGATACAAAGTCATGGCAGACGAGATTGGGGAAAAGAATACCCCAAAGGGGGGAAACATCCACTCGGCAGGATCTCAAGGACAGATCAGCGGACACCCCTATACATCTGGGGTCACGTGGCATGTGACTGGATGTTCGAGACCCGATGGGTGCACTAACCTATTTAACAATTTCTTTGCCTCCATTTTTCTGAGCAGGGACCAGGTCATCCCCCCCCACCAGGATCCCCGATCATCCCAGGGGAGGCACAGCCAGGTGCAGGGTCAGAAAGGACCTAGTCAGGGAACTTCTGGTGGGACTAGATGTGTTCAAATCAGCAGGTTCTGATGACCTCCACCCCAGGGTGCTGAGGGAAGTAGCAGAAGTCATTGTGGGACCCCTGGCACAGCTTTATGAGCACTCATGGTGCTCTGGTGTAGTGCAAGAGGACTAGAAAAGGGCCAATGTGGTCCCTATTTTCAAAAAAGGGAGGAAGGAGGACCCAGGAAATTATAGGCCTGTTAGTCCTACTTCGGTCCTGGGGAAGCTCTTTGAGAAAATTATCCAGGTTCACATCTGCAAGGGGCAAGCAGGGGAGTGTGTGCTTAGGGGCAACCAACATGGGTTCATTAGAGGCAGGTCCTGTCAGACCAACCTGGTGGCCTTCTACGACCAACTCACAAAATCTTTGGACACAGGTGTCGCAGTGGACGTAGTCTTTTTGGACTTTAGGAAGGCCTTCGACACTGTCTCTCACCCCATTCTTGTTAAAAAATTTAGGAGATTGTGGTGTTTATGCCTACACAGTCAGATGGGTTGCCAACTGGCTAGAGGGCCATACCCAGAAAGCAGTGGTGGATGGTCATTTTCGACCTGGAGGGATGAGGGCAGTGGGGTCCCCCAGGGCTCGGACCTCGGGCCCGCACTGTTCAACATCTTCATCAGTGACTTGGACAAGGGGCTGAACAGCACCTTGTTCAAATTCGCATATGACACTAAGATGTGGGGAGAAGTGGGCACGCCAGAGATGAAGGACAGGCTGCAATTGGATCTGGACAGGTTACAGAGGTGGGCAGATGAGAATAAGATGGGATTCAATACTGACAAGTGCAGGGTACTGAACCTAGGGAGAAAGAACAAGCAGCATGCCTACAGGCTGGGGAACTCCCTTCCCGTCAAGATGAACATGGGCTGACAATGTGGGGACACAGTCAGGAAGGCTAACCGCACCTTATCATGCATCCACAGATGCATCACGAGCAGGTCCAAGGAGGTGATTCTCACCCCCTTTATATGACATTGGTCAGGCCACAGTTGGAGTACTGTATTCAGTTCTGGACACTGCACTTCAGGAGGGATGTGGACAACATCGAGAGGGTTAAGAGGAGGGCCACTCGCATGATCAGGGGGCAGCAAGGCAGGCCTTACAAAGAGAAGCTGCAGGACCTGAACCTGTTCAGCTTCCACAAGAGAAGGCTGAGATGGGGGGAATCTGGAGGCCATCTATAAACTGGCCAAGGGAGACCAGCAAGCAATGGGAGAGTCCCTTTCCCCCGAGCACTACTGGGAGTAACAAGGAATAATGGCCGTAGGTTGACAGAGAATAGATTCAGGCTAGATATCAGAAGCCGCTACTTCACAGTCAGGGTGGCTGGGATCTGGAACCAACTTCAGAGGGAAGTGGTGTTTGCTGCTACCCTGGGGGTCTTCAAAAGGAGGCTAGATAGACACCTTGCTGGGGTTGTTTGACCCCAGCATTCTTTCCTGCCCATGGCAAAGGGTCGGACTTGATGATCTCCTCAGGTCCCTTCCAACCCTACCATCTATGAAACTATGAAGCAACAACATGGGACCAGAATCAAGCTGGTTCCTTCTCTTCTGTTGCCACATCATCTGTAGTAAAGATTCAGCAATCCAAATCTTCATTTACACCTGTCCCCTCATTGTCTTGTGCATCCACAATAGTTTTGCACATGTGTAGCTGTCTAGAATTTAGTAAGCAATTCTGTTAATGCAAAAGAAAGAACAGATTTCAGCTGAGCACTGGCTCTCCAGAGCTAACATGACTAAAAGCAGCAAAAGCTTCTCTGGGCATGTCTACAAGTGCAATCAATGTGCCTAAATTTTCTAAAATTCAGACACATTAAACTACACCCCCATATGCATCTGAACATGTGCCTGTCAGGAACAAATTTGCTTCTGATGAGAGTTCAGTCTTGGGATACTCCTGCCCTGCTCTCTCCGGTTGCCAGCCTGGGGCTGACAAGGGGTATGGGGTCTAGTCCTGATCTTCATGGAGCAGGGGAGAACTGTCCTGGCTGCTGGACAGCTGCCTCCTAGCCCCACGGAGATCAGGACCCATCCTGATCCCAGCATCCATCCCAGCATCGCACCATTCAGGAGCCGCCCTGGTACCTTGAGATATGAAGAAAAAATATTTAAAGATGTGTCTATAGCTGAATCGCTGATTCTCCAAATCAGCACTGAATCTTCAGATTCAGCCAAATCAAATTGGGGACAGTGATCTGAAACAATAAATCAAACTACTATCCCTGATTTGGGCTGAAACCGGAATCTGAATAGAATACGGCCCGTTTTGCACACCCCTACTGCCCGGCAGCTGGGTTAGCTCTCCCTGCCCCATAGAAATTGAGATGGTCCTGATCTCCATGTGGCTGGGGGGCAGCTGCATAGCAGCCAAGACAGCTCTCTCCATCCCTTGTGGCCCCCTGCTGCCTAGACTGACCGGGCAATTTGTTTCCAGTCAGTGTCTGTTAAGTGCACAGTGGTACATTAATTTAATATGCTGATTTCTAGGACCTATATCTAAAAGTACTAGAAAATGTGCATTACACTAATCTAGTATACAGTAATCACTATACATGTCTAGACAGTGATGCTTTACTGTGCATTAGTCTAATGTGCAGTAAAACATCTTGTGTAGATGCATCCTCTGTAACTCTAGGGCCTGAAGGGATTTTCTAGGTTTTCAATCCCAATGTCCTGCTATCAAAGACAACTATATCACATAAACCACCATAAATTAATCAAGTTCCATCTTCAAATTAAAACTAAACATTAGTAGCAAGGGTTCTGAATCTTTACAAGGGCCTTAGAGTAAGGAGGCATAAGCCTTTACAAGGACCTTAGAGTAAGGAGGCATAAGCTATACATACTGAGAGCCATCAGAGTGGGGTGAGATCTAACAAAATGGTTTTGATTCTATTTATTTGACCTTCACATTCATTTTAAAAATCACATGATTATTGATTCTTCATCCTCAGCTAAAAAGTACCATTGTAATTATGTAACTGCAGCAAATAGAAGGTCAATCTATTATTTATTGTGTGCCAAGGGCCAGAAGTTATTTAGATGCTCCATGTTAATATTTAAGATTAAAAGTAATCATGTTGCTGTAATGACATTGCTGTAGATATTTGTTGGAATGTGTGTAAATAAAACATTAGAAAGAGAAAGTAGGCTGGGGGCAATCAGACTACAAGGAAGTGAGGACAAAATCTTCCTTCAATTGTTATTCACATTGAAGAATAAACTACAGAATAATCCCACCTAAGGAACTAATCCAAACCCCACGAGAGTCTTTCTAGAAAATGCAGTGGGCTTTGGATCAGGCTTCAGTTGAGGAATTGGAAAACAATGGGCAGAACTTTCATAAATGTTTGGAATTTACAATCTGGACCAGGCTTTCAAGTACTCAGCTCCCATTTGGGCATCAAATTACATGGCAAGCTTTTCCAAAGAGACTGGCACATTAGGCTTCAACAGGACCTGTGGGGGACCAGGACTTTCTAGGGACCACATTTTCAAAAGAGTTCATGGTCACATTTTCAATTACTCAGCACTCAAACTTAGGGGCAGATTTTCAAAAGAGTTCTGCTCCCAGCCAGGCATTTAAGTAAGATGTTAGTATCCAAAGGCTATCTTTGTGACCCTTATACTCAGAGTGCAGACAGAAGTGCAACTACCCACTGTACTTGAGAACGCTTTGCAGGAAGTGTTCTGAGTTACAATGATCACTTGGAACAAACAGAAGTTCATGGTTGTTTCCAGGGAGGAAAGGAATTTAGTGGGGCTGTACAAAGCTTCAGTCACTCATTTTATTCGGAGGAGATTTGGCCTGAATCTCCAAATCTGAATCGAATCAGGAGACCCATTAATTTTTCCAAATCAAATCGGAAGCGTCTGAATCAATTTGGAGAGATTCAACAATTTGGCCATAGACACAGCTTTATATGTTTTTTCTACGTACCTGAAGGTACCTGATGATACCATGAATGCTGAGATGGTGGGGCAAATGGAGCATCCCATGGGAGTGTGGGGTGGGAGGAGGTGTCTGACTGCCCCGGCCTACTTTTAGCAGGAATCACTGTCCCCCAAGTCAGACCAAATCCAAATCCGAATCAAATACTGCCTGCTTCGCACACCCCTAGAATCTAGCTGCTGTCTACAAGCCTGCAGCTGGTTTCTTTTAGTGACCATCCCTGCTAAGTTGCAAAGTTTTCAGAATGGGAGGGAGGAAAGTGAGCTGAAGGAGCTGGTTCTAGGGATTCCTCAGCCAGCACTGGAGGGTAGGGTGGATGTATTGGAGCCCCTTTGAGATAAGGGGCTCCAATTCACCCATCCCACCCTCCAGCAGGGGCTTAAAACCCTCCAGACTGAAATTGGCCCTTGCCAGCTGAGGAGTGGGGAGCGCCAGCTGGTGCCTTCCCCCTTCCCTCCCCGCCCCCCCACCCCCGAGATGCCAGTGGCACTTCTGGTTTGCTGTCAGCGCTTCCAGGGATGGTGACTGGCCACTGGGGGACCTTTCTCCCTGTCGGCAATCGGCCTCTGGGGGACCCCCAGAGCCAGAAGGCACCAGTTGCCCATGCAGAAGATGCTGTTTTGAAACAACTGCATCTGATGCATGCAATGAGGAGTCAGATTTTCATCAGATCAGCCATTTTTGAAGCTGTCTGGAGCCATGCACTTGTGTTTGGTTATGGCTATAAATTTTCCATCACCAGATTGGGCAAAAATTGTCTTCTGTTTATGCAGAGAGTTTCAAAAGGCTTTGTACCCAAAATGTGCTGAGTTCTTTCTTCTGAAAACCACCTGCCTTTAGTGTGTTTCCAAGAGCTGAGTGCTTATGAAAAGGAGACTCCAACAATGGGTGCTGAGATCTTCGGGAAGATCTGTCCTCAGAGCTGAAAAAACTAATCCCTGCTACCTGGGAGGTGAAACATCCTGTGCTTGTCTATCCTCCACTGTCAAAAACAGTCTATTATCTCTTTTTCTCATGCTCTGAAATAATACAACCTGCTTTTTTTCTACGAACAAACAAACAATGCTCATAATTTTAAACTCATTAGTCATCAGCTTTTAAGGAAACTAAATCAATGCTCAGCAGCTGCTCTGGTATGCTGGAAAAATCCAAGAACAAGTCAAGAAGTTCAGATGAAACAACAGCTCTCCAAAGCTTGCCACCCCCACCATCTCCTCTAGATAGACAAAGGGGCTTTTTAATAGCTGTTGAAATGCTTGCATGTTTTTGACAACCAATGAAAAAAGCATTTCTCTTTTTAAAGTTATGATAACAATAATATTGTAAATCTCTTACCAGCCACCCAAATAATCACCACATTTGCCTTAATGGGACAAAAGTGAGTACTCAAATGAGACAATGAGGGCTCAAAAAGAAGATAGGGCTATGTATCTGTATCCTGCCTTTTCTCTTTATTATTATGCACAGAGGCAGAAATTTTTATTGCATTCCTTTAAATAGATGGGAATTTTCCTCCTTGCCTATTATTTTAGAATATCAACATTGTTTTGTACTCTAACCCTTCCTTGAGAGTGTGAAAGGCAGCTGTCATAAGCCTTTACAGTCACCTTAAGTATAGGGACAAGAACAATTAGGCTTGGCAGAAATCAATTTTTATTTTTTAATAATTTTGGTGATATCAATTGACTTGATAATAATATTGATGTCTATTTTTAAGCATTTATTTAGATTTGTATTAATTTAAATTTCTAGGATTGTGTGAAACTAGGAGTGTGGCGGGCAGGCAATTTATTAATGACAGTATACTATTATTATAGTGCACTTTAAACACCTATCACAACAAGCATAACTGTAGGACATCAGTCCCAGCTCCGCTCTCCCATAGCTTCCTCATCTACTTTGTCACTTCCTCTTCCTTTGTTCCCAGTCCCCTACGGATTCTGGGAGGTGCAGTCCAAACAGCAGTCAGCATGGTTCTATAGGACTGCTCCCCCTTTAGTTACATACTCCATCAGCCATCATTTTTCTTACATTCCCTTTTTTATACATTTTGATTACTAATGATGGAAATATTTTTGCATTGGTCTGTGAGTATGAGGTGAAATTGACATTTATCAATGTTTACTGATAAAAATTGAATCGTGCAAATCCTAAGAATAATGGATCATTAATAAAGGCTTCCTTTCTCTAACATATTCAATGCACCCAAATGTTAAATACAAATTAATAAAAACCATCAGCATGAGTTTTAAACCACAAAATTCACCCTGTTTCAGTCACTCAACTTTCACTCTTTTGTTTTGTGATGCCAACATTTCATTAGCTCTCCAGGCATCACAAAGACTTCCAAGCTATAAAGAACTTGAATTCATAATGTTAAACAAAAAAGCAGAAAATAAAATACCTTTATAACTGAGGGGAAAAAACATCTTTCAGGCCTTCATTATTACCCAGGAGGAAAGGCACAGCCCAATGTCGTTTTTATTTGCACATCGCGTTTGAAGACCCCAGGATACAAATCTCAACAGCAGAGGTTCAAATGCAAATATGCTAAGGCTCAGTGGACTCATCTACATGTGCAAATAATGTAGGATCAGTTTACTCTAGAGTAGCAGCAGTCTGCTCTTGCTCCCTGTGGCCCTGAACTGGGCCCCTGCAGCAGTGAGGGGGAGCTCTAGGCTCCCCCTGGCTGCTAGCCCAGGGGCTGGCAGGGAGCATGGGGCCAGGAAAAAGCTGCCATTGTTCCCTGACCCCAAGAGCTGCCTGATGCTAGGGTGAGCTCTGCCACCAGAGCCTGGGTGCGGCCCAGGCCCCGACAGCAGAGAATGTCTAGGCCTGCTTTGCAATTGCAGGGCCGAGGATTGGAGATTTTTATCTCCTAGTCCAAGCTCCATGGTTGTGGGTCTGGCTAGGAGCTGGGCTGTGATATTCTTAACTCTCAGCCTGAGCTCCACGACTGCAGGCCTGGACTGAGAGATAAGATTCTCTCAGTCCTTGTAGAGCCTGGAGATAAGAATCTCTTAGCCCCTGCTCCTTGATCAGGATCAGGAGGTGGGGGCTGGGAACTCCCTGCTGCCATGGTAGGGGGACATTGTCCCCACATGAGCTCCAGTGGCAGAAACTGCCCCAGCAGCAGGCAGTTCCTGGGGGCATGGAGCAATCTCCTGCCCCCTGCTACTCAGCTGACTGAGAGCAAAATCCTAGTCAAGCATCTACATGTGCTGTACTGTTCAGTAAGTAATTGAGAGCAAATTTGCTACTTGTATTTACAGGTAACTTACTTGTGATTAAAGCAAATTACTGCACAGTAAGCATCTGCATGTGTAGATGGTGATCCTTACTGTGCAGTAGTTAGCTCTAATCTCGAGTAAAGTGTCTTGTGTAGATGCAGGGTGCACCCACTGTGAGTCAGGAAGCCTAACAACTAATTTATTCAGAGCCCAAGATGTCCCCAGACAAGTTCCACATGCTGCTCATAACTCAGAACTTTTGTCCTGGAAACACCAGCTCTGTTTCTCCATGCCATGAGATATAGAGAGTCTGTTGGCCTTGTAGCTATCTGCCTGTCTAACGCCACTGAGGATAAGATTCTTTTTTACAGACCACCTGTGACAATCACAGAAAAATCCTGGACTAGAACTATTGCCTCCTCAAGAATGGATTGTGCCAGCACATCCTGCAGCCTCTCTGCCCTAAATACAAATGAAGTCACAGATCTCCCTCTTTTTTTTGACAAACCTGCTTAGCTTCAGGTGAGAGAAGTCCTAAGATGATGTCTGGTTTCAGGGTCACATTCTTCATCCCAACGAAGCTGAATTTTTCTAAATCTAGCTTTCGAAAGATCCTGGCAAGGTTACGTGCCCAGGCACCAGGTTTGATCAGCAACACTGTGCAGAGAAGCTGGGCTCCTGAAACAAAGGACAAGTGTGAAAGCAAACCTGCTGATAAGAAATAGATGTAAAGCACAGAACACTGGTATTCATTTTCACTAGTTTTAAACACAAATTTAAATGTAAACTTTTTTGTTACCTAAGACAACGAGATTTAATAGCTGGCATGCCGTCCACAGGAACTGCACTGACTGAACCAAACAAGTACAGAATAAGAATGGTGATACAGTTTAACTTTTTAGTTTTAAATTGTATCTGGAGTAACCAGAAGCAGCAGGTTGAAATGGTTAGCTATTTGAATATCAGTGGTGAGCTCTACCTACAGTTCCAAAGCTTTTACATGACAGACTTGTACACCTAGAATCAATCTGTATAAAATTTACCTTTGGGGTCCTGTTTTTGGATGCCTGGAACAGGATAAACTATTCCCTTTTTTCATGTGATATAAGAAGAGAACTAAATCAAAGGTACCTTATGAAGTATATGGTGCAGTTCTTAGGGCAACTTATTATTTATCTCTCATATGCTTCTGTCTCTCGATGGCCCCCTCTACATATTACATGTATTACACAATTAAGTGGTTAATTGTGCAATTCATTTAGACTGGCTACACATACAAACTAACTATCATGCCATTAAACTGTCCATCCACCTATAAAGTTAGAGCTAGAAAATATGTAACTTTACAGCTAGTTTCTATCCAGCTTTATTTTGCATACTTGTAGATGCTGACCAGGAGAAAATTGCTCCCAGTCAAGCTAGGCAGCAGGGGGCCAGAGGGGGTAGGTACAGCTGTCCTGGCTTGGTGGGACACTGCCTCCTAGCCTAGCCACGAGGAGACAGGGACCTGCCCTGACTTCCACTGGTAGGGATAGCTGTCCCAACTGCTGAGCAGCTGCCTCCCAGCCATGTGGAGATCAGGATGGATCCCAATCTCCATGTGGTTGGGAGGCAACTGCCTGGCAGCTGGGACAGCTCTCCCCTACCTCATGGAAATCAGGACTAGCCCCCATGCCCCCTGCCAACCCTGGCTGGCACCCAGAGAAGCCTGGATCTCCCCCTGGCTGTTGCAGGGGGCAGAGTGGGGCAGAAGTGGCCTGAGACTGAACTGCTCCAGTTGGAAGCAAATTTGCTCTCAACAGGCTCATGTTCAGATGCGTGTGGGGGTGCAGTTTAATGTGTCTGAATTTTCTGCGCAGAAAGTTCAGGCACATTAACTGCATGTGTAGGTGCACCCACTGTCAAGTAGCTTAAGTTGTTAACTTCCTGTGAATAGCACTGTCTTTATTAAAACAGAAACTTTAAGGAAAACTTTGGAGTGTGTCTGAAACATACCCCTCCAGGGCTGGTAGCCAAAAATTCACCATGTAATAGAGAGCGCCAGAAAATGAAACTGACCAGAAATGGAATGTGACCAGACTAGCTTTGCTGACCTCACTGGTTGAAACGTATAAGAAGGAAACACACAGCATAAATGTTAACATCTAAGAAACCTCATTCTAAAGTTCTACCAGTCAAGTTAACCTTAAATGTTATAATGTTGGATATATAGTTACATCACTTATCCTAATGATGCCCTTTGAATATTTGTTTTCTAACTCTGTTGTTATAATCAGTAAACTAAGCCTGTCATTTACTGGCAGAAAACAGTACCAGTTAGCAAGAAGATGAGATAACCAGTACTGCAGATGGCTAGCGCTGTTCCCATTATTATCTGTTTGTGTATATAAAATGTCACTTTATGTTTCTTATGCATCATATTACTAATTATACAGCTGTCAGTGCAATGAAGCCTCAACAATACTACATGTATTTTGTCTGCATATGCAGTAATTTTCAAATGGCAAGAGGCATGGTATTGATTCATAGCACAAAATGGGTTGGGACCAAATATAGAAGTAACAACATGTTCTTCATTCTATAGGAAAACCTAACCCATTTCCTATTGGGAGTTCTTACACTGCGGGATCTACTATTTTTTTTATAACATCCTTGAACAGAAAGGTAAATTCCATAGCAACAGCTTGCTCTGCAGAGGCAAGCCTCCCTGTTCCCTTCAGCTACTGGTATATAGAATGGCAATTTAAATTACATACTGTTACATAAGTACTCATTGTCCTCAAAATGTTTTACTCACCATCTGCTACATTTCTGGGCAAACAGTCCCATTCTTTCTGGTATGTGAATCACCACATCCTGCTTATTCATATACTTTATTCGCATAATGTAGACATATTATCCTGGCCTGAAGATGTACAAATGCTCTTATCTTCAGGGTGGCCTTTAAAACATATATCTTCAGATCCTTCTAAGAGCTACATTTTCTACTAGATCCATGGTTCTCAACATTTTTAGTCTCAAGGCACTCCTATCTAAACTCAAGGCACCCCTTAGAAAATGTTAGCTCATAGTTTTCACTTGTTTTTTTTTACTACAGGAAAATAAAACAGCAATTCTTCTGCTGCAAACAACTCAGAAATCCCACAACAGGTCAGAATGCTTTTAAGACTACAAATTCCTATGTGAAATCTCTTGGGCATCATGTCTGCACACCTAATAGTGCTAACATTGTGCTGCACCCCTGAAAAGATCTCAAGGTACCCCAGATTGAGAATGACTATACTAGATCCACACAGTGGACTGTCACTTATAGCAATAATCACTTCCCATATTATGTGTTACCTTTATTATGCAGGCCTCTTTAATCTTTTCCAAGACTCCTGGTTACATTCTCCATTCACTTGTGACTGCTTTCTGAATTTTCCAGGTTTTGGTAAAACTTTTCTGGCCTTGGTAGCTTTTTTATGTTCTGTGGTTCCCTCAGTTCCCTTTCTGTTGGTCCAAGTTTACCAAAATGCCTCTAAGTGGTTTTACTTTCAAAGAAGTGACATGCTGGCTTCATGAGTACTGATAAAGCTGCAATGCATGTTTTTTTTTTAATTTAGATGTGTGATTTAAAGTGAATTCTCTCTCAAGAGAAGGAAATGTCTGGCTTCCTGAGATGTTTAGATACGGAAGTATGTATTACTGTCAGTGTTCAAACCCAGGGAATGATTTGATACAATTCTAATTGTCTTCCTTTTGCTTGGTATCTTTAACTGCTCCATAAAACCAGAGTCAAATAAACACACACTTTTCTGCAGGAAGCTTTGCTGAATAACTGAGGGGGGAGAGGGGCGGGAGGGGAGGGGGAAGAGAGAAAGTTACTATATTGCCTCTCTTACCTGCTTGCATGTAGGTGAACACTGATTCTACACTGCTTCTTTGAGTTTCTCCCCCTAAAGAAGAAGAGATGAATAGATATTAATAGAAGGCAGCCTTGCTTGGGGAATAATACTATCATCTCTGTTGTAAATGTAGCGTGTGATTATTACACAGTTGTTCATAAGGATTCATTTGTTTTCAGAATCCCATGTCTAGACATACACAGCCTTATTTTAGAAGTTCTGGGGTTTCAGAAATGGTGGGAGCATCCACAAATCTCAACCCAGCCCTGCAGGAGCTCGCTTGTGAAAATCAGACCAAGCAGTATATATCAGTTATACAAGTGCTGAATTCCATAGATTTAATTCTCACCTACCTTGTTACTGTGTTTGGGGAAAGGAGGTTAACCTTGGGAGGAACAGAGGTGGTTTAAACCACCTTTGTGATCCCCAATGTTGTGGCCAAACCAGAGTTTGCCTGACCATTTGGGTAAGGCAGAGCAGTCTCAACACTGATCTAACTTACGCTCTGTTTCCCAGGCCCTTCAATGGGCTCTAAAAAATAGAGCAGAGGTAGTGAAGTATATTTTGGCCACACCCCTAATCTACCTCCTAAAACTATGAAGCAGAGCTAATTAACATGAGTGTAGCAGCATGCAAACACAGCCACACTACTGGTTCAGGAGGCAGTGGGTGCATATACACACAGTATGGTGCTGTTGCTACAGCACTTTTGGAAGTACTAAAACATGGCGCAGTATGGGTGGTTACTGTGCAGTGCACGTGGGTAGATTTCACCCCCATGTCGCTTTAGGGGCGTGCTATTCCCAAGGAGTGCGCTGCTAAGGCAATCTAGCCGGTGATCATGTGTAGACATACTTGATTTCAACATCACTATAGCCTACTGTACGGCAACATAGAGCACTGTTACGTTGCCATATGGCAATGTGTAGATGCTCCCTGTGTTTAGCAGTACATATGTCCCTCTAGGCTGTTACTTTGGGAATATCTATGGGCACAACACAGGAGCAATAACTAGTATCTAGGCAACTAAAGCTCATGTTTATAAAAACATTTGCAATGTAGGGATTGGCTGACTCAAGGATTATAATAAAGTTTGAAACCTTGTGCCTCTAGGGTACCCGCCAATCCCCACCCTGGGTGAGGGAGGGTGGAACAGTACTGACATTTGAAGGCTCTTTGGTTAAATAATTTGGTGGGTTTCAGTCCAGTGACAACACAAAGATTACAAAACCCACTAAATGTCCCTCTTACCAACACTCTTATTGGAGAACCAAAAGGAGTGAACAGGTCAAAAATAAACTCCCTACACACTCCTAGAGAACACTCCTCATAGCCAGCAATGGGGAACATCACTGAGAAAGCTGGGGCTGCTTCTGCTTCTTTAGTAACTCATTAAAAGAAAGGAGCTTCCAATACTTTTAATCTGGTAACTTTAAACAACACTAAATTTAATTCTAAAAAGTAAAAAAACCAAAAAAAACCCCCAAACCCTGTTTGTTAAAGGCAGACCCAGTCATTACAATCTTTCTGTATTTATTACAGTCTGAGGTCAGTATGGTGTCTCTTTCCCATAGCACTTTATTTGGAAGCTGCTTATCCATTGGATCCTTTCCTTCTAATAAGATCTAGTTTCTTTCTGTGTCTCTATTTTCTGTTCTGCTGAAATAATAAGAGGTGATAGTATAGGGCAGGTCTGACTCTCAATCCCTCATCTCACTTCTCAGTGAGTACTTCCCCTCAGGACCGATTTCCTTCTTTACAATGTGAGGTTCTTATAAGCTTTCCTTGAAACTGTAACCTGGGAGGAAGCCTGATCTTGTGGACTCTGGGCTGGACTGGGACTCAAGAGACTTAAGCCCTCTTCTTAAGTGTGCCACTGACCTTGGGCAAGTCATTTTATTTTTCTATGCCTCACTTTTCCCCATCTGTATAAGAGGGATATGGATGTTGGCTTCTTTGATAAAATACTTTGAGATTTAGAGATGAAGTGTGCTAGAAAAGCTAGGCATTATTCTAACCCTAGACAGGGCTGCCTACCCATCCCAACTCACAGGAAGGCCATAGAGAAAGTATGATGCAATGGTTAGAGCACAAGCCTTGGACTTGGGAAACCAAGGCTAGTATTTCCTACAGACATCCTGTGTGACCTTGGGCCCAAAGATTCAGAGATAATTAAGCACATAGCTCTCACTGATGTCAGAAGCCCCTCTGGAACGGGCTGGAGGAGTTTCTGAAGTGCCAAGTGCCTTTGTCCCCCAGCTGCTAAACACAGGACAAAGTTGAATCCTGTGCTTTGGTCCCTTGTTTAACTATGCTGGCTGGCCTGCCTGCAGCAGCATCGGTGGGCCAGCCAAAATTTATACAAAGTCACCTTCAGTGCTCTACTCTGTCTGTCTACTCTGTTGGCTTGTTCCCATCCCAGGTATTGGTCAAGCAAAATCACTGCCTGATAGAAATAAAAAGCAAGGCTCAAATTACTGCCTGGCTGCTCAAGCTGTAGACTCCTGGGGTGAAAGACCTGGTGGTGGAGTAGCAGTAGTGCAAATCATTCACAATCCTTACTATGCCTAGAAGCAGTACAGGGAAGGGCATGGCCACAGCACTTATTAAGCATAGCTTAGCTTTTATAACCCCTAGGTCCCTCAATGGGCTAACTGCTTTGTTTTTTCTCCCTTACTCACTTTGCCTCTTCTTTTTCCTCCCCACTTCCCTACCATTTGTTTTCTAATCACTGCTTTCTTTTTAGCAGCTTTGCTTCTTGTAGTCCCTTTACAGCATCTGATGAAGCAAGCCCTCTGCTTCTGAAAGTTTATGCTATACATGTCTGATTTAGTTAATCTATGAAGTGTAAATCTACCTTGATTTCTCCCAGAAATATCTGCAGCAAGGCTCTTATGGATCCCGATCTGTTAGACCCTTGTTGCACAGGACACTTAGGGCAAATCCAGACAAATGAGGACATGAAGTATGCATACTGCACATGCAGGCGTACCCTACACTGCTACTTTGCTGGATGGGGGAGTTTTTTGATCCGAGAAGATCCAGGGTCAAAAAACTCATGCCAAAAAAACCAGGGTGGCCCATGTGATGGCAGCATGCACTGCCCAAAACTGAAGCCTGGCTGGCCAGAGCCATGTTTTGGTTGCTGGCCAGGCTTCTTGCTGCAGAAGCACCACAGCTCCAGCTCCTCGAGGCTCCCAGGACTGCAGGTAAGGCTGCTGGAGGCTGCCAGGACCCCAGGTAAGGGCACAGTTACTGGCCCCAGCCTCCCCTACCTCACCCCAAGTAACCTGCTGCATGCCAGAGCGTGCATGTGGCACGGGTTTCCCCTGGAGACAAGTAACAGCAGAACAAAGTGTGCCACTGTTACTTGTCTCAGGGAAATGCATGTTCCTGCTCATCTGGATGTACCCTTAGACTCCAGTGTGGTGCTGGACCTGGGACTGGCAACCAGCAAACTGCTGTTATTACCTCTGTGGAGTGGTCAGATGAGAACTGAACACATATTACTTAATATGATTTGAATATACACCTCCACCCAAAAGTCCTAACTTTCCTATAATACAATTGCACTTAGCAATATACATTTGCACTTTACACACATTTTACTACAAACAGCAGATGATCACATTTTAAGTGCAGTTAACACATCCTAGGTGTAGTGTATGACAAGGCCCTTAATCAAACCTGCACCCTTCTTGCACTGGCTCTAGCAACAAGTGGTGCAGATACCATTGCCTACCCCCACCCCAATCTTGGGTTTAGCTGAGCCCTCTCTGTAGCAAAGACTTGCTAATCCAGGGGTTGATGGATCTGACAAAATCCTGTACACTTAGCATTTTTTTCAAATTTGTTTTAAGAATATAAAATAGTCTGAAAATAGCTTGTAGATATATACTGAAACAGTTTGAAAGCTAGTGTCTAAAAGGGGCAACTGCTCCCATAACTATGGTCTTACCTTCAATCCTGGAACCTCTGCCAGGTGGTGGCAGGTACTTCATAGCAGGGCAATGTTTGGAATCTGAAAAGGGAAAGAGAAGTGCTTTTTATGACTAAGCATGGTGTGATGGCAGCATCTACTTGTTGAGGCTGGGAATGTAACTATATCTACCATGATGATAATAGTGGGCTCTAAACAGCTGCAAACCACTCAAGGGGAGAACTGCTCTTTAGAACAAAGACCCCCTGAACGATAAAACAAGAGGAGGAAAGAATTCAGAGTGGCTTTACAAAGAGATCCTGCAGGTTCCCAGAGTCATGGTTAATAGTAGTGTCTGTGCTTCATGTTTACTGTTGACAATGGCTTATATGAGTAAGGCTGGCTTTGCAGTTAACTCTTCCCTATAGAAGCTGATTTCTTACACTACACTTTAGATTTCAAGATTACTTTAATGCAAGTTAATGCTGCATTAACTCACATGGCTCTTATACTACATTTTGGGAGGCTGAACCCCACCCCTTTTTCAAGAGGCTGTTTTTCCTCCACCTTCATTCTGCATATACAACACCTGCACCCAGTCATCCAAGATCTTCCTTTTATAAGAACAGCATTTCTTTTAACGCTATCACAAGTCCCATCTTATTTTCTATAATGCTGGTTCATTGTTCTATTCTATATAAGCATCTGGCATCTGATGGAAGTACATAAGACTTTGGTGGTGGCAATGCAAATGAATTTTCTTCCCAGCGAGAGGAAAGGCAGCTAAAGGGCTATTACTTATATAAGGAATAAATGAGCTTATGGGACTCCAACACTTCCTCACTTTTGATAAAGTTACTGTGTACTTGACTTACCTTCAGCTCTTCAAGATAAGCATGTAAGCATAATATAAGAAACGTGCACAGCTGTGGGATCCAGAAGATGGTATACAATGCAAATGCGCATATTGTTTAACTTTGGGTGCTGAGAATCAGGGTTTCCTTAGATCTCATGTGATGTGCTCCTGCATTTTGTATTAGAGGCAAACAGCAAGAATCGCATCCTGTACTACTCCAAGGTAGCTGAATATTCCCACTGCTTGTAAAGTGATTTGACTTAAGGAGGTCTACCTCCACAGTACTTTCCACAGAAGAAAACTGGTAGGTTCACTACATGGAAATAGCAGTATGTATCATTCATATTTGGGAAGCCTTTGTCAGCAGTCTATCCATGTTTCACAAACTGTTCTTCCTTCTTTAGTGTGAAAAGAAAATCTGACAAAAATTCCACTGCATCATCTGTTTTAGTTCCTAAAGACCTAAGGTGTCTATCTGCACAGGAACACTGGGTGCTGGAGTGTATGTCTATACTTTTATATGTTGTCAAACATTATACGGGAGCTGAGTTCTGAAATCAGTGGCTATGATGTGCTCTGTCAGATTTTAAAGAGTATGGGAATTGTTTGAACTAGAGCGTGGCCATCCCACAAGTTGTCCATGGGCTCCAAGGGGTTAATGTGCAGTTCTAACCCCCACACCACAACATCTCTGCAGCTGCAATATCAGCCATAGCTCCAGGCTCCCTACTCCTTCCTCCACCTGTCAGTTTCTGCCTTTGTCTAGCAGTCCAGGGAGATGAGGGTGAGTCTGTGGCTGCGTCCAGGAGGGGGATGGGGGCCACATGCTGGATAGTGGAGGGGGATAGTGCCCATATTGTGCAGTGTTTAAAGGTATGTGCCCATGTGGGCATAGATGGAGTATAGTGGTGGGAGGATGGAAGTATCTGTGTGGCAGTGTGCAGCCTCTGGAGCATGTGGCTCCTGGGAGCTTAGAAGCTGGACAGCCTGCGAACTAGAGCATGGGAGCTGCATGCTAATCCTCACTCAGTAACGTATAAATATTAGACCTCAGTCCTAGCATTTAGGTTGTCTGTCTTGGTTTCTTCATATATGAAGTTGCAAAATGTTTGTAATATTATTTACCTGCCTCATGGGGTATTGTAATGGCTACTTAATATTTGCAAATGACTTTGAGATGCTCAGATGAAAAGTGCTATGAGGATGCAAAGTTGTATTAAACTATTAGAGCCAAATCGTGCTTCCAGGTTTACCAATGTGGCTGCCAGTGACTTTACTGGAACTCTACAGAGGCATCCAAGTGCAGAGTTTTACCCTGAGTTAATATTTTAATTTGCTTCTTTCCAAGTCTGAGCAGACCCCACAGCAAAGGATTCCTTTATCTGGGTTCATTGGAAAGATTTAAAGAAGGAAAAACAGCACCTACCAGCTATAAAATCTTTCTCATAGAAGAAAAGTATTGCCTGTCTGAAGGCTGTTTCTGGGGTCAAGGCCATCACCCTCTGTAGGTGATGAATGTCGGTGCTTAGCTTGTCCCCAGGTGGCATTAGTCTTTTCAGTGTCTCAGCAAGAACCACAAAGGCATTGAGTCTCCGTAATGCACATACAAGGACTGGGCTGGATGTCAGCTTATCAATACTTCTTTGCCAGGATGTATCTCCCACCTCAAAAGGGGTTACTTCTTTGGCCTGACTTCGAGTGAGACAGGGCAACCACTTGAGGCCCAGAAGCTCAAATCCTGGATCCAGCCCATCTGGAAGTCAAGAGAAGTGTATTTATTACTAATTGGTAGCTAAGCTTGTGTTCCTCTGCTGGGGACCTTATGTCTTAGGGCCTTGTTGCACATTACACTTAGGACATATTAACTGTACTTAAAAACATCAGGGTGCCTGTACACATGCCAGGAGGCTGCTCTGACACACTAATAACAGTGATAATTACTGTGCTCCAGCAAACTTGCCTAGTCTTGTGTATTAGCAACCCCATGCTTCAAAATGGCAGCAAGGGTGCTTTAACTAAAGCTTGGCAAATGAGCTTTAGTACAATGCCCCCACCACCGTTGTGAAACGTGGAGATGCTGATACACAAGATGCTGCCAATGCTTTAATCAGAGTAGCTCTCAGAGCTGTTGTAACTAAAGTGCACACCACCCCCGCACTTGTAAAGCTGTCCTCAACATCCAATTATTCAAGCAGTAAAACACATGCTAAGTCCATTGTAACATACCAAAGTTAGAACTTTTCCAGCAAGGAGTATCTCCAAATCTTATTACCTAATACATGTTGAACTAATACCAGGCTGCTCCCTGGCGGTCATATGGAGAGTCCATTGCTGTGAGACTGGCAAACAGTTGTTTATTGCTCCGAACCCCACCACTGCACCAGGGTCTTGAACCCACTTGGTGTGTTTCCAGGGCTTGGACAGACAAACAGCTGTTTGTCACTCCCAGCCTCTGAACCTCATTGGAGTTTTGAACCTGTTTGGTGTGTTGCTGGGACTGGGACCAACAAACAGATGTTTGTCCATCCGAGCCTCCACAACACGCTGCAGTAAACTTGAGTGTCCAAGGGCTCTGGCACTTAGGACATGTTTTATTTAGACTGTACTAAGCATGACCATGGGAGTACTTACAATACTTTCTAACTCCCTGTAATTAGTTACTTTCTAACTTGCTTACTACGATGCAAATAAAATGTGTCCTAAGTGATAAGGCTCTCACATTTACAGAAGTCCGTGATCTTCTTTTAGTAGACCAGCAACTTCCAAATTTGTTTTGACTGCACACCCTCTCCTGTCTAACACTGAGTTTGATACAGGTTTTGGAAACCTACTGGGCAAAATCTTTGTATGTTCAAAAGATAAAACTGTTAGCAAGTTCCATTACTATTAAAGAATGGGCTACCTGGGAACTAAAGTACCCTGTGCCACATCAACAGGGAGTCAAAGAGAATAAGTGCCACAATCTGATTAGAGAAAGGTGGTAATGTAGAGAAATTGAAAGGGATATGTTGGGAATACAATGATAGCTAAATGCCTGAATACAGCACAGTATATAATTATAGATACTTTAACATCTCTGATAATGCTCCATTTAAGGGCTATAAATTATAGTAATAAAGTGCAATATAACATTGACTTGTCACTAGAATGACTTAGCCCTTATTATGTTTGCAAACTACTCTTGTTTCCAGTGTAGCAAACTATTTGGGGGTTCAATACATAATTACATATTGCTGAAAGTTACTGTGGGTATTCAGATACCTTTGCTCACTTTGAGTAGTATCTTATTCTAGAAAGATTGCTTCAACAGTACTCTCAAAGTAGGATCATATTTAGTGTAAGCCAAGGTGACAGACCTATGAGATGTCGGGCTGTCCAACTGGTAGCCCACATGTAGCTTTAGAGGGGTTCAATTGTGGCCTGTGGGGCTTGTTGGTACAGCTCCAGAACCCAAAGGTTGAATGCTGCCACCACGTGCCTCCGCACGCCCATGCCCCCTGTCAAACTCAGGATCTTCAGTTGCTGTTGGTGACTTAAATCAGAAGCAGGGGAAAAGTGGGGATGAGCAGTGGCAGTGTTCACCTGGGTTTCAGAGTCATGAGAATTTAAAGGCAGCAATAGTCACGTCAATAAGCTGCTGCCCTGCCACCAGAGGTGGGTTGTTCAGCCCTGCAGTCCAGATCTGGCTCAGAGAGCCAAATGAGTTCTGACAGCCCTCATCTATATTAATCTATGCAATGTTCCCAGTCTACAACATTTTTAGTGTTATTAGTGCCAGGTAATAATAAATTACAAGCATAGTTTTTAGATCTTATATGGGTTTTATGTGTACATCTGCAAACATATAACAAAGTCAGTATTATTAATCTCATTGTGCAGGGAGGGAAACTGAGGCACAAAAAGCATGACTTTGTCAGTAGTCACAGAGCAAGTCATTGTTGGAGTCTGGAGTAGAACTCATGTGTTCAGACTCCCCTAACCCATGCCATAATTGCCAAACCATGCCAGGTCCCAAATGTTAGACAAGGGCAAAACTGTCTGGATTACAGCAGAGCCAAATGGAGATTTAGCACATCCTTGAAGTGATTCAAAACCTACTGACACAATCTGGGCCAGAATACTCTTTGAAATGTTGCCTGGGATTGGACCATCACTAACTAATACTCACAGACTATTTGAGCTAAATCCTATTTCATGCGAGGTACTTAAATGACACATTCAAGGTTACTTTAACTGCCACTTGTTGGCACTTACCAATTAATGAATCTCAGAATGACCCTACTGGAAGCTATGAGGCCATTCAAAATTTTAGCTCAAAATCCTAATTGTTAGGGCACTTGCATAGGAAGCTGGAGACCAAGGATGCCTGTAGACATGCTGGGAGGCTGCTCTGACATGCTGTAATGGCAGCATGTCAGAGCAGACTCGATTAACTGAGTCTGCTAGAACGTGGCAATTACTGTGCTCCAGTCAGCCTACGCCTCTCGTGTATCAATGTCCCTGTGCTTCAAAATGGCAATGGGTGTTTTAACTAAAACTTGGTGAATGAGCTTCAGTTCAAGTGCCTTCACTGCCATTTTGAAGCGCAGGCACGATGATACATGAGACACTGTGGTGCTTTAATTAGAGCGGCACTCACAGCAGCTCTAATTACATGTTTCCCTCACTTTATGCTGTACATCCATTCCTGGAAAATGGCGCATAATTTGAATGCACATAAAGGGAACCCACTTTACAATGTAACAAATAGGGATACGGTCCAAGACCTTGGCTGTACTGACCCCCAGACCATTGCTACCACTTTTAGAAGACAATTTTGGTACTCGCCAGCAGCAGACAGTACACGCAAGCACAGGGCACTATCATAATGGGGATGGTAACTACAGAAACACATGTTGCAGACAACAAACAAGGAGCACAGGAGACTATATTTTGGTGCACATAACTCCCACAATAAACTGCACAAAGCAGCTGACTGCAGGCTTCTACCATACCAATCGCATAAGAGTGAATTTACCTCACATATAATGAATTTTTGGTATAAAAAGTGTTATCGCATAGGAGCAAATTTGCACATACAGAACCAGCATAAAGCAAGGGAAACCTGTAAAGCACCCTCCCACCCCCGTCCTTCCCCTGAAATGCATGTAAAAATGGCCTGAGGTTCTAGGTTTGTTGGTTGTAGCCGTGTCGGTCTAAGGACATAGGCAGATAGGGTTCTTTGGACAGATGTGATATCTTTTATTAGATGAGCTAAATAGCTGGAAAAATTGTTCTTTGCAAGCTTTCAGGCACAAACACCCTTCTTCAGGCATAGAGGGATTCTGGTGGTGTTTTCAGACTCTCCCTATGCCTGAAGAAGGGTGTTTGTGCATGACAGCTTGCAAAGAACAATTTTTCCAACTATTTAGTTGGTGTAATAAAAGATATCACATCTACTCAAAGAACCTTGTTCCCCAAGGTTTTAGGTCAGGAGGAAGAGAGCAAACCACAGGGTTTGTGCCCTCACAGGGGTGAGAACAAACCACAATGGGCAGAAACTTTCTCATTACTCTCTATCCAACTAATATTAAAGGAAGGTTTAGGGGGATGGCCCTAGGATGTGGGGCCTCCCACTCCCCTGGCAAGTGCCCTAACTGCTAGGCTATTGGGCTAAAACACAGGAGCGTGCTCCTAATCCTTTTCTTTCACATCATGAGCTTTTCCCTGGCTACAGTTTTGATACCTAAGTGGCCTTGTGTGGGTATGTAGCCACATACCTGGCCACACATATCACAGCCCTACTGAGTATGCTTAGCAGGTACATGAAGACTTGTGTGCCCAGACCTGAGACACAAACCATATGTAAATACCCAAAACTGCAGTTATACAATTGTGTTATGTACTATTTAGGTGCATAACGTGAAAAAGGATTTAGCCCTTCATCTCTTGAGGCAGGGAAAATAAATGTAACTAAGTTCTGAAAGAGCCTATGCAGCTATGGGTAGCTAGGCAAGTGGTTCTCAGCCTTTTTGGATTTGAGGCTCTCCTCACTGGATTCAAGGCATCTCTCCAAAACTTTTGTCAATTGAGTGGCACCCAACTTCAAGAACAAATTTTTAGAATGCAGTAGTTGCCTCCTTGCAGAGGAACTGGGCAGTGGGGGTGAGAGAACAGCCAGTCAGGGACAATCCTGACCTTGCACTCATCTCCTCACCTCCTTAATTCCTAACATTTCAGGGCAGCCTTCACAGGATCTGGTGGCACCTCAGGCTTGGCACCTTGACTGATAATCATTAAGCTAGGCAGAACCTAGGCAACCTCTACAGCCCATCCTTAAGAAATGGAATCACCTGGTTTTTCAAGTGACTTCTTGTTGCAAGGGCAAAGGATTTGGCAAAGAAGGTCTCCGGCATTCTTTATGGCTTCATTTCCACTCAGTGTCAGGATGACAACTTGTTCCATCTCAGGATCAGAGGCATAGGTTCCATTGCATAAAACATTCAGAGGCATGCTACATGGGTCTGGCACTGCACTGAGATTGCCTCCTGCCCAGGGAGAGAAGCAAAATAAATCTAGTTATCCAAGGAAAATTAATCTCCACTTTCTTCAGTGGGAGAGACTGAGCCATCTTTAATAGGGCAACAGAACACAGATTCTGAGAAACATCCTTACAAATACAAAAGTCGCCAAGTGACTGGTGACTGTCTCAGCTTGGTCCCTACCAAATTCTTGCTTGAAAAATGTAAGCTAAGCCACTGGCATAATCCTAGTTTATAATACCTTTACTCACCCTTGGGTAACAGGGAGAGTGATTAAAATCAAAGTGATTTAAATTACTATTTAACTGCGATTTAAACCAGCAAGGAAGAAATCTTGATTTAAATATCTCATTTAGATTTTGTTTTAATTTTGGTTTTTTAGATACTTAGATTTATAACTCAATACAGCTTTTACACTAAATTAACATGGAAGATATGTTACGTGAAGATTTAAACAAATATATATAATTTAACATACATTTGTTCACTTCCTTAATGTTTATATCCTATGAAATTAGAAAATGGTGAATGCCTTTATTTACTAGGTGTTTTGTTTTTTTACCTGTAATTTGTGTCAATCTGCTTTTGGAAAGAAATTGAAATTTGATTGAAAGCACAGATTGTAATCATAGCATGTTTTGCATTTCAAACTAATTTATAATACAAAGGAAATATTAGCTGTACCTAACTAAGTGAATTGATTATTTCTGGTTACCATGTCCACCAAGATTTTAGAGCTAGTAGATATCAGCTTCTCACTCTAGTAATTATTTAGAGATTTGGAAAAAGGAAACACATCTTCTCACTTTTTTTATGGACTAATCAGTTTCTCAACTCTGAACGAGCCAACTGGTTCAAACTAAATAAACTGAAAAAAGACACTATTTTGTCTCTGCACCAGTAGAAGGGGCAGTAGCTGCCTAACAGGGGTGTGCGAAGCAGGCCCTATTCAATTCAGATTTGGATTTGGCCTGAATCAGGGACAGTGATTTGAGTTTTTGATTTGAATCACTGTCCCTGATTTCATTTGGCCAATCTGAATCTGAAGATTCAATACTGATCTGGAGAATCAGCGATTCAGACATAGACACAACTTTAAAAGTTTTTTCTACATACCTTGAGGTAGCAGGCACAGCTTGTGATTGCTGCGATGCTGGGGTGGATG
>NW_017728923.1:4488873-4497191 GCF_001723895.1 Crocodylus porosus
AGGACGCACTGCATATTAATATAGTTAATAATCATAAATGTTGGGAGGGGTTTACAGGGTTTTTTAAAATTCTAAACCTGGTCACAATAAATAAAAATTCATATACTACCTTTGTTTTTGTGTTTTCTTTTTTTGTTAAGCATGTTTTGATGAGAGAGAAAAAAAGAGAAAAAAGGAGAGAAGAGATTGAAAGAGAGGTAAAGAAAGAAAAGGAAAGTAAAGAGATGAGAAAGAAGAGAAGAAAAAATAGAAGAGAGAAAAAAGGGGAGAAAAAGAGAATAGAAAAAGCAGAGAGAAAAGGAGAAGAGAGAAAGAAGAGAAGAGAAGAAAGAGAGAAAGGGAGAGAAAGAAAAAAGAAAGAAAATGAGAAAAAGAAAAAAGAGAAAAAGAGGGGAGAGAAAAAGAGAAGAGAGAAAAAGAGGGAGAGAGAATAGAAAAAGTGAGAAAGAAAGGATCAAAAAGGAGAGAGAAAAAAGCAAAAAGGAGAGAAGAGGGAAAAGGAGAGAAGAGAGAAAAAAAGAAAAAAGAAAAAGAGGGAAAGAAAAGGGGGAAGGGAAAAAGAGAAGAGAAAAACAGAGACAAAAGGGGAGAGAAAAAAAAGAAGAGAGAAAAGAGAGAAGAGAAAGAGAGAAGAAAGAAAAAAGGAGAGAAAAAAGAAAAAGAACAGAAGAAAAAGAAAAGAAAAAACAAAGAGGGAAAAAGAGGAGAGAGAGAAAAAAAGAGAAGAGAGAAAAAAAAGGAAAAAGAGAAAGACAGTGTGTCCCTTGCTGCCCATGTCTCCCACTGCTACTGGCTGCAGCCTGGGCTTGCTGCTCCAGGGCAGTGTCTGGCAGAGGGAGGCAGTGACACCCCAGCAGCAGTCTCAGGCCTTGCCAATGGTCCTGGAGCAGGGGGAGCCTGGACCCGGGGCTAGGAAGGAGGGCCCAGCCAGGGCTCAGGGCAGGGTCCAGGTAGTGAGAGGAGAAGCAGGCAGGGGGGGAATGTGTCATGGGCAGGCTAGCCCAGCTGGGCCCTTGGCAAGGCAGCAGCTGAAGGAGAGCAGGGGCTGGGGGGAACCGCAGGGTTCTGCAGACTCAGGCTGTGGCAGGCAGGTGAGGGCACCCAGTGGCACCTGAGGTGGGGCCCAGCCTGGTCCATACAGCTCTGCAGGGATGGGCTGCGCCACCCCGCCTGCAAGGGGATGCCAGCTGGCTGGGTCAGGACACCAGGCTCAGGGGGCTTTTGCCTCTGGACTCAGCCTCCCTGCCCACCAGGTACAGCATGAATGGGGCAGAGCTGCCCCTGGTGCAAAGGTCTGGCCATGGGGCCTGGTACAGGCAGTGCTCAGGGCCGAGCCAGCTGGGAGCCTCCAGTACAGTGGCCCTCCATGGTGCCTGCCCAGGCCACAGCCTCGCCCACCCACAGCTCCCCTCCAGGGGCTGGGCAGGGCTGGAGGGTGCAGCCTGGGGATGGAGAGTAGAATTAGCAGAACGCAGACTGCATTGCTGCCTTTGTTCTCCTGCCCCTGCCCCCAGTGCCTGCTGTGGCGCTGACCTTTGGCTGCTCCAGAAAGCCCAGAGTAGCAACTTAAGAAAAAATGTTTTTTTTTAAACAATTTCCTCACACACCTACTAGCATGCCACGGAAAATGTCTCTCCGTGCCACCATTTGGCATGCATGCCATGGGGTTGCCTATCCCTGCTATATGTTCATAATTTCATATTTCATTTTAAATGAGTTTATTTTTCAAAATGAATATGTATTTAATTTTTACAAATACTCATTTTTTATTTTTTAAAAAGCTTTGATTTTGTGAGCAACACTTTACCCCATGACTTGTTCCACTAAAGTCATCATGCAGCACAAGTAGTAGACACCAGTGTCCAGGGCTAAACAAGTTACAATTGTCAATGAACCACAGCCTGGGGTTTTTACTCAGGAAAATTCCCTCAAGATCTGACCTTTGGATCTGACTCCAGATAAAAGGCAAAACCTTAAATCTTCTATTGCTCCAGCATACCCAGTGCCTGCAATAAGCTGTCAGTGTAGGGAGCCGCGTGAATACACAATGCAGGCAGTCTAGCATCAGGAGACAGGTTGCTTCGCACCTCTCCAAGGAGACCTTTTTCTGCCAGTTCATTCATGAGTCCTAGGAACAGAACAAAAGTACACACAAGAAATATAATGCAAAGCTGTTTACAATGCATTCTGATATGAGAATAGTTTAATCCTACCATGTATTTTTGAGCCATATTTCCAGACTCTTGTTACAGCAACAGTAATATGGGTCATGGTGAGTTCACCCAAGAGATACAAAATGCATTGCCATAATCAATTCCACCAGGATGACAAGCCACAACTGTTTATATCAGAATTAAGTAGCTGCTGAAAGTCAGACTTAATCATTACTTTTCTTAGAAAGATCTTTGCTTTGAGGTCAACAGTCTAACTGTCTCAATCGACACCTAACTCATGTTATAAAAGAAATATCTTCCGGAGTAAAGAGATTGAGTCTCTGTGCTCTGTTTCAGCCCTGTTTGCATTTGGGGTGGCAGTTTATTCCTTTCTGGTCATCTGTTTTTCAACTGTCTACATGACATTTTTTACATTTACATGCAACTCGAAATTCTATTCCTGGGTGTGTAGCCCTGCACATGTACAGTGAGCCTGACCAATAGGATACACACTGGCCATGTACATGCCTAGCTATGTAGCTGGCCAAAATGCATGACTAGTATATGTGAGGGGGATCATTTTGTTTTCTGTCTGCAACAGAGTAGCTGAGGTACTAGCCTAGGAAGTCAAAAGATTAGGATGTAGTCACTGCTGCCAACCCAAAGGAGGTTTCAATCTGGGTTTCTCACTTCCCAGAACACTACTGTAACCACTGCACCACTAGTCAGTTAGCAGTTTCTACACTGGAGAACTCAGAAAAATCTTATTCAGCCATAGACTATACAGGCAGGCAGTGCTGGCAGGAGCAGCTGGGGGAGTAGTTGGAGGAGCCCCAGCTTGAGCCAGCAGCCCCGGGAGAAGCTGTACCTCATCCGGCTGCTCCTTGCTGGGGCAAGGCAGGCAGAGCTGGCAACCCCGGGAGAAGCTGCAGGGGTTGAGGGGATGATCAGGAGCTGGGGGGATGATTGGGGGCTGAGGGAATGAACAGGGGCTTCCCCCCAGCTCAATCCCCCAGTTCCCTGATCATTCCCTCCCGCTCTCATGGCTTCTCATCTAGCTGCTCCCCCAGCTCCTCCCGCCAGCACTGCCTAGTGCCTGCCCATACAGTCTATGGCCGAATCTCTGAATCTCTCCGAATCTCTATGAGTCGATTCAGAGGCCTCTGATTCAATTCGGAGAGATTAATGGGTCTCCCGATTCGAAGATTCAGCTGCCAAATTGGGTTGAATCTCCTCCGAATCGAATTGGCTATGGAAGTTTTGCACAGCTCTAATAGATACGGTAAAATAAGCAGATGGAAGAAGAAGCTATAGTAAACACATAAATATTGTAAAATAAGCAGATAGAACAAGATATAGTAAAGACATAGAAGATAGAATTTTATTAGTAGATGTTAAGAGTTATGAGTCCAAAAAGACTCATAACAGTAGGGAAATACAGATCACCCGAGCGAGGGACTAACATAAGAGGGATGGGGGTGAGGAGGGGAACTTAACTAGGTTACAGAAAATATAATGTTATCCAACACACACACACACACACACACACACACTTTCTAGCAGAGCAAACATTATGAAGCATGCTGGAAAGGCAGGTGCCAGGTTTTCTGGCAGGGGAGTGAGAGCTAACACCAGCAGTAATAATAACCCCCAGCACCACCAGCATGACAAGCACCAGCATGACAGTCTTCTCCACCCCAATTTCAGTTCCCAGCATGAGCCTCCCAATGCCAGAGGAGGAGCTGCATCTGTAACCAGGGGAGCTGAGTGCCATAGCCAGGGAAATTCTGGGGAAGGAGGGGGAATCAGAGTTTCTGCTCCACACCCCTCAAAGTTCCCCTAGAGCCAGGTCTCCTTCTCTGGAAGGCACTGCAGAAGAGGTTGTGGGGGCAGGTGGCTCAGTTTCCCCTGTTGTTGTGCCTCTGTCTTCTGAGGAGGGGGATAAAGTAGGATCCCTACCTGTAACCCAGAAGCGAGGGATTAGTGTAGTGTGGGATCATTTTGAGGTGGCAGATGATCCCAAGTATGCCTCCCTGCAGAGCAGACGCAGGACCAGCCAGGGAAGGACGAGAAACACTTCAGCACCATGGGGATGCTGATGCATATCAGGAGGCACCACCCCCTTGCCCTTGCTCCTCTTTATCCTGGCACCAGTGGGAGCATGTCCAAAGAGAAGTCCCCTTCTCGCTCCAAAGCCCTTAACCCCCAGAAGCAGAGGCAGGCCACCCTGGAGTGGTGGGGGAAAGGCAGAGGGAAAGGAGGGTGCGTTCCCAAGGCGAGTGAGGTCACCCAAAGCATTGGGGAGATGCTTGCTCTGGATGGCCAGCCCTTCTCCTTAGTTGAGTAGCCAGGGTTCAAGTAGCTCATGGCGCTCATGGCCCCATCATATCGCATGCCCTCACGCACCACCTTCACCACGACAGTGGTGCCCTCCCTGTATGAGGCATGCAGGGAGTATTTGAGGGAGAAGCCGCACAAGGCAGGTCTACAGGTGGCCTTACACTTCACCTTGGACATCTGGAACTGCCAGGGTGGTTCATTGGGCAGGGCGATCTCACCCGTGGTTTCATGGTCACTGACAATGGGGCCAATATAGTCAAGGTGGTTCATGATGCGAACTTTGTTGGCATGTGCTGTTTGGCAGACAAGTTCCACCAGGGTTCCCGGTGACGACCATCACTACTATGACCAGCCAGCTCATTTCAAAATGCAAGAAGACACACACACAAAGTCACACAAGTATCACGAGTTTTGCTTTGAACAGTTTGAGGTACAGTTTCACAGAAACCCCTGCACCTATCTCCTTGAGACCTGGCAGGTTTCATGGCCTCAGAAGGGGCTACCATCCCTGCGATTTTCATCCAAATCACACATGAAATGACAAAGTTATAGGCACTTTAGTGATTCCCCATTATAGCCTATGGCCGAATCTCCAAAACAGCGTAAAAACTCCAAAACAGATTTGGCCAAATTGAAACAGAACAGTGGATGCTGCAGTTCAAGTGGGATGAGAACAACCTGGAGAGGGTCCAAAGAAAAGCCTGATTAGAGGCCTGAATGGAAGGCCCTATGATGAAAGGCTAAGGGACCTTAACCTCTTCAGGCTCTCCAAGTGAAGGCTAAGGGGGGACCTTGTGGCGGCGTACAAATTCATAAGGGGAGAGCAACATGAAGTAGGCGATGATCTGTTCATCAGGGCAGCCTCTGGAATGACAAGGAACAATGGCCATAAGCTACTAGAGAGAAGGTTTAGGCTGGACATTAGGAAAAAGTTCTTCATGGTCAGGGTTGCCAGAATCTGGAATGGGTTTCCAAGGGTAGGTGGTGTTTGCCCCATCCTTGGGGGTCTTCAAGAAGAGACTGGACAGACACGTGACTGGGCTCACATGACCCCAGGACTGGTGACTCTTTTCTTGCCTGCCAGGGTCAGGGGGTCGGACTAGATGGCCCACTAAGGTCCCTTCCAACTCTATGAATCTATGAACAACAAAGGGATTGCGGGGGGTTCTGGGGTATTCCTTATCAACATTAGGATGTTTCTTGGTGTTTCATGCTTGTCACAACTTATGTGAAAGGCAGGAATTTCTGTGGGTGATATTTTTAGGTGGAGCAATTGTATGGTTGGTACAGAAACAAGCAACCTTTTGGGTATCACAGTACCCTTCCTCAGGCCTCAAAACTACCAAAACACAATTTAGTGTTTTTTAATATTGAAATCAAAGCGATTTCACAAGATTAGCAGTTTCTACACTGGAGGGCTCAGCATTAAGCTGTCACCACTGGTCAGTCTTAAAGCACTGAAGGGTGACATAGAAGAGCCATTGGCAAGGTTATTCTGAGGATAAAAAAGACCCTTTGTTACTGTGAGTGGCAACCTTTTACCTTTCCAAAAACTTTCCTTGGAAAAGTTTTTGCATTGGAATTTCAACATAAATATAAACACTGCAAATATTGTCAGTGACCTTCTCAACGAGAACTGTTTGCTCGAGTTCCCTTAGGAAGAACAAAAAGCACACTTCTATAATGAGTTACTTTCCTAAGGAATTTAGGCAGTAGACAATAGAATGCTGTAATTACTCTGCCACAATTAATCAGTCCCATCTGAGCATGTTTTCAGAGAGTTTGTGTGATACTCACTGGCAAAAAGGAAATGAATCTGTTGAATTGTCATATCATTCTGAACCTCTAAATAGTCTCTCCCAATGTCACGCTTATGATTTATGGTTTTCCATTTTCAAGTATTGTATAGTGCACTATAAAAAACAAAGGCACTAATATGTGACAGAATCGTAATTCTCAAACTGGGGCAGTTACTGATAGGCATTGTATATTATCCAATACTCAAATACTGTATATATGCATAATGGAGCAATCCTGCAGCAAGAACGGTACTTTGAGTGAGGGGTAGGCCAATGAAGAATGGGAGACGTTATGGCCCAAACACAGGACTGTACAAGAAGGGGCAGGTTTTATACCCAGACTTGTTCTGTGGTCTGTACAAGTTCATTACCCTTCCACCACCCCTGTGCCTCAGTTTCTGCCTGTGTAAAATAGGCATAATAATATATCCTATCTCACTGGGCTGCTCTGAGGTTTAATTCAATAAAGATTAAATCCTATTTCATTTTACATGCCTAAATGGCCACTTAACTGCAGTATGGTCACTTGCACACAATGGGGGATTCAGTTTTGCCCTGTGCATGTATTACTTGAAGCTGGTCCATTACATCTTGCATGTAATATAAAACTGCCTATGAAATCTTGTATGACAGCACTGGGAGAGCCCCAGCCCTCTGACAGCAGAGCCATAAACTAGAACTAGGGTGCCTAACCTTGAAGTCTACATGTAGTTCACTGAGCCACACATCCTACAGCTTGTCTCCCTCTCTTGGCTGCCCTGTGGGTCAACTTCTAGGGAAAGGTTATAGAGGTATTTGGGTAATGGCTAGTTTGTGGCCTGGTGGTTAGGACACTTTACTGAGAAGCAGGACAGATAGGTTCAAACCTCTTCTGCATGAAGGGGCCCAGAACCCAAACCTCTGACTCTCTGGCCAAGAGCCCTTACCACTATTGCTGGACTAAAACAAGGGTAGCCAACTTGAGGCATATGTGCCACAAGTGGCACAGGCACACTGTGTGTGACATGCATCAAATCAGGGATATGACAAGCAGCACAGTGTCAGATAGTGCAGGAAGCAGAGAGCAGATCAGCAGATGGGGTAGGGAGCACAGTGTAGGAAACACAGTAGCAGATTGGGCAGAAGGGGAAGGGAGTGGCACTTGGGGAAGATCTGGAGCTAATTTGTAGCATGCCTGTCAAAAAGGTTAGCCCCTACTGGTCTAGAAAGTAGGACGGTTTTCTTCCTTTTGCACTGTTGGTTTCTTTGTAACTAGAGTTTCAGGACCTACACAGCCTTACATGCAGGGCCGGATAAACCCTTTAATGTGCCCTAGGCAAACAAACTCATGGGCCCTGGGCCAGTTGAGACCCCCTTCGACACCCTAGCACCGCCACCCATGGGGAGCTGGGCTTGGAGCTGCTGCTAGGAAGCAGCTGGTGCCAGATCAGCGAAGAGGAGGGGAAGGGAAAGGCAGGGAGGTGGATAGGGCCGCTCACACTGCTGCCATGGAGAGAAGGGCTAGGACCCCCTGCAGCTCAGGGCCCTAGGCTTGTGCCTGGTTTGCCTGTGCTTTAGTCTGGCCCTATTTATATACAAATCTGGGTGCCTGCATTCCACACACAACTGTCCTGTTGGAGCACAGCACTACTGAGCACACTCAGTCTGCCTACATGGGCAAGTCTGAATCACAAACTGTGGGTAGATGCTGAAACCTACAACCACACAGCTGAGTCTGTCATTTAGGTTCATAAATAGGGTTACCATATGTCTAGGTTTTCCCAGCTATGTCCTCTTTTTGGGTCTTCCCATCTCCATCCAGGCAATTTTTTGAAATTTGGAAAAACGTCTGGGATTTTCACAACTCTGCTGGGGGGAGCAGGGGGAGAGCAATTGGGGAGAGCAGCATGCAGACTAGCAAGGGGGCAGAGGGAGGGGTGCAGTATACGTGTGTGTCTGTGTGGCAGGGGTGTGTGAGGCTGGGTGAGTGCCTGGCAGCTAGGGCTGGGTAGGGGGAGCAGGGGGGAGATGCCTGCTCCTCCAGCAG
>NW_017728923.1:4497291-4506800 GCF_001723895.1 Crocodylus porosus
AGGGGGAGGAGAGGGGACTTTGATGGCCTTGGGGAACTCTGTGGCCAGGGGACAGTGCCTGTGTTTTCAGGGGGTACCATGCCAGGTTGCCTAGTGCAGTGCAGGAGTCCCAGCCCAGGCTGGGGGGTGCCACATGCCTCCCCTCCTCCTCCCTCCCACTTGTGCCGGGGTCTGACTTGCTCCATTGCTACCCACGCAAATCAGAGCCATTGCGCTCCAGCCCAGTCAGCAGAGGGGCAGCTGGGGGACCTTCTGGCAGGGCTAGGGAGAGCAGGGGGCTGTAGGTCGGGCGTGAGGGGCACTGGCAGGGCTGGGGAGCTGTGGCTTGAGAGTGAGGGCATGGGGAGGGGGGCTTCTGGGTTGGGAGTGTGAGGCACTGGGAGTGCCAAGGGGCTGCGGGTTGGGAGTAAGGGGCACTGGCAGGGATGGCGGGCTGCAGGTCAGGAATGAGGAACAACAGCATGGCATGATGGGGCAGGGAACTGCAGATGAGGAGTGAGAAGCATTGGCAGGGTCAGAGGTCTGTGCATCAGGAGTAAGGGGCAGCAGCAGGGACAGGGAGCTGCAGGTTGGGACTAAGGGTTACCATCATATCCGGGGGGGGCAAGGGACTGTGGGTCAGAAGTGATGGGCACCAGCAGGGCCAGGGGTTTGTGGGTTGGGAGTGAGGGGCAGCAGCAGGAACAGGGGGCTGCAGGTTAGGAGTGAAGAGCACTGGCAGTGTCAGAGGGCTGTGGGTTGGGAGTCAGGTCTCCCCCTAACAGTTGTCCTCTTTTTTGGAGCTGGAAATATATGAAACCTACTCATAAAGCAAAACTGGACTGAGCCCTAACTGTTTGTAAAGCACTTTGAAAGCCTTATCTAGACAAGGATAGAAAAGGGCAAAGGGTTACATTAGGGGTCGGAAACATTTTTGGCCATAGTGCCAAAACCACCCCTGACCCACTCCTTAACTTGGTGTGCCGGGGCAGACCATGGGGGAGCTGTGAGGGGCCTGACCCTTGCTGCTGGTGGCAGATACATGCTTACCTCTGGGCAGACAGTGGTCAGGGGCTGGGGTTGCACTGCCCTGGCCATCTCATCCTGCACCCTGAGGCACACGTGCAGTCGCTGCCAGCTCAGAGCCGGTAACCTGGCTCCAGAGCCTGGTGCAGCTGCTTCCAGCCTCCCAGCTGCAGCCAGCCCAGGCTCTGGGCTGGCTGTAGCTCCAGCCTTGGAGCCTGGGCTACTCACAGCAGGGCTTGCAGCCTCCTGGCCACCTGCTCCAAGCAGCCTGGGCTACACAGCTGGTGGCAGCTGCCCAGAGTCCAGGCTGGCTATGGCATGCTGAGCAAAATGGCATCACATGCCAGGCTCTGACATGCATGCTAAGGGTTCCTGACCCCTGGGTTACATTATATCTGGTGTCATGTGGAAACCTAACGACCTAGATTTCCAAATTCCCGCCTTCAAATAGAGACCAGAATAAGAACAGCGACAAGCAAAAAAACCCTGTTTACTGTACAAATAATGACTACCAACATCAAAAAAATAAAGCATCTACTCTTCCACTGGTGTAAACCAGCATGGCTGCACTGGAGACAATGGAGTGATGCTGATTTACATTAGCTGAGTATCTTACCCATAGAATAGCCTGCTGCTGCATATACACATGAAGCAAGACCCAGATGTTACGAGCCAAGATTTTTTAATGTGCCTACAGTTAAGTTCCAAAGTCCTGATTTAGGCACATACATACGCGCCCTAATTTTCTGGATTCTAGGAATGCAGCAGCTCCCATTGCTCCAATGCAGTTGCTGCTCAGGGACAGATTTTTAAAGGATGTTAAGCACCTAGAGATACAGATAGATAATGAAAAGGATTTTCAAAAGCATCAAAAATAGGGGTTAGGAAAATAACTTGCTTATGTTGCTTTTATAAATCCTGTTAGGAACCTTTGTGTACCTTTCGGTGCTCAGCATTTTTGCCAAGGATTCTCTCCTGTCTGCTGACATGGGACACAAGTCCTTTCTGTTTCTTTCCTCATCTAAGTGCATGTCTCCACCTCTTCTCTTTACTACAGATTCTTATACTGTAGTCATCATTCAATAAAGCACTTCTCATGAGAGCACTAAGCAATGTGAGTGACATCAGTCTCATTTATTTCTTCATCCTCTCCCCTGGGGGAGAATGGTGGGAGAGGAAATGTTTGTTTTGCTTCTCACCAGGGTAAAGTAACCTGCACTGAACTCTGTTCTACTGTTGCTAGACTGTTTCCAGTACCTGAGGTAGCTCATTTGTAGCTTGCTATTAGAGGGATACAACACTGCAGTTTGTAATGTGCATATATTTTAAGTGTATGAGGAAGTGGAAAGCTACAGAGATGAGTTTTGCACTTAGTAATGAACAAAGTGAGATCTGTTGGTTTAATGTCTTCAAGAACAAGATCTATTCTCTAGATTTAGATGAAGTGCAAGTTTTAGCTCCTATACTCAGAAGTCTGTCCATATTTCTCCACAGATAAGAAAGAGAGAAAGAACCTGTGGGATGTCATGGTTGTGGAAGGAGCGGTCTCTCTTGCACAGTTAAGATCAATCACTTGGATTGTTCTTTATGTCAGGATAAAGTCCATGAATTGTACTTCATGTGCCAGAGAAAAGATTCGGAGTGATATGCTCATATAAATCTGAGTTGCTAAGCAGATGGTCTATTGTATTTTGCACCACTTGGAGATTTTATAGGTCATATAGCTTCACAAAGGCTTCCCAGTAAGAGAAAGGACATAAAGTACCAATTATGAAAGCACAACTCTGAAATGGATTATGGGGTCATAGTGGATAAATAACTTAATATGAACACTGTCATGTTGTGATGCCACTCTGGTATGGTAAAAGAAAGGAGCAGTGAGTGGAACTGAGAGGAGATTTTCCAGACTGATACTAGAATACTATGCACAGTATTGGTGTCTGTGTTTTAAAAAGGGCACTGAGAAATAGGAGAGGCTGCAGAAAATAGCCACAAATATTATTTTGGAGGCTTCAATGATTGTTTTACAATGAGAATTACAATAATTATTATTACAATAAGGAACTAACTCTCTTGATCTAGCTTATCAAAAAATTGGAAGTGACTCAATTACAATAAACAAGTTCTTTCAAGGAGAGAAAATTCTAAGTACTAGACAGCTCTTTAACCTAGTAGAGAAAGATAAAAAAACAACAGCTAGAAGTAAAGGCAGACAAATTCAAGCCAGAAACAAGTACAAATGACAACCTAGGTTGATTATTCTGCAACACAGTACCAAATGGTGGTAGCTGATTCATACATGTACATAGAGATGTGTGTCACTTAGTGAAGGCTAAGGTCAGGCTCTACCATTATGAACAGTTTTTCATAGCAAAAAGAAAAACTGGAGATGTATGAGGTATATTGTTCACTTGCACACCTTGAGCCTTTGACCAGAAATAACTGCCGTGTTTGAGCTGGCCCCACCTCTTCTTATGGCCCAACATCAAGGGGATAAAAAGTGATGCTCACTTCCTGCTCCTCCTGTACAAACACCCTTCTTCAGGCAGAGGGAGTATCTGAAGTTGGTTTCTAATGCAAACAGCAATTGGCTGGGGTGGATCCAGAGTGGGTGCAGTAGTGCAACTGAACCTCTGTTGGGCTTTCTTGTACATAAGCTCTTGGCACAGGGTCTGCATGGAGTCCTTGCTGCCATGTGGCTTCAGAGCCCAGAGGGCAAACATTGCCATCACCACTTGTCCTCTCAGTTTCCCTGCTGCTGAATTCAGCAAAGACAGTGAAAGAAAGGAAGGGCAGCATTCATCCCCTGGGCTCCAGTGCCAAGTGAGAACAGGGGATCTGGTCAGACCTTGCCCCAGTCATCTAGTGAGGTCAGGGCTCACAAGAGTCTGCACTGACAAGGCAATGAGCTCAGAGCTCAAGGCACAGTACAGCCATAGGGAGGGCTGCAACCCCCTTGCCCCATTCCTGGATTCACTACTTGCAACTGGAGAATCACCCTGCTGAATATGGCAAGTGAGCAATTCCCTTAGAGAGTGCTCTTTGTTGCTGAGGACTATGCCTCCTGCCTACCAGTGGAGAGGAAGGTAGGCCTCAACCACTGGAATTGGTCTTGTGGAACCTGGGTCCAAAGATACAGTCATGGACTTCCCCAGGATTAATAATTTCAATCTAGTTTCTTTCTCCCTTTGGGTCTGTATCTTAAAAAAGTAGCAGATGGAACATTTATTGTGTACATATTCCTCACTACAGCAGAAGAGGCACTGAGAGTGTCCATCAGATGCCAACATAGCCTTATTTCAAAAGGGACAGTTGTTGAACCCCAGCAAATGAGATGTAGATATGGCAAAAACCCGGTCATTCTCAAACAACCAAAAGAAAGAAAAAAATGCTGAGGACTGAAGATAATGAGTCAAGATGGTGGTTGCCCATGGCATCAACAATGGAGCACTGGCAAAAGAGTGGGGTAAAGGAGCACCAAGACACCTCCTCAACCTAAAGGTTAAGCAGTCATTCCTCTCCCATGGGAGGGTCAAAGGGAAGCAAAAATAGATAAAGAAAAAACATAAGCCAAACGAAGGCAATAGTTGAAGAGATTGGGTACAATAATCAATAAGAAAATACAAAGGCTGCAAATTCTGAGCAGTGAGATCTATTTCAGCCAAGTGGTTGAGAGGAATTGAAAAGCAAGAAGCATGCAACACCCTTTATCACTTCAACATGAAGCCACAAGGAATGTGCGTACCAGGGTGCACTTTCTAGGCACAGCTAAAGTAAAATTCTCCAGGCAAAGTCTCAGGGCATGAGACACAATCATTAGTCTGAATACATATGCGGACAGTTACTCAAAGAATAATACAGAATGATGCATGCACAAATACTAACCGTTTTCTCTGAGGACCTGAGAAATAATGGCTTTACCTTTTATTAATGCAGGAACATGATAGCCAACATTCTCCTTTCTCAGCAGCAAAATCAGACAGTGCAAACGTGGTTCAGATGGAAATTCTTCTCTTGAGGAACTCCTATCAGGTGGACTTGAAATCTTTTTAGGGCGAAATATAGCCATCTAAAATTACAAAGTCAGTATTCTCAAACTGATAAATGTACAGATTAATATTTAATCTTCTCAATACACATGGACTGGTTTTCAGAGGTGCTGAAGTGCTGGGAGCAGCCAGTGATCCTCATCTCTGAAAAGTGGACCTTTTGTGCTCCATTGTGGATTTAGGAACCTACACTCAGCATAGATTTGGACATTTGGGCTATAGCTTTTAGTTTGTAAGGATTTATTCTGTAAAGTGTTATTCAGAGGGAGACCTGAAGAAAATCAAGTAGAAAAAAGGGTCCTTGTGCGGCATTTTCTTGGTGAAACAGAAAATACAGCATTCTGGAAATTCATGTCCTCCCTTGGGCACACATGCCAACTCTTACTAGAGGATGTCTCCGTTAGTAAACAAAAGTCTCATTTGCTTTTCTGGGCATTTTGTTGGAGTAAGGTGTGTAGAATTAAGATCATTCTTGCATATCTTTGTTTTGATAAAAAAAGTCTCTACTAATAACAGTTACAATGTCAACTGCATTCTAATTCAGATACAACCAATATAATGGTATAAACAGCATCAGAATAAAGGCTGGCTGGAACACTTCTGGGAACAGCCTGACCATAAATATGAATACATACTTGTAGGAAACATTTGTATGCATAAGTGTACTAACTTAAGAAATATCTGTGAGGAACTACAATGCTATGTAGTCACTTATGGCCACCCCTCTGGTCATGAGGAATTCCCTCCTGATGACACTGTAATTGATTAGAAATCATATTTGTTTTCACAAAATTATGGCCTGATCCTACTCCCACTGAAATCAATTGCAACATTCACATTTGACTTCATTGGGAGCAGGACGTTCTCTGCTGGCAGGGACAGAAAGGGGTGGACAGAATGGGGGTTAATGGGATTTTCAAGCACAAGGAAAAATCATCTCTGAGAGCAACCAGTAGCACTGTTCATAAAAAAGGCATGTAGGGGAACCTGAGAGCTGGCTGGCTAGTGAAGAGGTAATGAGTTTCCTTGAGAATAGTTACTGGAGGGGTGTCAGCTCACACATTCTTGGGGTGAGAAAACAATAGCACAGAGTTCACCCAAGGATACTGAATGTTACCATTGCAGCTCCAGTCTGAAGCACACTTATCATTGTAGAAAACAGTTTCCCATTAGCAAGCACATGGTATTCATTGTCCCATTTGGTTTTGGGTGGAATAATAAAATGGCACAGTGCAGAAATCCCAGTGTTCTCCCATCGTTTTCTATGAGCACATGTTGTGCTAAGAACTTTAGCCTCAGTGTTAAAGCTTGCCATCTCTGTGATCACAGAAGAAGAGTAACTGAAATAATCAGTTTAAAATAAGGCAAGGCCAACTAATTAGAATATCTGTACTCTTTTCAGAAGTCTCAGTTTCACCTGGGACTGAATTCTAAACCGGGTTTGTCAATACAGTCATTCCAAATTAGGAATCAGCTGTTGAAAAAGTCGTCTCTCCAAGATGAAACGTCACATTGGTAACATGAAGCCTTAAGGGTTGTGATTTTTAAAACACTGCTCTCTGGGATGAAAAAGTGATGGCTTTGGGATATTTGTATAATAACCCTGTTTTACCAGGTGGCAGCATCATGATGTAAGGTAAATGCTGTTATTTGACATCGTAACAATCGCATTGCATCAGCCCCAAATAAATATATATTAGCATGCTTTGGCTATGCTGAAAGCCCAATCTTCAGGGGTCGGAACAGCCGTATCTCAAAATCAGGCTCAAATTCTTTACAAAGATCAGGATTGTAGGTTTTAGCTGGAGAACTACTGGAAATGCTCAATTTACATATTTAGTATCTGAAAAGAATTGTCCTGATAATCCTTGTCCCGTACCTGACTTGTTGTCATGCGAAGCACAATGGCTTGTTTAAGTGAAAGCCGCAGCTGCCTGATTCCCTGCAGAATAAACCCTCTCCGAGTGCAAGTTGAAATCACATCAGCGTATGCATGAGGAGGAATAGTAGGTGAGACCACCAAAATGACATCTCCTAGATCAAAACAAAGGTGAGAAGGGCATCAAGTAATTTTAACAGAATCTATGCTTCCTTTGTAGGTGCCAGCCCAACTTGAATACCACCCTAAGGTGTACACAGACGATCATGGATGTGTGTAATGCAGCGCTGCAGACCTATCTGAGGCACTGCACACCACACATGCAGGTGTTCTCTGCACTGCTAATTTACAGTGTGTGTGGGGGAGGGGAGGGGAGGGGAGTTGACCCCAGGAGTGCGCGGAGAACTCCCAGGGGACAAGTAGCAGTGGCATTGCTATCCATATCCACAAAAACCCATACAGCTCCCCACAAACCCCAGGGGGCAAGACTTCTGGTCCCAAGGTAGTGACCAGGGGTGAGGCACCTGTCAAGGGGCGGGACTACCCTTGCAGCCCATGACAGCTCACCAAAACTCGTTAAGTGGGCCTCCACTTAATAATTGTCTGCCCCGGTATATACAGTAATTATAGTTTGGCCATTGAGCCTAGCAGTCCTCTCTACTATGGTCAGAGGCAGCAAATCCTTTTGCTCTCTCCAAAGGAGTAGTAGTGGATTTGGGATTGTGTGAATCGAGCATTTCTGATATATCTTACTTCCAGGTTGAAAGGCAACTCCAGAGAAAGGAAATGAGGGGTGTTAGACCTTTGTAGGGCCATGGGTAGGAGAAGAGAAAAATGCTCTTGCACTGAAAGGAAGAAATTAAATTGTAAAAGAAAAAAAGGGCTAAGAGAATAGATGAGACCAAAAGCAAGAGTGAGGGAGAGAATGGGAGTGGGAAATGGAAAAGAAAGGGAAAATGACAATAGAAAATAAGGCCTACACTCACTGATGGGGGGGGGCTGTGGTGGTTCTGTCAGTTTGGGGGTGGAGTCCATGAGAGCTGGTTGTTGCTGATGGAATGAATCAAATTTTGCCAATTTCATCATTTTTTTATGGCTACTACTGAATTGTGGCATATGGACTGCTGGAGTGCACCCTTCTATGTTCCATATATGCTTGTTGGACTCAAGAAGTTTAACCCAAGCTTTGTCGTTGAAATGAGTTGATGCATTGTGATTCCTGAAAGAGAAGCTGAAGATCTTATCTGGGAGAAGCCAGCATGTACTAGGGAGAGGAACCATTATGGTTCTTCAATGAAGTCTCTGGTAGCCCCCCTGGGAGACAAACTCCTGTACAGTCTGCAGTGCGAGTGCACTTCTGGTCCCAATTACAGTAATCACAGCTTTATTGAAGCAACGCTGACGTACTTGTTAATTTCAGTCACCAATATGTTCCAAATTAGGCTGTTATTTTTTTCTTTAAAAATAGGGGTGGGCCCGATATGTGTCTTTACCATTTATATGCCTGAAATTTGACATCTCATATACAATAGGCCCAGCATGAGATTTAAACTGGTTTTGAGCCTGCAAAACCAAATCCTTACTGCAACTTGCAAAGCCCTAAGAATTGCGTTTCCTGTCTCCAGCTTCTAGGTTAATTGTTCTTTCTCTCTCATTTCAGAACAGACTTGCATTGATGGTAAGGAAATAGGAAAGTTCAGGGGACAGGAAAGAGAATGGCAAAGCCATGTGCTGCAAAGTTATTGGTGCAAATCTGGTAAAGGCTAGTAGTGAGCCATCTGAAAATTACCATCTGATGGCTGCTCAGTGGCTAAAACTAAATGAGTTGCATGGGTCTCCGCTGACTTTCGGGGGACAGATGTCCATATCTCAAAGTCTAGAACCACAGGTGATTTAAATAAGCCTTGTTAGGAGTTTCAGCAAAGAGACCAGGAAACAGAGATGAAAGTACTTTCTCATTCTATGACATGATCTCTTTGTAGTCAGGGTATATTTTCAAGGTACTCTAAAAGAACTCTGTAAACAGCTGATGTGCTGTATAGGATGTCTACTCAGTCCACCCTCCTGGCCAGTTATGGAGACAACATTGTTTAATGATTGATTACAGAAAAGAGCTGGAAGTCCAAAAGCCTAAGAGTCTAGTGCAGGGGAGGGCAATTATTTTGGCTGGAGGGCCACTTAATGAGTTTTGGCAAGCTGTCAAGGGCTGCAAGGGTAGCCCTGCCCCTTGACAGGTACCCTACCCCCCGGTTGCCATCTTGGGCCTGGAAGTCCCACCCCCTAAACCCTGACCTTTGCTACCAGAAGTCTCTCCCTTTGCCCCCAGAAGTACTCCTTTTGGGAAAGGGGTTTGCCATCTCAGAACCAGAAAAAACCCCAATTTATATACAAAAAATAAAATGTCAACAATAAATTATTTTAATTTTATTTTTAAAAGATATTTTTGTCCTGATTTGTGTGTGTTTGCATTGTGTATACAGAGATGATTGCAGCCAGTCAGCACCCACCCAGCAACAGCCCCGGAGCCCATGCAGCCTGCAGCACCTCCCTGCCACTGTCAAAAGCATGCAGCCCCA
>NW_017728923.1:4506912-4534487 GCF_001723895.1 Crocodylus porosus
CAGCAGAGTGTTTGATCTTTTGTCTCTCTCTCTGACCCTATTTGCAAATATATACCTTTTGTGTTGCTAATAGAGTGTGTCTGTGGCTGAAGGTTTTTTTCGCCTCCCGAGAAACGAACCGCGATTTTTACATCACTGCCACCCCCGGGTCATGCAGTGGGGGCTGGGGTGGCTCCGTGCTGGACTGTCTATCTAGGCAGCCCAGGCGGCAGCAGCTGCTAGCCCCAGCCCTGTGGTACTGGTGGGGAACTGCATACAGCCCCAATCCACCACATGCCTGCTGCAGACTCGCCTGCTGACGCTGAACAGCTGCAGCAATACCAGCAGTGGTGGGATAGAAGCGTGCTTGGCATGGGAGAAAAGCAGCTCCTCCCCACCACCGCTGCCCAGTGCTTCCTGCAGCAGCTGTACAGAGCCCATGCTGGGCTGCCCTGTGGCTCCTCTGTGCTGCCCCGCTGAGCAGTTCAGAGGCAGTGGTGACAGGAGTGGAGCCACAGGGCAGCCCAGCATGGCTTCCACACGGCTACTGCAGGAAGTGCTGGGCAGTGGGGTGGGGGAGGGGCAGCTCTTCCCCCAGGCTGAGCACACTTCTGCCCTGCTGGTGCTGCTGTTGCTGCAGCTGTTCAGTGTGAGTAGGCAAGTCTGCAACAGGCACGGGGTGGGTCGGGGCTACAAGCAGGTCCTCACTGGTACTGTGGGGCTGGGGACAGTGGCGGCAGTGCCAGGAAGGAGCTGCTGTTGCCTGGGCTGCCTAGAAAAGCAGTTCAGCTGTGGAGCCACCCCAGCCCTGCTGTGTGCCCAGGCGATGGCAGGACGTGCCACAATGAGATGGTGCCTAGGCCAGGCAGGACTGAGGGACCCGTCGATGGCTGGACAAAGTCCCTCCATGGGCCAAATCCAGCCCGCGGCTCATATTTTGCCCACCCCTGGTATAAACCCTCCTCAGGAGTAAAGGGTTTTTCAGCAGACAGGCTTTTGTTTTCCTACTTCATAACTTGCTGCCACATCACTCTGCCATGGAGCACAGGGTCAGCTGTTAAGCAGGATTGAAGAAACTGGGAGCCTCATCTGTAAGTTAAAAGGGCACTTTGGGAAGGGAGAGGAGCCATGCAGGAGTTCCTTAATACTAGCTGCTCCCTGTGCTTCCTTCCAAAAAGGTAGAAGCCCTAAGTTCTGCTACTAGAGAGTGGGTGGGGCACTTGAGCAGACCTCCTTTCCCTTCTATAATGCTGAGCTGAGGGGGCTGTGGCCGGGCCCCAACAAGATGCTCTGATTAGGGGGGGTTTTGCCCCCCCACCCCACCTTGGTAACAGAGCATTAATGCTGTTATCAGCATTTGACACTCCATCAGAAAACAAAGCCTCTCTCATTAGTTCAAGCTCTTCTTAAACAACTTTTTCCAAGGAAGGGAGGGCTGCTCTAGTGCTCCACCCACTCTTGTCCATAGGCAAAGAAATAAGCTGGCAAGGCTTCTCCCCTGTGCCTGTTCTCAAGCATGCTGGAGATAAAGTACTCCTCCAAGCATCTTCACAGGTATACTTGTTTGGAGTGTACTACAGGCACAGGTGAGCAGGGAATTTTTGCTGCTGTCCTAGCTGGAATATGTTGCCACTGTAATATAGAGAAGCCCAGAGAAGTCAGGATCATTTAGACCCACAACCTATGTGATGTAATTATATCCCTCCCCTGAAGAGGACTGGTAGCTGATAAAGTCAGGTAGACACAGAGCTCTAAGCTACTGTTAGTCCTCTATAGAACTATTTTATCACCTTAATAAAGGTTTTTCTGCTTTAAGTATCATTGAGCATGGTCTGGGATGTCCGTAGGATCCAGAATTCTAATAGTTTTTAACAGAGGGAGGGCAGATTTAGTCACAATACTTCAATGCTACTTCATATTGAATAAAATGAGCTTCCTCTTTCATTGCAAGCAATTGATTCTCAGCTCTTTTCTCCCTGGCCTGGACATAGTGATGAGGAATACAATAGGAGAGAAACCCATGGACATGAGGGACAGGAGTAAGATAAAAACAACACTTCTGCCAGACTGAAGGACCCTAGACCACATATGCAACCACAAAGTTTGCTCTCTATAGATCACCTTTGGTGGTCGAGACAAGTGTTGTTGGAGCACTGGATGGTGCCTTGCCCTGCAGATCATCCCATTCTTCTGTTCTGCATGATGAAGGACTCTGAGGCCTAAGGAAAATCAACACTAGTATTGAAAACTGTTAAAAGCAGATGCAGGCAGTGACTCTGAATTTCTCGAAACCCCCCCCAAAACAGAGGCTGCTTCAGTGAAAGTGCTTTATGGGAAGTGCCGTTTCAATCCCTTATCCATGGCATCAGTGTGTTGGTGGTTTTGTTCAAAGACTGAATGTCTTTTTATAGTATTCCTTTTGGGACTCCCTCTGGTCAATGAAAAGTGTCTAATGCAATGTAGTAAATTTGACAAGAAAATTTAGGAACTAACAAACATGTTGGGCTATATCTTAAGTATTCTTCCCATGTGGTGAGATTTCAAATCTGCTATTCATATTAAAAATGTTTGATTAGATCAGAATTGGGCACAAATGGTTTCAAAGTGATTATAAATGGGGTCTGGCAGTGATGAGCAAAGGCACTGAAATATCAGTATTCCTTCATTCTGAAAGGAACGAATTATAGCAGGGTGAGTACAAGTTGTGGTCTTCAAGGCCAAGGGACTGACAACAATGCAAACTGCAATCTGTGAATCAGCTGGACAAGTCTGTTAAGAACAGACTGCTAAAGCATGCCTGCCTGCTCTCCTTTGCTTGAGTGGTCTGGAATACGTACTGCTTGCTCTCTGGGACAAGGAGTTGTTGGTGTTTTTCCCCTGCAAAATGAAGTGACTGTGTGATGATCTGAGCTTCGAGACACGGATTATATTTCAGCCAGCAAAGCACTGGAGCAAAATGTCAGAGTCAGGGAAAGACAAGTGCTTATCCACAAAGTTGCACCCCTTTTACTTTGGCCATGCTCACTCAGGCTAGGAACAGACATTGCATTTACCTCTGGATAAGTTGTGCCTGTGTTTGTCCTAGAACAAAAATGGGATTGGTGTGTATACACATCCCACTTCTAACCAGGTTTTTGTGAGCACCTGAATACAGTGCCATTTTTTTGCTATTGATTCAATGATGCAATTCCAGAATAACTGTACAGTCATACTTTGTAAGAACCTGGGATAAATGGTTATTACCTCTTATCCAGGAAGATTTTTTAGAATTTATCCCAGGACAATGGATGAGGCATCTGTAAAACTGCACTTTGTCCTGGGATAAATGGCTTGTCCCAGGATAAATGTGACATCTGTTTGCATCCTAAGAAGAGAAAAATATGTCCAATGTGTCAGAGGAAAAAGATGAGTTCCCATCCCCAAAAAAGAACCTTTGCCAAATAGATTTTTTAAAGATTTAAATCAAAACTATCATTAGCTTCACTGTTAAAGATCGTACAGACTGAGCTCTATCAAATACCACTACAGAAAAATAACCCTGAAGGTGATTGGAAATGGATAGAGTGTGAGACCCACTACAGAACTGGCAGCACAAGCTGTATCCTGATACTGCAGCAACCATGTGCCACACTGCACTGCTCAGACAAGGGGAGCACTCTGCTTCTCATCTCCCTGTCAATGTTTTATGGGCCTGATTCACCTTCATCATGGCTTGGTGTCTGGCAATGGCAGGGACCAATCATTTAAACAAAGAAGGAGAATCTGTTTTCCAGACCTGTGTGGTTTATGTCTTTGGCTGTCAGGGGATCTGCAAGCATGTTGGGGAAGGGAGTAGTTTCATGCTAAATTTATTCTCAATAGAAAAGCTGCAGAGATAGACTGTGTGCACACAGCTAAAGTGAGGGCAGTGGTGTAACTGAGGCAGGGTGATTGGGGAAGGGAGGGGAGAGGAGGGGAAAAAAGTGGGGGTACTGCAGCTGTGTCATCATGATCACACAGCATGATGGTAACTGGAAACAGCCCTGTGTGTAGCAGTTGGCCTGGGCACCTGGCTGCATAATTACGTTTCTGAGCAAGGGGGAACATTGCTATCTCAAATCATCCCTCCCTGCAGCACAAATTTTATTTTGAGTGGGGCAGACGCTCAAGCTCTTCAAGGGGCCAAACACAACTCATAACCTATTTCACTTCTAGAGTCTTCTCTTCAAGCTACCTTGTTCTTTCAGCTGCTCTGGTTTACAAAGTAAAGCCAAGTACAGGCTTTTCTGCAAGCTAACATCAATGCTATCTATCAACTGACTAGAAAGGAATACTGAAGAACAGGAACTGCTCATTTACACCATTGATATCAACTGTCCTTGGAACTGGAGGCTTTGATCCCATCTCAGTCTAATTTGCTCCCAGTGCCATGTGGCATACTGCTCAATCAGGATGTGTAAACTCAATCTAAGACTGAATCTCCTCTACACTGGAAAAATTCCGTTGTTAAATTGGGCCATTTTTCACAGTGTTTTGATCACTGTAGCCAGGGACCAGCAATTATTTAAGCTGGAGGGCTGCTTACTGAGTTCTGGCAAGCTATTGAGGGCCACGTGGGTTGCCCCATCCTGGTCACTGTCTTGTGACTGGAAGTCCCGCCCCCTAACCCCTGACCTTAGCCACCAGAAGTCCCTCCCCTTGCCCCCAGAAATACTTCTTTCAGCAAGGGTTTTGCCATCTCTAACGATCAAAGGGAAGCTGGGTGACAGTGATCACAAGCTGATCACCTTCACCATCTGCCATAAAGCTGGCAAGTCAGTCAGCAATACTCAAGTCCTCGACTTCAGGAAAGCTGACTTTGACAAGCTCAGGAGGCTCGTCAGGGAGACCCTAAAGGGCCACAACCCAAAGGGGAGGGGAGTTCAGGACGAGTGGTTCCTCCTCAAAGGAGAGATTCTGGATGTGCAAGCAAAGTCTATTCCGTCTCGGAGGAAAGGCAGCAAAAGGGCACAGCAGCCCCCTTGGCTCTTCAGGGAACTAGCGGACTTCCTGCGTCTAAAAAGACCTACAAAAGGATGGAGGACTGGATCCACCTCCAAGGAGGAATACTCTGCACTGGTCCAGACCTGCAGGGTGCAAACCAGGAAAGCTAAGGCTGTGACTGAACTCCAACTAACTACAAGTATCAAGGACAATAAAAAGTCCTTTTTTAGATATGTGGGGAGCCGGAGGAAAAGCAAAGGCAACACTGGATCCCTGCTAAACCTGATGGGACAATGGACAACAGATGCCCAGGAAAAAGCCAACTTGCTAAATGGGTACTTTGGGCCTTCAATCTGGTATCCCATGATCACCTCTTTCACCAGTACCATGGGATGCCTCGGCCCATTATGGGACAGGGAGGCCTGGGTGAGGGAGATTTCTTACCCTCCATCAATGCTGACCTTATGAAGGAACACCTTGAGAGGCTGGACACCTTCAAGTCAGCTGGCCCTGACTGGTTACACCTCAGGGTACTCAAGGAGCTGGCTAGCATCATAGCTCAGCCCCTGGCATGGATCTTCAAGAACTCCTGGTGCTCTGGTGAAGTGCCTGAAGACTGGAAGAAGGCCAATGTGGTACCTATCTTCAAGAAAAGGAGGAAAGTGGATCTGGCAAACTATAGGCCCATCAGCCTGACCTCTATCCCAGAGTAAGATCTTAGAAAAGATTATCAAAGAGGCCATTCTTAACAGACTGGCCAATGGCGACATCCTGAAGGATAGCCAGCACAGGTTTGTTGCAGGTAGGTCTTGCTTGACCAATCTTATTTCCTTTTATGACCAGGTGACCTATCACCTTGACAAGGGAGAGGAGATTGATGTCATATATCTTGACTTCAAAAAAGCCTTCGATCTGGTATCCCATGATCACTTCTTGGCAAAACTGGCCAACTGTGGCCTCAGCTTCACCACGATCCACTGGCTGGGGAATTGACTCCGTGGTTGGAAGTCAATTGTCATGGTGCCCTGTGAACAGTGGGGTCCCTCATGGCTCTGTCCTTGGGCCAATACTATTCAACATCTTCATTAATGATGTGGACATTGGTGTCAGAAATGGACTGGCCAAGTTCACTGATGACACCAAACTCTGGGGTAAAGTGTCCATAGCTGAGGACAGGAGGGTGATCCAGGCTGACCTTGACAGGCTCAGGAAATGGGTGGATGAGAACCTGATGGTGTTTAACACTGAAAAATTCAATTGAACTAATGAGAGAGGCTTTGTTTTCTGATAGAGTGTTAAATGCTGATAACAGAGCTGATAAATGCTCTATTACCAAGTGGGGGTGGGGGGTGCAGAACCCCACCCTAATCAGAGCATCTTTTTGGGCTCTGGCCACACACCCCTCAGCTCAGCATTATGAAAAAGAATGGAGGGCTGCTCTAGCGCCCCCTGGCTTCTAGCCTGAGGCACAGCAGGCATGTGCCTGAATTTCCTTAATCCAGAGGGGATGTCTACACGGTTACAAACTGGTTCAGCCTAGCCAGGTTAGGCTAACCTGCAAAGATTTAATCAATTCAGGCTCAGGCTTTTTGAATGTCTGTCCCTAGCCCTAGAGTGAGCTAGGAAGAGCATAAACCTAGTAAAATCAATCTGCTTAATTGCATGTCCCAGTCTTACTCATGCCAACAGATTCTAAGTCAGCTGACCAACATTTTGTGCCTTCCTGGCAACTGTGTCTCATTGACCCTGATCACAGCCCTGTTAGCCTAATCAGAGCCTCCCAGTGCTTATCACACCTTAAAAGCAGTAATCATGACCTTCAGACACCCCCACAGTCACAACCATGCCTCAAAGGCCTTACTCTGTTTCATATACCAGTGCTTCTGACCCTATCTTCAGATCCAGTCACCCAGGCACCTGGTCCTGGCAGGGCTGCTCTAGCTCATGAGGTCCCAGATCCTGGTAAAGCTGCTGTTTCTCCATTCTAATCCACCAGGTCCCAGGCCCTTGCAGGGCTGCTTCAACCTATGAACTGCTAGATTTCTATTTACTCATCCCATAGGCCCCTGCAGGGCTCCATACTTCTATATACTTCTATAGCAGGAGTTCTCAATCCCTGGACCGCAGCCCAGTGCTGGGCCACAGCAGGTCAACTGCCAGTCTGCAGCATGGTCGGCTACCAGACCAGAAGTGGCCATGGACTGGCAAACTGTGGACCCCCCAGAACAGAGTGAATATGCCATGGCTTCTTCTGCAGGGCCCACAGCAGTGCAGGGTTTGGCCTGCTCCCCCGCCTGAGAAGTGGAGGTATTCTTACCTGTCTGCTGGCCAGAAATTTTGGCCATGGTCAGCTGTGACTGCTGGGCTGTGGCCACTTCTGGGCTGTGGTATGCCAGGCCATGGCATAAAAACTTTGGGAACCCCTGCTCTATAGAATGGATTGCCTCCCAGGCACTGCACCCTGGCTTCCACCACTCCTGTAGCCACAATCCAGTTTTCATTCTAGCAAAAACTCTTCTCTCCAAAGAGGCGAGGGCCAGACTGAGGCTGTAGCTCAGGGTCTTAGCTTATATTGCCCAGGAGCACCACTGCCTCGGGTCACATGTGTCCAACCCAGGACAGGGTTTTTCCTTCACCTTAATCAACCTGCCCTTCCTACACTGCAGTCCTTACTTACATACTTATCTGGAGCTGTGCACTACTGTGGTGCAACTTGCTCCCAAGTAGTTATCCTGTCTTACTGTTGCCTCAGCTGCTTACTGCCTGGCAGTTAGCCCTGCTCCAGCAGCCCACTGATTGCAGCGCTTTCTCTCCCTTAAAGTCACAGGGGCTAGAATCTCCTTGTCACAATCACCCCTGGTAAATCCTGTGCCCACTGTCATGTTTCCCCGCACACCAATCACCAGGGTGATAAGCTTTTCTAGCCACCTTTCTTTTTCATGAAGTCTCAGTTGGGGGTGGAGGGTAGGGGAGCAGCAGCATTGAGAAAGCTGACTAGAGGAATTGGCTTTGCAGACATTAATAGTAACCCATTAACAGTGCAGAAGTAGACTGGTACTCCAATACCATGTTGCGTGTAGCCACACCCCTTCCTGTGGGAACAATTACTATCTAGCTCTATCTGCTCCCTACCCCTCCTGTTAAAATCAGAGGATCTTAGAAATGTATCATATAGATTTGTCACCTTGATCTGTTATATTTGCAGGCAGGATTCTGGACACCAACATGAAGTGCTGTGTCAGAATATACTCTTCCTCCAAACCAAAGGCACAGCTCCCTGTTCACACGGCTGTCTGTGCGGGGCAGGTAGACAAGAGGCTCAGCTCGGCTCCTACAATAGAGGGCACTGATGGAGCTGCAGTCAGTCACACGGGCCAGCTGTGGATCAGAAGGCCCTACAATATCCTGTAAGGTGTGTCGTGCTTTCGGCCCTCTCAAACTTAATGCCAGAACTGGTAGTGCCTTGCCAGCCTCAGGAGAATAAGCAGAAGGCAGCTCTTCTGTGAAAGAGAAACATATGTTTGACTAAAGCAGAGTGCCCTCTTTCTAGGCTCACTCATTCTATTCAAGGCCTCTTGTCAAGTCTATATTCTCCCTAGATGATTGATAACTAATCAGCCCTAGCTCTTGTTCCCATTACATGTTTATCAAGGTAACATCTGTTTCTCAAAGGGGCTCTCCCCATGTGAGGCAGCTCCTGATCCCACACAGCTGGTTACCTAACCAAGGAGCTAACCTGCCAAACAACCAGCTTGATGGTGTAATGGTCATACATACAACAGCCTTTGCTGCTGCTCTTGAGATCTATTTGGCTTGCTTGAGAGCAGCCACAGAGAGAACTGTCAGGGCAGCTTCACTGCCTAATTTCTGGGTTTGGAATCCTGGCCTTGATCTTTCTTCTGAGTGGACAGTGCCTGGATGCCAGCATAAAACATGATCAGATGCTTTCACTGCTGTACTGCTCAGGCAGGGTTAAGAGGAGAGGTATGTCCTTACAGCAGCAGGTGGAACCAAACAGTGGTTCTATGGTGTTTCCTGCTTCTACTGAGCCAAAGGAACCCTTCCATACAAACATGCCCGGCTAGGACAGAGTCAGGAGGTTCTAGGGAAGGAGAACAAAAGGCAGCAGCTGGCTCCAGTCAAGCTCTAGGACAGATTTTCAGCTGGTGTAACATCATAGCACCACTGAATCACAGTGTTGTATAATGATCAAAATTGTTATCAGCTGCAGATCTGTTCTATCTTTCCCAATGGAAACTAACACAACAGATAATTCTGCCAAATCTGTATTCTTATGTATTCTGAAATCTACACACATGTAAAGGTGGATACCATGGGAGTGGATCTCACTGAAAACCACAGAACCCAGATATGGACCATTCACTTTGTGGGGATGGAAGCTAGGAAGAAATCTGGGCAAGATAAGTGGGTTATTTTCTGATCCTTTCATGGAAATAGGAAAGCTGATGAAAGGACGCAACTGGAAATTATTTAAAGCTACAGATAAACTGCTCATTCACCCTGGGCAGAGTCAGGATCTGGGCTGTGTGGGGAAGGAACGAGGAGTAATGACATCTCAAAAGAAAATACCCGACCACCAACCCTTCATCTACTTGCTAAGACCCGAGTTCTGGGTTTCCTTATTTCCTGTCATACTTGAAGATCCACAGCAGAACATTCTCTTCCTCTCTGTAACAACCCCTTCACCAAACACACAGCCTGCCTTCATGAGGATTGCCGGGTGGGTGAAGGAATGGAATCCAATTCACTTCTGTATGGCTCCTATTACAGTGATCAGAAAATGAGAGGCAGGATACCTCTTCCTCTGCACTAGTGTTTAGACACGTTTAATGACCTCAGTTCTTACAGAGAAATCAGGATCCTAAACTCACAGGTTTACAATTTAAACTTCAACCTATTTGTATTTTTTTAAGTTTCCAAGTGAAGGGTAAAATTCGGTGTTCCAACCTGCGTAGCAAACCTCAGTTCACATACATTTTCCCTCCATACGAAGTGGTTCTTCACAGCATGTCCAAAGGGCAGAGCATCAGAAACCAGATCTGAAAGCAGAATTCTACCTGTTTTCTGTTACTGATTGGTGACTTCATGGTTTTCTTATTAATTTCCAAAGCCCTCCAGTCACTGGTGAAAACACGTTACATCCACACTGCTGAGACAACTGAAGCAGTAATCACATTTATGAGCTAGTCTGGTTCCATTGTTTTCAAATGTGACAAAGAAGCAGGGACACTGCAGAATTTCTTCGAGTGACTGACCTGGTTTTCACTGAATTTCTGTTCAGGCAAAAGAAAACCTGTTTCTCTCAGTCTCAGTCTGCCAACATTCTTTCCCAAGGGAAATGGATTACATGAGTACATGTCCTCTTGTCACATATAGGTCTTTCAGGAGAACTTCTTGGCTTAAAAATACACTGAACTGTTGTGTTACAGAGGCACTCCCTATCCTTGTAGTTATGGGATGGTTTTCAAACTAAGATCTTGAAAGTTAGCAGTTAATTAAATCTGATACACATCCTAAGAGGTAGGTTTTATCATCTTGCTTTTAAATGGACAAAACTGAGGCTCTGAGAAGTTATAAGGGCCAAATTTTCAACCCAGATGCCTAAAATTATGGATTTGGGCAGCCAACATTAGACACTCATACAAATGTTTGGGTTTCCTGCCTCCATTTCCCCTGTGTTCACCCAGATTAAAAGGTGGGAGATCAGCAATCTGCCAAACTATAAAAAGCAGCTGCGGAAGGGCCAGAGTACCAGTCCCCCACCACCAACAGCTATCTAAGAATTGATACAGGGATATGGGAGTATAGGACTATCAGGAACTTCCTGGGCTATCAAGCCTAGTGCCTTGTGTTTGTAGGCAATCATTTTCCCTAATGAGTCCCCCAAACTATCCACTGTAACCCCTCACACACACCACAGCTTCAAAGCACCCCTAGAAAACAAAACTAAAACACTCTACACTGTGCCAAAGGTAAAAACCAGTGGAAATAAGGTAGGACCCTACTGTTTCCTAAGCCTTAAAGGCCAAAGATCAGGAGACAGTTTGAGTTCCTTATAGATGAAAACTCCAGGGCAACCACTAGGGGCTAATATAATGTTTAAAGCACAAGTACTAAACTGTGCTAGGTTTCTTTCATTCTAGCCCCAATTCCATCCAGGTCACTAGCCCATACATTCAGTAAGAACATGGAGATTTAGGAAAGACCTTTTACAGAAGAATAAAGGCCACAGAAAATGTCAGTGTTACAACACTTGTAGAAATGTAACATAGGGAACAGATAAAAGCAAACAGCCCAGAATGTGTCTGACTCTCAGAGGAGAAGACAAGAGCAAGCCTGAAGTCATGCTCATACCACCCCATAGTACTAACCAGTGTAGTTATATTGGTGTAAGTTCTGTGTGCAGATAAGATATTACCTGTGGTAGAGAGCAGCAGGTTGTGCTGGGGATAAAGTAGGCGGAGTCCGCAGATATCCAAACCAGCACTGAGAATCAACTGTAGCATATGATGGGTGGCCAAAGGGTTTTGGAGTAGGGTTTCAAATAGCAACACCAAGCCAACCTGAACAGAAAGGCAAAGGTCACAAAGGACAAACAAGCACACCCCTATTAGTAACAATGACATTTCTATTCCTAGAGAGAACCATAGATATCAATCACATGTAAATATCTTTCTCTTTCTTGTCTTCAGATTTAATCCCCATGTCTTCCTTATGCGGTATGATCTTTGTGGACTCTTTGTTGTGTATTTATAGTGATCAACATGCTACTTTGCTAGCCCATGACTGGATCCAGTGCACTACCATGTTATTAACACTTATAATATATAATGCCTTTTGTCACCTGAACTACCTTATTTCCTCACATATACCGCACCCTGGATAAAACACAAACCTTGGTTTTGGAAGGCAGAACATAGAAAAAAATATTTTTCCAGAGTCATGGCCAACTATGACATAGAGTAAGTCCTCCTGGAAACACAGAGTGTCCAGAAATGTGGCATCCAAGAAAACAGTCTGGGTGAAGCAGCTGGTACCAGAAACTTCCCCGGTTAGGCCCCAGACCTTTGCAAACACAGCAGCAAGACTGTTCACATTTTTTACTGTAAGAAGCTTTGTATATAAGTTACTGTACATAAAGTGCTATTTCCATATCACAAGCCTCATTAAGATAATACAAACAGCTCACCTGCTGCTTTAGGTGCACGCTCAGCCAATAGGTATGGCTATGAGAGGATTAACCTAGGACTCTGACATCTTGGCAGCTTCATGGCATGCAAAGTATTTTCAGACTTGCTTACTTTCCAGAAAACAGCTTCCCCACTTAAAACATACATCCCATTTTTGGGGGCAGGGGTGATTTTAGGGGGAAAGTTGTGTGTTGTATGTAAAAAGATATGGCATTTTCCTTTGATTTGTTATTGTCAGAACTGTAGGTTATTTGGGGCAGGAAATGAAATGTATTGACTCTGCTGATTAATTCTGCAGTCAAATAATAGCAAGAGACAAGATAGCTATTTTTCCATATTAACGGCAATTCCAAAATCAATACAAGACTATAATCCAAAAAGTGGATACCAAAGGTGAACTATAATTTATTTATATGCCGCAATCTTATTTTCTAGAGGAATTAATTCAGTCTGTCCTTAGATATGGTACAGAAACTGCCATTACACAGTAAACTTACCCTTCCTCCAACATGCTGTGCTGCTCTATGTGGGCTACCTCATCTAAAATGGAAGCAGTATTTTCCTTCACATAGGATTTCAGGTGTACTAATCATCCTGCTCCCATACTAACTAGTCTGACTGCAATGTTGTGTGGACACAGCTATACTGATTCTGGTTTAAGAGGCAGCCTGAGCAAAACAGCGCAGCCTGCTGAAGGTGTAGTTTACAGGCACGGTGAGTTTATCATGTAGGCATAGCCATAGCTATATAATGAATATATACACCAGGAAAAAAAATGTTCTCCATTTAATTCTCTTTTTATTTTAAATGTACTTCACTCCCCCATAAGGAGGAATACTGTACTCAAGGTGCACATGATGTAATGGAAGAATCTGGATTGTTCTGGAAATTGAGGGATAGTGGATATCTGAAGAGCATGACTGTACTGGCCTGTATTTTGTGTACAGTTCTCCCTTCCATACAGACACACAATACCATCCTCAATCAGGAGCTTTATTGCTGCAGTGAATGCCAAATGAATTCATCATTACTGGACACTTTAAATGAAGTGTTACCAAATGCTACTCCCCCATAAACACATAATGAGGCTTACAACATTATGATAAACGAAGTTATAAATCTAACTGAGGAATAAAAAAGTCTAGTCCAACTAGAAAAAAAGCTCAATTGTTTTCTCTTCATTTACTTATAATTCCCCTGTTATTAACCCATTGCTCATTAGAGCTAACAAGAAAGGAACTGTCCTGTAGCTCTATGCTGCATAAAACCTTCATGGAGACATCTCAAGTGGTGAATTATATCATGGGTGGTGATATAACTGAGCATGTCTGTGCAAGGTAGGGGGAACATCAACAATCACCCCATTTTATCCTTTCCCTTCGCAGGGTTTACCTTTGTCAATGCCTTGCACTGTGAAGATGTCTTTCTAAGAGCCGCCTGTAGAAACTCAGAAGTGTCATTCTTGAACTAGCCCCAGCACATGTTACAGAAGGAGGCCAGGAACTTCAAGTGCTTACAGACACGGTGGGAAAAAACCCCCAGCACTTTAATTTCAGCTCAGTGCGCCCCCACACTAAGCACAGTGCATGCGCAGAATAGGAATCATGTCAATTTGATCCGGCTCACCCAGCACCTGTGTAGTTCACACATTTCACCTGGCCTTTTTGGCACTTTTATCTAATTGAATCAGCTATTAGATAAGAATGCCAAAAAGCCTGGCTGAAGCGTGTGAGCTATACAGATGCTGGGCGAGCCAGGTCAAACCAACATGATTCCTATTCTGGTAAAGTGCAGTTTTGGTTTTTTTCCTATGTCTGTCAGCACTGTCCATGATCCAGCTAAGTGCCCTATGTCTTCAACTCCTATTGATAAACCTTAGGCACACTGAAGGAGTACTGAGCTTTCTTAGCAGCTTGTCCATCTTGATGCACATTTAGAAAGAAAATCATAACATCTGTATCTGTAAATCAAGTTTGTGGTGAAGTTTTGAAATTCCCAAAACAGATTTACTACACCTTTTATTGAGAAATTCTAAAATACAGACAAATTCTATGACACGTCAGCTTGCAGTCAAGTTGGCTTGGCATTTCAAAATAAGTCTGCATTGCTGATATGTACCTGACTGGTATCATTTTCTCTAGCCTTTACATTTCAGAGTTTAATCTTTGCAGGCTCAGTGCAATGGCTAGATCAAAATTAATGACACCAAAGGTTTGGCTGGTATATTAGAGTGAGAAACATTTGAAAATGAGTATTTGTGTATTTGTAACAATTCTGTGAGTTCAAATATTCCATGCCAGGGTTGATCTTCCCTTAGCTTTCCACTTAATTCTAGAATTCAGACAGGAATTCTTTACCTCTGTATCTATATCTCTGCTAGTCCCAATGTCACTGCTGCTAGGGAAGTATTCTTCATCGGTTTCTATGGTCTGCCAGTAAAACCCAGCTGGCACTGCAAATGCTTTTTCCACTGCCTGAAATATAAAAGGGACAGTTCCTATTTGTGAATTATTTTGATTCTTCAAAGTCAGAAACTGAAAAAGAGAACATGCTTAATGCTAAGGCTAGAGATCAGAAAAAATGATAAAGAGTTACAGTAATTAGTTCATTGTCATCACTTTACTATTTGCTGTTTTATCTGTCCATTTAGGATCATCAGTACAGTAAAGACAGTTTTAAACAGTATCCCCAGGAGCATGGACCTGCTACCACTGGTATCCTAGGGGAATGAACATTATTAGGGCTCAGACCAGTTAGCCATTTCATGTGCAGATCTTCTGTTGACTTTAATGGAGTTACACATGAGTACGTTACATGTGATCAAGCCATACACACACACACATACATATACACATGCATATATTTTTATACATATATTCAGTTTATAGTCATATCTATATATCTATCTATATACATATATCTATATATCTCTATCTATATAGATTCAGATGGGATGGGGCTGCAGGTGGGCAGGAAGCAGTGCCCAGGAGCCGAGTAAGCTGCTGCCACAGGGGCTGCTAGGAACCTGAGTTTGACCACCATGCAGCCTCTGCTCTGCTGCACATCTGGAGGACTGGAACTGGCCACACATGCCACAGCCCAAGCTGCCCTTCAAGCCTGGGCCAGGAGGGGCTGAAGGAACTACTGCAGGCTGGACAGAATCCCTTGGTGGACTGGATCCAACCCGCAGGCAGTATTTTGCCCACCCCTGTGATTACATAATATTGTGACCATTTTAGGAATTGGCCAGTTATTATATAAGAATGAAACCAAAGTAATTTCATCAAAGGAAAACAAACCCAACAAAAAGTAGCACAGTTCCCAAAGTCCTGCTATGCCAGGTACTGGTGCATTTAGGTAAGTGACAGACACTGGCCTTCAGCTTCATGTTGCAGCATTACACAAGCATGACATTCCCAGTATAACCACACACCTCACTTTCCACTGTTGCTTCCATATTTTCTGGGCAGTCAAGTAAGCAAACTATCCAAGTGCAGTTTGAGCTTTTATGTTTAAGGCTGTCAGTCATAAAAATTTACTTTGGCTTCCAGCTTAGCCTCAAGTCCAAGACTCCTGAATGATCTTCTACAGAATGTGGGAGAGAATCTTACGAAGTTCTTGTTAATGGCAGAAATAATGTTCCCAGGTACAGAAGTGCAAATCTGGAGCAACTCCAGGAACAGACAGGATTATATGGCATTGAAATTTAGTCTTATGAATACGGAAAAAAAAAATTTCAGTTGCAAATTGGAATGGCTCCACTGACTTTAATGGCACTACTCTGACTTAAGCCAGCCATAAATTTGCCTCTATCATGTAAGAGCATTTTTTTTGCTCTGATGCCACCAAAATGTATTTCACAGAAAAGAAAGGAAATATCACCGAGATTTCATTAAATCTTCAGTACGGATAGACTATGGGCTAATTACTTGAAAAAGCAGCCATTCTGTATTATGAAGTACATATAACACAGGATAATTGTGTAATCTCCTGAAAGATATTCTGTTCTGCTGGGCAAATAATAGATATTTTAGATCCTTCTATAAATATTTTAAAATAACAACACGAAAATGTGATTAATTTGAACAATGTTAAAAGCCTTCTGGTTCCATTGTGCTTTGGCAGCATTTTCCAGTTTGACCTCTCTTTTTTTATTATTATTATACTGTTAGAGATATTTACATGGAAACAGCAATTTGGGGTCAAATCCTCAGCTCTTGTGAATCAGCAGGGCTCCTCTGGGGTCAGAAGATTACCTTTACTCCTGTCAAAAATTAACTTCTTTGGTTTTACAGCACTTTGCCAACCAGCCTTTGCCTAGGACATCACACTCATTTGCTTGGAAAATATTGATATAGATATAGAAACAGGAAAATATTACCAAGCCAAGATAAGAAAATAGAAGCCCTCCTCTGTTTCCAAAGGTCCCTAGCAGCTCCTCCATGCAGCACTGACAAGGGGAAGCATACATGGGAAAGGGATCAGGACAGATCATGCACGATAAGCATGGAGAGGGACTCCGCCTCTGCAGATTTTGCCACTCACAAGGCATTTCACCTCTTGTCAATCAAATGCAAAAGCAGCAGCAGCAGCAGCAACAGCAGCAGCAGCAAGGACCTCTCCAGAAAACTGCACCTTTTGTTGCTGTGGTCATAGTTTCATAGTTGGTAGGATCAGAAGGGACCTGAGCAGATCATCAAGTCTGACCCCCTGCCATGGCAGTAAAGAGTACTGGGGTCAAACGACCCCAGCAAGGTGATTGTCTAGCCTTGTCTTAAAGACTCCCAGGGTAGGAGCCAGCACAACTTCACTTGGGAGTTGGTTCCAGATCCTAGCCGCCCTGACAGTGATGTAGTGCCTCCTGATGTCTAATCTGAATCTACCCTCTGCCAGCTTGTGACCGTTATTTCTAGTCACTCCTGGTAGTGCTCGGGGGAACAGGGACTTCCCCAGTGCCTGCTGGTCCCCTTTGACTAGTTTGTAACAGGCCACTAGATCCCCCCTCAGCCTTCTCTTGTAGTGGCTGAATAGGTTCAGGTCCCATAGGGCCTGCCTTGCTGCCCCCTGATCATGCGAGTGGTCCTTGCTTCTTACTTCCCCACCATTGAAACCCCACTTCTTAACTCTTGCCAGGAGAGCTAAAGGATGCTGTCAGCAACCACTTGCACAGCTATGGCAACATCTGTGTGCTATAACATCTCTGCACAGCTGTTGCTGGGTAATTGTTCCATTGTCACAGTCTCCTGTGCACATTTTGCAGGACATAGGCAAGGTGTTCCCCAGAGCAAGAAGCATAGAGAGCTCTCCTAGCCCACTGCAGTTCATGATGACCAAACAATTCTATTTGTTTTAGAAAGTCCCTCCTTCCTTTCTCTTCTAATTCTCCCTCTACCTCCTACCATCCTTCTCCACAAAAAGGATGTATCATGGCTACATAAGTACTTGTGGTGCCATTGTCTGCCTGAGCATAAACTTTTGGATTGGCATGAATATGAGATGTTTATTGGACAAAACATAAATCCCATGAATCAATAAGACAGCTCAAACCTGAACTAGAATATGACTGAATTTCCATGGAAACCTTTATTGTATTTATCAGTTAAGAAACAATCCAACGTATCTTAGCAAATTCAAGTTAAAGGCTGACCTTCTGCTGTGCCTGAGTTTGACTGTTCACCTCCATTTTATATTTCCTGTATTACTTCATACCCTTTACATGACTTAAATTGTACAGACTAAACGCTGCCCTCATTTACATCTCTGTAGCTCAAAGAAGTGTGCGTGTGGGAGAAACTGAATGTGCAGATGATTGAGATTTTGTATTTATGACATTAACATACAAAGGGTCAGGTTCTTATCTCAGTAACTCAGGGCATGTCTACATGTGCAATTAATACACCTGAATTTTCTGTGAAGAAAAAGTCAGGTTCAATCAAGTGCTCCTCGGTGTACATCTACATATGTACCCCAGTCGGGAGCAAATTTGCTACCAATGGGAGCAGTTCAGTCCAGGGCTTTTTCAGCCCCCCTGCAGCAGCCAGGGGGAGCTCCAGAGAGCTGGCAGGAGGCATAGGGGTCAAGCCTGGGCTCTGGGGAGCGAGCTCCCAGCCATGTGGACCTTGGGATTGCAGATTGGCTCAGCAGCAATGGTTTGGGGCAATGCCCCATGCCTAAGCATAGGAGTAAGCAGCACCAGGACTGAAGGGGATGGGGGAAAAGATGCAGGGGGGAAGCAGAGCAGGGACCAAGGGGGAGAAGCAACAGGGAAGCAGCACTGGGACTGGGGGGAAAAGAGGGAGGGAGCGGTGCCAGGGACTTGTGGGGGAGAATGTCGAGCAGAGCTTAGCATTTGGCATAAAAGAGGGCATGCTGCAGCCAGACTGGAAAGAGGACTCGGCCACAACTGAGACGCAGCAAGCTGAACCCTTGTGGGATGCCAGAGAGACTACGACCCCAAATGAGGAACCAACCCGACCTACCATGCAGATAAGTAAAGCTGGACAGTGGGGGTTTCAGGTGGCTTATTGGCCAGGAGATGGAGGCATCGGGAGGAGGAGTACCCCAGAGAGAGAGAGAGAGAGTACTATACCCTCAGGAAAGATGGGGAGAAGGGACACCCAACGTCAGCCAGCCTCAGAGAGTCCTGGGTAGACCTGGGTAAAGAAGGAATTTGCCCAGAGGAATGGAGTAAAACAGCCTACTGGCTCAGAGGGCTGCAGATAATGGAGTTGAAGCCCAGTGCAGCCTCAGAAGTTTTTCTTTGTGTTGTTAAGTAGTAATCCCAAGCTAGGGAAGCATAGCTGAGGAAAAGCCTGATTCCCTGCACACCTGAGTTCTGATTAATCAAGCCCAAGAGTCAGCCCCTGAGACCTAGTAGCATCTGAACATGAATCCTGGGATTGGCAAGCAGAGAATTCATCTCTCCAGGACTCAGTGATCCCAAAGAGAAGGAAGACTATCGCAAGCAGGGTGGAGACATTTGAGGAAAAGCCACCTGCCTAGAGGGCACAGCCATGATCTCTCACGAAGCCCACAGCCAACTGGCCTGGAGAGGATCCAAGAACTGGCTACTCACACTCAATACCAGCAAGAAGATATGACTTGTCACCCAAGAGAATAGGGGCAGGGTGTGAGGGTGGTGAAGCCCTGCACAAGACTGACTTTGCCTTTACAATCATCACTCAAGATACCATCTAAACTTCTGAGAACTAACTTCACATCAAAGATGTGGCAGGTGAGAGGGAGGAAGAACGAGGTAGTGGTCCCTGAAATTCCAGTGTGACAAGGAGCAGCGGTTAAGCCCACCAGTTCATAGTTGGTATGTGCCAGGACTTTTCAATGCCTCCCCTCCCTCCCCCCAGCTCATCAGCCAGCTGCTGGCGGACTCCCCACTTCTTGACTGGCCAAAGGGGAAACCCCAACCAAAAAAGGTTAAAAACCCCTGGTATGTGCAAACAACACATTAGCCTAATTTACTGTGCACATGTAGACACTGACACTTTACTGATGCATTAGATTAGTCTAATGTGTAGTAAAGCATCTCTTGTAGATGCACCCTGTAGGAGTAAAAGTTACTTTAAACTGGAATCAAAATACAGCCCAAAGGCTCTACTATTGTTTATGCAGGAAGGAAATGTATTACAGATTACAGGCTGAGTTTTCATAGAAGCAGCAGCTTAGATTGTGCATTTTCAATGACTGTGAATGCATATGTGCACATTTGTACCTGTGCCCTAGGCATCTCAATTTTAATTTTTCATACAAAATACAGACATCTGGAAGCTGAAGCATTTCAGTTTGGATATGCTGCTGTAGTGTCACAGGGGAGCTGTAGTTTGGTCACCTTATGCTCCCCACAGGAGGGGCTTCTTGGTTGGACGGGATCTCCCATTATGCTAAGAACCATCACCTCTGACATCCAGGAGGGGAGAGTGTGCTGAATCTAAGAAGCAATTATCTAACCAGGGAGACCAGTCTAGGGAAGAGAATAGCAGCACAGGGCAGATGGGTTATGTTTTCTATAAGCTGCTGTGACAACATTCCCATCTGAAATATTTCATTATTTAAATTTTCTCAGAAAAAAATGTCCACGGAAAATCTCCCTATTTCTGAGGACCTCAATTAATTCTCCTGTTTATTTATTTCAGGTGTTCCCATCTCCAGAACACACTTATGAATTGCCTTAGAGGCTATTACTCATATATAGCTTGCTACAATGGCCATGGAAATCAGTTTTAGCCTTTCCACTTCCAGCATCAGATGAATTAGGATGTTGCCTATGAAAGCATAGGCATTTCAGCATGAGTTAGTCTCCAGGTGTCACCCTTTTGCCTGACTTTTGTGACTTCAGTAGTGGTGGCTTAGTCATTTCTCTAGTGCACCTATCCACCTCTTGAATGGAGAGAGGTATCAAACAGTGGGAGAAGATTATTGACTCTGCCTGTGAAGCTGATATCTGCTGAAGGAAGAAGATAATGGCTTGGACTGTAAAGATCCTGTGAGGAGATTTTAGAGTATTTTTCTCGCAACTTAATACCAAGCCTGAAACTTGAAAAAGTGCAGATCCCTGCCCATCACTCTGCCTTGTTTCACATTCCTTATTCCATTTCATTCTGTGCTTGATTTACAAAGAGCCAAGCACATTTTAGTTGCTTCCACAACTAGAAGAGTAAATAATTTTAACAGCGATTTGATGGCAGTGGGCTGGACAGTAGGACTGTGTGAAGCTTTGGCCGCTGATTTGACTCGATGGAGATTCAGCCCAATTCAGTGGCTGAATCTCCGAATCTGAAACGCATCAGGAGACCCTTTAATCTCTCTGAATTGAATTGGAACTCTCTAAATTGATTTGGAGAAATTCAGCAATTTGGACATAGACACAGACTTAAACGTTTTTTCTACATACCTCAAGGTACCAGGCTGCTCATGAATGCTGTTGATGGTGGGGCGGATGGAGCATCCTACAGGAGTGCAGGGGCTCCCCCGTGCATTTGCAGCAGACCTGGAAGTGGATTGCCAAGTCAAAGGAAGTGTGGGGAGTCCCAGTGGGTCCCGGTGGACCCAGACTTTCGGTCCACTTTCGGGTTCACCACTGAGCACATGTGGGTTCCCCCCGCATTCCTGCGGGACGCTCCATCCACTCCAGCATTGCAGTGTTCTCTAGCTAATTCACTGTGATTTTTATACATGATATATGATATAGCAAGTTAATGCACATTCCAATAAAGTTACATTTGTTTTTGTTTCCATTTTAACTGAATAATATAGCCCTAAGCCCCTAGCTTGTTAGTAATGCTTCTAGTTTCTCCTTAACTGGAGAAAAATACATATTATGTTATACATGATAATGTGCAGTACCACCTGCACCCCATTTTCAAAATCGTAGATCCGCTCATGCTTGATTTCCTATCACTATGCTGAAATTGCCTATGTAGAACTAGGTCCAGCTTAAATATACCATCTTACATACCACCTCTGAATGCCTCCTGGTATTTTAGGGAAAGGAGAAAAAAAATTCTTGCCATGTTCAGGCACTTGGAGTCACTCAGAAGTTGTAAAATGGGAGACTCCAACCTCCAATAATCAGCTGAATTCCCCCTTTATAGGAATGATTTGTGCTGATACAAGGCACCATGGTTATCTCCTATGCTAACTGCCTTTATCTACTGCCACAAAGGACAGTGTCAAGAGAAAAGTGAGTATGGTAGAGTGATTTCCACTTAACATGAGGTTCCACCATGCTGTGAAAGCTACAGAAGCCCTAAGGCTCCTCAGAGGGGACAGGCTGGAGCAGCCTAAAAATCGGATCACCAAAATCATTTCCAAGACTTCTCCATCCTTCACCAGACCAATCAGATCCTGTGCCAGGAAGCAATCCATAATTCTCTGGAGGCTGGGGTGCCCATAATTCCCCAGTTGGCTGTATTATTTGTTTTTCTTTATAATTATTGACCTTCTAACTATTCTTCAGGAGACATTTTGATTTCTGTGATCTGAAAGGACTGAAGAAAGACTAGCTTATACTAGTGGTGTTCAACCTTTCAGCCCTGTAGACAGAATGGGTGGCACTGAGCCAACCTGTGGGCTAGATCCCACATCCTGGCCTGATCCTGCACATTGGATCTGGCTGCATGCTGGCCTGACCCAATGCACTGGATCTGGCCATGAAGTGACCGTGCATGTGAACCCCACCACAGACTAGTGATTTGGCACAGAGGGCCATATCATCCAGCCCACAGGGTTCCCCGCTGGCTGGAAATTTGGAAGCAGGGGAGCAACAATTAATGCTGCCACTGCTTTCCTGCTACTAAATTTCTGGACTGGTGGAGAGTCCTATGAGTCAAATGAAATGGTTCCATGAGCTGGATCTGGTCTGAAGGCTTTAGGTTGAGCACCACTAGTTTATGCCATTGCAAGGACTGAAAACAGACAACATTATTAAAAAAAATAATTAAAAAGAAACCTGGAGCCACTCTTTTTTTTTCAGATGATATTACCAAAAGGAAGCCAGGCACAGTCATGAGAAGAGATTTCACAGCAAATGTGTTGTAAAATATTGAGCAGAAACAAGAAGCAGCACACACCAAAGAAATCTGGATACTGTATTTCACTAGAGCCTGTGTGTTGCTATAACATGGTTTTCTAGGCCAGTGCTTTTCAACCGGTGTGCCATAGCACACCAGTGTACCACATAGAGCTCCCTGGTGTGCTGTGAGAATTTTGGAATGAGAAGAAAGTTCTCCAGCCACCTAGAACTAACGAATAAGCTGCACTGATTAAATATTCACAGAAGACTCATGCATGTGTTGGCTGTGTAGGAGAGAGAGAACCAGCCGAGCAGAAGGAAATTCATCTACTGCGCATGTGTCGGCTGTGGAAGATGTGCAGTTTGTGAGCCTCTGAACAGCTCTGCCATGGAATTTTGCGGCGGCAGTGAGCTACAATGAGTTCATAAGTATGGAAACGGGAAATGCTTTAACAGGTGTACCATGGAAAATTTTTATTAATGTAAGTGTGCCTTGGGCTGGAAAAGGTTGGGAAACACTGTTTTAGCCATTGCACAAAAGACAACCAGATCCAACCATTCCCCTTGCATCCAATATATTCTGTTTGCTGTTGAATTACCAAGAGTCTGAAAGTAGAAAATAGGATCAATTAGTGGGAGTGGATGGGGTGAGATGCCCTCCAAGGGTGGCCATGAAGCTCCTGGAGTCCCTTCAGCACTTACCCACCCTGGTCTCTGTGGGTAGTGGTCTCTGTGGGACTGAGTCACACATTCATTCACCAACCAAGCCTTGATGTATTTGCTTTTATATAAGGGAGGCTGCCCCAGGGACCAGAGTGGGTTCCTCATCTATCTTTGCCCTGGGCCACAAGTTCCCTGATCCCCTTTCATCTCTGGCTGTGGCCACTCTTTGACCTTTGGCCTGTCCCTTCCAAGTACCTGGCCCCACTTTGGGCCAGTTGTGATCTCCTGGCTGGAACGGACAGGCCAAAGGTCAGACAGTGGCCACAGACAGAGATGAAGGAGATCAGGGAACTTGGATGAGGGCTGAAGTGACTCCAGGGGCTTCACAGCCATCTCTGGAGGGCACTCTGCTACAGTTGTTCATTGGCTGGGAAAGCGGTCCATACAGAGAGCAGAACCATGGGTGAGCAAGGGTTGGCAGTAGAGGGACTGATCTCACAGTGTCTCACTGGCCCAAGGTGGGGGCAGGGCCCAGGGAGGGGTCAAAGGCTGATGATAGCCACAGCATGAGACTGCTGGAGCTAGGGTGTCTGGAGATCTGGGGCCAGATACTTGGAAGAGACAGGCCAATGGTCAGAGAGTGCCCACAGCCAGAGATGAAGGGGATCAGGAAACTTGTGGCTCAGGACAGAGATGGATGAGGCAGTGCTATCCATGGTGAGGAGGGTCTGAGAAATGAAGGCTGCGTGTGGAGGAGAGACCCTGAGGGCAAGCACTGAGGTTTGGGCACAAATGCAGGGACTAGGAGAGAGCTTGTGGGGTACAGGAGAGGATATCCAGAATGGACAGCCTCAGAGAACTGCAAAGAGCACACCCAAGAAGCCCAGAAGACAGAGGGAATCTCTTGGTCCTGGATAAGACTGGAAATGGCACCCCCCTGGGGCTGGTTAGTGTGGTGGGGCTACTTGTTGTGAGGTAGTAGCCTTATAAAATATCACATGTAGCCACCCCAGGGAATGGCAAGTATGGGACACCTGAAAACCCCAGCTACCACTGCCTTGTGGGTTACATCATGGAGGAGAAAGGCTAACAGACCACACCCTAACAGAAAAGGAGATTTGGGAAACCCTCAGGAGGATTGCCAAAGCGGGGAGGTATGTGACAGGATTCTTGGCAAGCTCATGCCACTTTAAGAGAGGCAGCCTGAAAAGCAGCCTGCAGGTGGCAAGGGGAACTAATGAGAGCCTCACCTGATTAGGAGAGGGATGAGCTTAGACAAGATATAAGCCCAGACCCTGAGTTGAGTAGGCAGTAAGATCCAGGAAGCTGCTGTAGGAACATCTCTTAAGCAGGGTGGCTGTACGCCTGGAATGCCAATGTGGAGAATACAGGCAGCAGCAGTTTAAAGGTTTGGGAAGGGACTAAGGAGTTGCAGGTGATCCCTAGGGGCACAGTAGGGAGTGTAGGAGCCCAGAGAGTGTGGGACCAGCAAGTCCAGGAGCCAGAATGGCTGAGTGAGGGATCAGGGGGTCCAGGAGCCAGACAGCAGCTGAGTGAGGGACCAGGGGACCTGAAAGCCCAGAGGAGACTGAGCATATGGAATGAAAAATCATTGAGTGGTAACATCTGCAAAGCATGAGGTATGGTGTAGGGGTGGATGGAGCCACACAATTAACCTGTAAGGCAATGACTAGAAACCTGGTCGACATTAGAATAAGAGCAGAGCAGAAGCCCTGGGAAAGCCTCCTTTATATGAAAGCAAATACATCAAGACATGGCAGACAAATGAAGGGGTGACTGCCCAAAGAAACCAGAGTGGGTAAGGGCTGAAGGGACTCCCAGGGCTTCAGTCACCCCTAGAGGGAACCTTGCTACAAAGGTAAACAAATAAACTAGTGAAGATTTCCAAGCCCTAGCAGGATTTGCAGAAAGGCACATCTCCAGCTATTCTTATCAGCTAAGGCCCTTGGTGTTTTCCAGCATAATGACAATTGCCCAGGCCCTTCTTTCTATGGAAAAAACAGATACTCAGATACCCCATGAGAAATCACTGTCCTTCTCTCTAGGAGAAATCCAGCTTCTCCATATCAACAAGATGAAGAGCAGGACAAACTGAATACCTCAGCCCCTCTTCAGGTTGGGGTCAAGATGAGAGGCAGGAGCATTGACCAGAGAGATGACAAGAAAGTTCTATGCCATGGTTAATAGTGAGCAAGAATGATTCTTGAGGTCCCTGGTAACAAAAATAGGGATGTGAAAGGGTAAATGATTAATCATTTAAACAGTAAGTGCAGTGATAGTTTACTGGTTATCCTTTAGCTCAGAGCTGGCGTAGTCTGGCAGGGGAGTGGGGAAGGGAACCTGTGCAGTGTCCCAGAAGGCAGTAGGGCATGCAAGCAGGAAGGAGGGATGGGGAGGTGGATGGGGTGGGGTGCAATAGTACCCATAGCTCAGTGTTTCTCAACCTCTGGGTTGCAACCCAAAAGTAGGTTGCAAGAATATATGAAAGGGTCACAAGCAAACTTTTTGAGCCCAGAGTGTGTGTGAGAGTAGCAGCCCCAGCAGGGGGCATGTGGTCAAAGCACATCTGAGGAAGCCTGATGCCAATTTTGGGCCAGAAGCTGGGTGCGGCCCAACTAAAGAGACCGTAGAGTAATAGTGGATCTGGATGCCTTCTATGAGGCATGGGACACAGCATAAGGGAAGGCTGAGAGTTGTGTATTTGGCCCTTGTCATCGTGGCAATAAATTGGGCAGCCTCCTGCATTTTCCATCTATTTTGATACATCAAGGTGTGGCAGGTGAGTGAGAACTGACTGCCCTAGACAAGTGGGTGGGCCAATGTTGTAACCAGCCTTATGATGGCCCCCTGTTACAATCAACAAAATGGATTCTCCTTTAAAGGAGAAAAATGTGGAAAACCATGGCTTTTCCCTTGAAGGCTGTCAGAGTTCCAGCCTGCAAGGGGCTGCTTGGGGCCTCCTATGCCTCTCGCCCCAGGGCTGGGACCTAGAAGCCGGGAACAGTGGGTTGGAGTAAGTGGCACTGGGTTGGTTCTGGCCATGGATGTTTACAAATGGGTCCTGGTACAAAAAAAGGTTGAGAACCACTGCCATAGCCTAAAAGGAAAACAGGGAGCAACTTAATGACTCATCAATTAATCAATTAGCTGCTCATTCACAGGTGCTCCCTCCCTCCCAGCACAGGGCTTCACCTGGGCTATGTTGTCTGGTTGGGCTTGCCTCCTCCCACAGTCAAAGGGCCCCAGGAGCTGGGAGGCTCCAAGCAGCAGCTGTGTGGGAGCTGCTGTGTTATCATGTAATTGTTTAACTGATATAATTAGAGGAGGTTAAATGAATATTTTTTAATATTAAGCACGAACACCTCTCCACCACATCAAAGTTGCAAGCCTTGGGAGGATTAGTTACACTACTGTCCCAGACAAAGGAGACATTAACCCAGGGGTGGGCAAAATCCGGCCTACCAGGCCATTCTATCTGGCCCGCAGGGCCCCTAAAAATTTACAAAATTAATATTTATGTGCCCCTGGCTGTCTGTCAAAGATGACAGGAGCCTGGGGCAGTAGGACCCAAGGGGAGACCTCTGGCAGGATCAAGGGGCACTCGCATGATCATAGGAGCAGCAGGGCAGGCCCTATGAGGAAAGGCTACGGGACCTGAACCTGTTCAGCCTCCACAAGCAAAGGTTATGGGCAGATCGAGTGGCCTGTTACAAACTAGTCAGAGGGGACCAGCAGGCATTGGGAGAGTCCCTGTTCCCCCGAGCACTACCAGGAGTGACCAGGAATAATGGCCACAAGCTGGCAGAGGGTAGATTTAGGCAATATCAGGAGGCACTACTTCACGGTCAGGGCATCTAGGATCTGGAACCAACTTCTAAGAGAAGTGGTGCTGGCTCCTACCCTAGGGGTATTTAAGATGAGGCTAGATGTATACCTTGCTGGGGTCATTTGACCCCAGTACTCTTTCCTGCCATGGCAGGGGGTCGGACTCGATGATCTGCTCAGGTCCCTTCCGACCCTAGAAACTGTGAAACTGTGAAACTATGAAGCAGCTGGAGAAGCAGGTCCAGCCTGGCACCTCCCCCTGCCGCCTCTAGCCATCCCCACTCCAAGCGGCAGCTGGAAGCCTCTGCCTAGCTGGGGCTTCTCAAGGCTTCTGGCCTGGGGCTGTTCCAGTCTTCTTGCGCAGAGGAAAATACAAATAAGAAAGTGGG